>NC_066584.1:40396248-40996248 GCF_024323335.1 Lathyrus oleraceus | reverse complement strand
AGATATTAACTAAATCCAAGGTAAACCATACAAGTCAAGTCGCCACCACACTTCTATTTATCCAAAGGAATGGTTAGAAAGCGAACAAAAACCTAAGAGTTTTATCGAATCAAAAACTAGTAAAAATGTCAGAGATCGGGGTAAGGGGGTTGGTTATGCAATGGGAAGGTTTTAAGCACCCAAAACATCCTAGGTACTCCTAGGGAGCCCTTTTCACACTTGTTGTAAGGTTGGTATTTTGTGAAAATTTGTTTGTGCAAACATGATTGAAGAGATGAGAAGAGAATATACAAGTTATTTACATTTTGTATTTGGATGGATAAACCCATTGCCTACATACCATCTTAAAAAAAGATTAGAATCAAAACCTCGTAGTTCGGGGTAAAAATCTCAAAATGAGTTGGTGAATTGATTGGTCCAAAAGCCTTAAGGTCTTTTTCTATCCAAGGGAGAAAACTCAACCTAAAACCACAAATCCACCATGTGAGGATAGCTTCAACATGCTAGTGAGGGGTTTGTCGCATCCGCGAAAAACAACCGGCGGGAAAAAACAAAGCAAACAGAGCCGCCACCGTGCGTTATATATCCCCTAAGAGGGAAAGGAAACGCTCGAAGTAAACCTGGAAAGGAAATGGTCTTACGACCGGAGATTACAAGGATCGGGAGTCGGTTACGCAAGGGGAAGGTATTAGCACCCCTCACGTCCGTCGTACTCGACGGGATCCACGCTCAAAAGAAATAGAATAAGGTTGCTAAAAGAAACTGCTCAAAACATGCACACACACTGGAATAAAGAGACAGGCGGAAGAAGACAGAAGAAGGTGACTCGGCAGGATATCGCATCCTGGGCCTACGTAGTTTGTCAGACACAAACATCAGAGTCGATGTAGTTCGGGGAAATGGGGAACGGGCTCGCTAGGATATCACATCCTATGCCTATGTATCTCATCTGGAATGAGAATCAAAGCTACCGTAGTTCGGCTCACTCACGTCGAAACAAAACACACGCACAAACACTGAGATGTCAAAGCAAACAAGTAAATGGAAACAGACTGCCAATGGCTGGTCTTACGTCCGACTCCAAACAACAAACACAAACAAGGAAACCGAACGCCAATCGCTGGACTTACATCAGACTCCAAGCACACAACAAACAAACAGGAAACCGACTGCCAATCGCTGGACTTACGTCAGACTCCGCACAAAGAAACACAAGAGGTTAACAAACAGACAAGCTAAAAGGGAGTCTGGAACTCGAGCCTAATAACTGTCAAGCAAACACACACAAAAAGAAAAGGGTGCCCGGAGAGATCTCGCACGATCTCCTGCCTACGTACCTTATCTGGTATGAGGATCAGGGCAACGTAGTTCCCCTTAACAGGGGAGAAACTTTCTCCTAACCAGAGACTTGGGAATAACAAACTAAAAGGGAGACTGACTCGAGCCTAATAGTTGTCATGCAATCCACAATAGTCCTAGGTTGAGGTATCTAAACAGATCCTAACTCGCACAGGAAGCAAGTTGAAACAGCAGATAAACAGCAAACAAGCATTCACAAGAGAGCAAGCACACACACTATATGCAAACAAGTGGCTCATACAAGGCTAGGCTTTAGTCAAGGGGTCAAATCAACCTCGACAAACAAACCAACTGGAAATGGGTGTTTTGAGCTCTTAACCCTAACATTGAGAGTTAGGGTGAAGCAGAGGAAATGGGAATGAGGGGTGTGCCTCATAGCTCTTATCCCTGGCCTGGGAGAGCTTGAATCAAATAGAAAGTGTGGGAGTTCAGAATGAAGGAACTCTTCTCCACATGACTGACACAACAAGATTTTGGGTTTTTATTCAAAGTGCATCAACATAGGGTGTGAGCAAGATGAATGACACAACTGAATAGCAGGGGATGGATTGCACATCCCTTGTATCTGCCAATTGCCTCTTAAGAGGACTTTACCTGCTTGGCACAAAATTAAACAAGCACAAACATTGCCTCTTAAGGAGGGCTTCAGACAAGTGCCTGCCAAAGTAACATGACAGGTCTTCCAGACTACATGAAGATTAAGGGATTATACCTAAGTGGTATGCCAACCACAAGCAAGCAAAGCAAAGTTCAAATGAACTTAAAGCAACTTAGGTACCTGTGGAAACAACTAAACCAATCAGTACAATACTCAGACAAACAGACAACAGTTAATAACCAACAGACAATCCCAATGTACAACACATAAGCCATTAGGCAAACTCAAATGAGTTATCATCAACCTACAAAACAGCAAGTGTTAACAATCAAAAGCAAATATCAACATTCAAATGATGAAGCATCATCAACCATGGAACTTGGATGCTTAAACCTGAAATTCAAAGCTCACATGTAAGCAACACACTACTAGGTCAAAGCCTAGGGTCAAAGGTGAAGAAAAAATTCAAAACAGGAGCTGAAATTCAACATATTGCAACTTCAAACACATATTAACATGTCCTAAAAAGGCTCACATCAAAATCATCAAGCAAGGCCATGTATCAAGCAAGAGAAGCCAAAGACAATTTCAAAGCTCATATATGGACATCATGAATGAAAATTCCAAATCAAAACAGAAATGAGTCAAATAATTCTGGAAAAATTCATGAACATTCAACACATCTAACATGATCATCATACAAAAATTCAGAAGCATATAAGATCATTTGGCATGGAAATTAAATGGCACAAGTTGAACAATCAAATGTGTGACATACATTGTCACACCATGTTAACACAAGCATAAAACAGAAATGGTACATGAGAAAAATACCAAACCAAGCCTCAAAAATCCAGAAATGTGTCTAGAATCAGCATGTAAAGTTTCAAGTCCATTGGATTAAAATCAAGCATTTCATGATAGAAAGAGTAAGACAAGGTCATAAATGTACACATGTTCACATAATCCAATACAATTCAAAATCCAGGAAGTGTAAAATCATGAAATAAACATAATAAAATTCTATACATTCCAAGGATCATTTTGCAAAAAATTGGGAGTGAATTGGGTCATTTTTCAATTTACTATGATTTTTACAAGTTGATGAAAAATTGTGAAATAAAAATGGCATAGCATGGCAAAAGTGAAAAATAAATTCCAAAAAACGCCTGAAGCAGGAATCGAAGTGAGGACCATGGATCAAACAGGCCTGGGCGCGTGTTCTTCATGCTAGAACCCTAGCGAACCAGAGATGAAGATCTTCATCTTCTTCATGAAGATGATGATGAACAAGATGAAGTTCATACCAAAATTTTCCGGAATTTCCAGAATTGCTCAGAATTTTACAAATTATATATCGTTGGAAAGCTCTTTCAATGTAGAATTCAAATATCATATTATCTAAGCCTAAATCTCCATGGATTTCCTGAATCGAAGCAAAGAAGTTTCTAGATCTAAACTTGAAATCATCATATCTCACTCAATTTTCATCCAAATTCCACGAAATTTATATCAGAATTATCACCACAACAAGATCTACAAGATTATGTACATAAAACAGAGAATTAAGAGATGCAAAAATTTGACCTCTTGAAGAACAGTTGGCGAATTCTGCAGATTCAAGGCCAAGCAAGCATGCAAATCCACTCCAAATCACTTGTTATGAAGTTTGATGATGAAATTGAGGCTTGGAAACATATAGATCTTGCTTAAATCTCAAATGCCATGGTTATGTTCTTGAGCTCCACATGCACAATTCTAGTCCAATCTTGAAGATCCAATGCTTGATTTATGCTAAATCCACACCAAGGAACAAGAATATGGAAGAAAATTGGTATGTTATGTGATGAAAATTTGAATTATGATTAGGAGAAATTTTTTGAGGGAAATGAAAACTAGATCTAGAAATGGTGAATTGTGATTAACCTCTTGAAATTCTGTTATGATTTAGTATATATACCATGTCCTAATCCTGTTTTAATTAAAATTAATCAAAGTTAATTAGAGATTAAGCAAAATAAGGGTGCATGGCAAAAATTGGAAATTTGCATGGTGCATGTAGTAAATGGACGTGAACAGTAACATTTTCTTGATCAAAGTCACTCAAAATCATCTTTTAAACACATTGGCAATGGTAGAAAGCTCCCATGATGCATAGATTTCAAATTTGTGAATTTCCCTCCAAAAATGGCTTGAAAAATCACATGATTATGTGATGAGATTTTATGAAATGTGATGAATGATTTGGAAAGTTCATGTCAAGAGAAGAGTTTTAGAAAAAGAGGCACCAAATTTGGAGTTATGAAACAAAAGTTATGCCCTTTTGAAGTTCCATGCATCCTTGGCAATGATTTGACCATATCTCCTCAACCACACATCATAAATTCATGATCTTGGACTTTTTGGAAATGGGAGAGATAGATCTTCAACTTTGATGTTGGACAAAATTTCATTTGAAGCTTCTTTGATGATGCAAGATCAAGTTGAATTTGAACCAAAAACTTTCCATTTTGGGAAACTTTCAATTATAGGTCACTTTCTATTTTTGGAAACTTTTGACTTGACCTCAAATTCTGCAAGATATGCATTTGACATGATGAATAAGCCCCCTTTGAACATGAATGAGATGTTGAAACTCATTTCTCCACCTCCTAGCCCTCAGTTGACTTTCTGTTGACTTTTATGGTTAACAGATGACTTGAACATGCACAGATGATTTTGGGCCTCAACCACTTGATGAAATAACTCCAAAATGAAACCCTAGCTTATACAAGCTCAATAAAATCATATGATGATCTCCATCTCAATAAAGACCTCATCTCCTTAAAAAAAACCTGACTGGTAGAATGCAACTGATTAGGGTTGACCAGAGGTCAAAATCCTAATCCCAAAGAACATGATCAGAAATAATGAACCATGATGATGATGATGTACCATTTCAACCAAGATAATACTCAACCTCCTTGAGGAACCAAGAAACCCTAATTGAAGAGCAACCCTCAGATGGCTAATGATCAATTTATGAGACCCTCAGGCTTGCATCTCTTAACCTCTCTATCTTCTGAGAAAGACTTAGGAGGATGACCTGCTTATTCTCTCATGATATGCAATATGCAAATGCCTAATGCCCTAAACAATGAAATGCAATATTCTAATCTAGTCCCAAGAGAGGAGGGCAAATTTTGAGGTGTTACAGCTGCCCCTATTCAATCCACTGTGAACCTGTCGACATGAACAACCTCGGCTTTTAGATGATCAGGGTGAAGAGTGATTGAATACCAAGAACAAATGAACAATTTGCACTCCGCTGGGAAATAATTAACAATGCCTGTTAGAATCGGCAAAGAAATGATCTTAAAAGAAAAATCTGTCTGGTACGGTGAGAATCGACTTGAATACCGAAAAGAAACGTTGACCTGGATACCAAAATAAATGGTAACACAGGAACCACCATGGCCTGAACGCCGCTCGTCAGTCTGAATACTGAGCATCGAAATATGAGAGTATTAATGTCGGTCTGATCACCGAGAGATTGGCCTGAATGCGGCTTCGGTCTGAATACCACTTCGGTCTGGATACCGGAAACCTGGCCTGAATGCCGCGAGCTGCATCGATCTGAACTTCGGAAGCTTCTTCAATCTGAAAATCGGAAATTGGCCTGAGTGCCACAAGTGCGTCGACCTGAACGTCGGAAACTTCTTCGATCTGAAAATCGGACACTGGCCTGAATGCCACAAGTGCGTCGACCTGAACGTCGGAAACTTCTTCGATCTGAAAATCGGAAAATCTGCCTGAATGCCACAAGTACTTCGACCTGATCGTCGGAAACTTCTTCGATCTGAAAATCGGAAAATCTGGTATGAACACCCTCCTCGGCCTGAACACCGGAAACCTGGCCTGAATGCCACAAGTACTTCGCCCTGATCGTCGGAAACTTCTTCGATCTGAAAATCGGAAAATCTGGTCTAAACACCCTCCTCGGCCTGAACACCGAAAACCTGGCCTGAATGCCACAAGTACTTCGACCTGATCGTCGAAAACTTCTTCGATCTGAAAATCGGAAAATCTGGTCTGAACACCCTCCTCGGCCTGAACACCACATCGGTCTGAATACCCGAAACTTGTCATGCCTGTCAGCATCGGCAGAAATAAGGGACGGTGATAAATGAGGAGGCACGTGAGCCAACGACTTATGCTGGGGATAACAAGCCACGAGCATGCTGTCCTCTATTCAACCCTAGCAAACGAACAATTTGCGCTCAGCTGGGTATTATTCCCTCTTTACTTTACTTTTTGGACCCCGAAACTTCTCTTGATTTTTTATTATTTCCATCTCCGCCCGACAAAAACTCTTCCTCCAATATCGCACTACTGGGGAATACTGTCGATTCAACGTCATGATGCCAAACTCCTCAGAGTAACATCTTCACCGTCTGGCGAAACCAATCCTTAAGCGGTAACCACAGCTTGAGACTAGCTTATGCTTGCAATGATGATGCATGATGATTTTTTTAGCGTAATGCTCCATAACTATGGAAATGCTACGCAATGAATTATGCAATATGCTATGCTTATCTACATGATGAATGCATAAAAAGTATCCCCCTCAAGGGACTCTTCTGGGGAGATCGAGGCACTCTGCTGAAGAACTCACTATCGCTCCAATCTTCACCCTGCTGGAGAATAGCACTGCTGCTGGGGAAAGGAACACCCTCACCAGGGATGACCTCTGCTGCACTTGATCCACTTGGGGACTTCGCTGGGTAAGAAACCACTAACGCATTCTGCGGGGAAAACAACAATCTTTGACTTGCTGGGGAATCTAACAAACTCCGTCATGCTAGGGGAAACAACTACCCACAGACACCTCCGCCGGGGAGATAGCAACCTTCGGGGCCGACTGCTGAGGAAACAATCGGTCTAAAATCTGCTGGGAAGATAACCATCCCGACCCTGCTAGGGAAGACACAGACCTTGAATCTGCTGGGAAGGTAATAATCCCAACTCCGCTTGGGGAAAAAAGGAATATCTGGCACAAAACACCTGTCGACTCGTCGAACCATGGTATTCACCATCTAACTCCAGTGCCAGCTTTCCACTTTCGAGAGCTCCCAGACTCGTCTGGACTTTTCTGATTCATCACCTTGTATTCTCGACTCCTCCATACTCCACGGAGATCGAACCCTCTGGATTCATACAAACTTTCCAGTCCTCAGACTTTGAAGAGTCTTCTTGATTATCATCCAGAATCGTCGCACGTTCTCTCACTGTCTTTTCACCATTCTTCAATCCCTTGTCCCTGATTGGACTCCACGGGGATCTTTTGTCAAAAGCTTCACATCACAACCTGCAAGTGAGTGAAAATATCTAACAGCACCTACAAAAGAGATCGTTAGATAAAAACGTGCCCCAGGCGTGCCAAAATTTCAACACTTGGGTCACTCAACCTTCCGAATAAGATTTCAGGCTTTCAATCTTATAAACATGCATTGGAAGGGACCTGTATGTCTTAAAATGCAAAGATTCTTTATCAAAAATAACTGGATGTTTTTGCAATCAAAGCGGTAATGAAAAACAAAAACAAAATTATTTGACTGAATATGCATTTTATTGATTGAAAAAGGTGGCTCAAACTGAGCAATACAAAGGAAGCAATTCCTTAAAAGAGGTAATTACGCACAAAAGTAAAAATCTATCCTAATGGCAATGTGAAACCGCGATCTCATCGAGTTCCAACTCGGTTACACCCCATATGTCCTCAGACTTCCCCGGCTTTCTGCCTTCTGAACAAGACGCTTCCGAACGATCCCTACCGGGGATTATCCATGTCATCTTAACCAAAGCCAACGATCATGCTGGACGCAATTGTTCGTTTCAATCCCTCTTTTGCCTGGACCGCCCTTTCGGGTTTTCAGTCCACCGGGATACCCTTTTTTTCCCAAGCCGCCCTTGTGGGGTTTTCGACTTGCCGGGTGTACAATTTTTTCCTTTTTATCCCTAATTTTTGCCCGAACCTTTTTCATTCATTTTTTTTCTTGGTTCGCCGGGATGCCCATTTTTGCCTGGACTATTTTATTCTTTTCGTCCAGCGGGTCTCTTATACGAAGTATTTTTTAACTGCGTCCGCATTCACAGGGGATGGAAAGTCCTCGCCATCCATGGTCGTCAACAACAAGGCTCCGCCAGAGAAAACCTTCTTGACCACGAATGGACCTTCATAATTGGGTGTCCACTTGCCCCTACGATCGTTTTGAGGAGGAAGGATCCTTTTCAGCACCATATCACCTACGTGATACACACGAGGTCGTACCTTTCGGTCAAAAGCACGCTTCATTCGCTGCTGGTATAACTGTCCATGACAGATGGCTGCCAGCCTCTTTTCCTCAATCAGGCTCAACTCTTCGTATCGAATCCTTACCCATTCAGCCTCTTGCAATTTCACGTCCATCAGGACTCTCAACGAAGGAATCTGGACCTCAACCGGTAACACGGCTTCCATTCCATATACAAGTGAGAAAGACATTGCCCCAGTAGACATGCGCACCGAGGTTCGATACCCGTGCAATGCAAATGGCAACATCTCGTGCCAATCCTTGTAGGTCACGACCATCTTCTGTACAATCTTCTTGATATTCTTATTGGCTGCCTCGACCGCCCCATTCATCTTCGGACGATAAGGAGAAGAATTGTGATGCTCAATCTTGAATTCCCAGCACAGTTCTGCCATCATCTTATTGTTGAGATTAGAACCATTATCAGTAATGATTCTTTCGGGAACCCCATATCTGCAAATGATGTCTCTCTTCAGGAATCTGGCAACGACCTGCTTTGTCACGTTTGCATAAGAGGCTGCTTCCACCCATTTGGTGAAGTAATCAATAGCCACTAATATGAACCGGTGCCCATTCGAAGTCGTAGGCTCAATCTTTCCGATCATATCAATGCCCCACATAGCAAACGGCCACGGAGACGACATCAAGCTCAACGGATTTGGAGGCACGTGCACCTTGTCGGCATAAATCTGGCATTTATGACACTTCCGCACAAAATTGAAACATTGAGCCTCCATTGTCATCCAATAATAACCTGCCCTCAGCAGCTTCTTCACCATTGCATTCCCACTGGCATGGGTACCGAACGACCCCTCGTGAACCTCTTTCATCAACTGGCTTGCTTCTTTATCATCAACACATCTGAGCAAGACCCAATCAAAATTCCTCTTGTATAAAACCCCATCCTTGTTCAGATAGAACACCATGGCCAACCTCCTCAGAGTCTTTCGGTCCTTCTTGGATGCTCCTTCAGGATACTCTTGGGTTTCCAGATACCGTTTGATATCAAAATACCACGACTTCTCATCATCAGGCACTGTCTCAACAACAAACACATAAGCCGGTCTATCCAGACGTCCCACCTCAACACTGGGGAACTGATTCCACCATTGCACCTTAATCAAGGCAGCCAGAGTAGCCAAAGCATCTTCCAAAGGATTCTCTTCTCTATGCACATGATGCAATACCACCTTGGTGAAAAACGTCAACAATCTCCTCGTATAATCCCGGTATGGAATTAAATGAGATTGATGTGTATACCATTTTCCGTTAACCTAATTCACAACCAAAGCTAAATCTCCATATATAACAAGGTTCTTGATCCGCAAATCAATCGCCTCTTCAATCCCCAAGATACAAGCTTCGTATTCAGCCACGTTGTTGGTGCACTCAAATATTAGCCGGGCAGCAAAAGGAATGTGGGACCCTTTCGGCGTAACCAAAACAGCACCAACTCCGCTACCATTCACGTTAACGGCCCCATCAAACATCAAAATCCATTCGGATTCAGGGTCAGGCCCCTCCTCCGGGATGGGTTCCTCACAATCTTTCAATTTGAGAAACATGATGTCCTCATCAGGGAATTCAAACTTCATCGGTTGATAATCCTCAATGGGTTGCTGGGCGAGGTAATCAGACAATACACTCCCCTTGATTGCTTTCTGAGAGGTATACTGTATATCATATTCGGTCAAAATCATTTGCCATCTCGCAACCCGTCCGGTCAATGCTGGCTTCTCAAAAATATACTTGATTGGATCCATCTTGGAAATCAATAAAGTGGTATGAACCAGCATATACTGCCTCAGTCGGCGAGCAGCCCAGACCAAAGCACAACAAGTTTTCTCGAGCAGTGAATATCTTGTTTCACAGTCGGTAAACTTTTTGCTAAGGTAGTATATGGCATGCTCTTTTCGACCAGACTCGTCATGCTGCCCCAGTACGCACCCCATAGACCCCTCGAGGACTGTCAAGTACAGAATTAACGGTCGTCCCTCCACAGGAGGCATCAGAATCGGAGGCTCCTGCAAATACTCTTTTATCTTTTCAAATGCCGCTTGGCAATCATTATTCCACCTGACCGTTTGATCTTTTCTCAACAATTTGAATATAGGTTCGCACGTGGCTGTTAAATGAGATATGAACCGCGAAATGTAGTTCAATCTACCTAAGAAACCACGAACCTCTTTTTCTGTTCTCGGCTCAGGCATTTCTCGTATTGCTTTTACTTTAGCAGGATCAACCTCGATTCCTCTTTCACTTACGATAAACCCCAGCAATTTACCGGACCGTACTCCGAAAGTGCACTTATTCGGATTCAACCTCAGTCTGAATTGTCTCAACCGGTCAAACAACTTGGCCAGATCTACCAAATGCCCCTCTTATGTTTGGGACTTTGCTATCATGTCATCAACATAGCATTCGATTTCATGATGAATCATATCATGAAACAAAGTCACCATGGCCCTCTGATAAGTAGCACCGGCGTTCTTGAGACCAAATGGCATCACCTTATAACAAAAAGTGCCCCACGGTGTGATGAACTTTGTTTTCTCCATATCATCTGGCGACATTTTGATTTGATTATAGCCAGAAAAGCCATCCATGAAGGAAAACACCGAGAATTGAGTTGTATTGTCTACCAACACATCGATGTGAGGTAATGGGAAATCATCCTTTGGACTAGCTTTGTTCAGATCCCGACAGTCCACACACATTCTCACCTTCCCATCTTTCTTCGGGACCGGCACAATATTCGCGACCCAAGGCGGATAATTAGTGACAGCGAGGAACCCAGCATCCAACTGCTTCTGCACTTCCTCTTTAATTTTCATTGCCATCTCAGGTCGAGTTCTGCGCAACTTCTGTTTCACTGGAGGACAATCTGCTCTCAACGGTAACTTGTGCACAACGATATCGGTATCCAACCCTGGCATATCTTGATAAGACCAGGCGAAGATATCAACATATTCTTTCAACAATGCTACCATTCTGCTCTTGACACTTGCCTCCAAAGCGGCCCCCACTTTCACTTCTTTTCTGACCTCGTCGGTACCCAAATTCACAATCTCAACTTGCTCCTCGTGCGGTTGAATCACCTTCTCCTCTTGTTTCAACAACCTGGCTAATTCCTCCGACAGTTCACAATCTTCTTCGCCTTCTTCTTCGGCATGATAGATCGGATTGTCGAAGTCATATGAGGGTGTAATAGGATTGTTATCAATGAGATCCGGAGAATGATCGCATCTGCATGAATGTTGATTCATGCACTGCTTTAGAACCGGAGCGAGACAAATTGAAAAAAGAAAAATGAAAATAAACATTGCCATTTTTGTTTTTGTTTTTATTAAACTGTAAAAATAAATGAAAAACAGGGAACACCGCTTTTAATGAAAAACATCCTTTTATTTATAATGCAAATATTGCCAAATGAAACATGAGGTGGCCCTTACAATGAACCATTACGTTTCGGGCAAAACGTATGGCTTCCATGCAAATAAAATTGAAAAACAGAAAATATTACTCTTCACGTAGAGTGACAATGATGATCTTTTCGGCCTTCCAGTTATGGACTTCCATCCCTGGTACGCACGGCTTTATCCATTGATCAATCTCACAGTCACTGTCAACTTCTTCACCCACCATACAGATGTGATCTGGATCCAGCATTCCAGCACTGGTGAACGTGAATGACGGACGACGTCCTCTGCCATGTCCAGACGAGCCTCGGCCCGGCTGATAACCCACTCCAAATCGGTCTTTCTTGGCGGCGACGTCCATCATCTTCCCCCAACCGGGAGCTTCTCCACTCTTCACCACCTCAGCAGCCTGCTTGTACGAAGAAATGGACGGCTTCTCCTCTTCTTTGGCAAAAAGAGCATTCTCCACCTTGACGGTTTCGAATGCTTGACTCGGCGTCTCAACAATTTCACCGTCCATTTCAACATATTTGAACGATGATAGGTGGCTGACGAAGATGTCTTCTTCTCCACAGACTGTGACGACCTGCCCGTCCCAGATATACTTCAGTTTCTGGTGCAAAGTCGAAGTCACTGCCCCAGCGGCATGAATACATGGACGACCCAACAGGCAACTGTATGTCGGCTGAATATCCATGACATAGAAAACAGACTTAAACACCTCAGGCCCGATCTTCACGGGGAGCTCCACTTCCCCAAACACATCCCGCTTTGAGCCATCAAAAGCTCTAACTATCAGGTCCGTGGGCGTCAAGATCAAACCTTCACAATCCAGCTTTGCCAGGGCTTTCTTTGGCAACACATTTAAAGAGGAGCCGGTATCAACCAACACGTGCGAAAACACGGCTCCTTTACATTCCATTGCGATGTGTAAAGCCCGATTGTGATTCCGCCCATCTACAGTTAGATCCAAATCAGTGAAACCCAGCCCATGGCTGGCATTGACGTTTGACACCACTGTCTCCAACTGATTGATTGTTATCTCCTGAGGAACATAGGCTCTCTTCAGGATTTTCAGCAAAGCCTCTCTATGCCCCTCGGAGCTCAGCAATAATGACAGAATTGAGATCTTAGATGGCGTTTACTGCAGATGGTCAACAAGCTTGTACTCTGACTTCTTGATGATTCTCAGAAATTCTTCAGCTTCATCATCAAGTTCTTTCTCCGACCCACCAGGCGTCGGTGTCACCACAGGAGTACCCTCATTTACCACCTGCTTCCCTCTCGCCCTGGCTAAAGCCTCAATCTTATCTTTCTTTTCTCTCTCTCCATCCCCATTCCTCAAAGCACCAGGTGCAAACAACCTTCCACTGCGAGTGAAACCACTGGGTCCGGCATTATCCACCTTTGAAACGGTGGTTTCACTTGCAGCCTGATCCTCCAACTTCTCCCCATTACAATATACTTCTCTACCATAATGCCACGGCACGGCGTCATCTTTGTCATAAGGAATTGGCCCAGGTATTGTGATAGTAACTAGAGCCGCATCTGCCAGCGTTGACAAATCGACCGGATCGAAATAGATGGTTATGGTGGAGACATCTTCTTTCCCCGAATCAACCTTCTCAAATCTGAGGCTTCCCTCATCCATCAGCCTCTGGACAGCCTCTTTCAACAATACACACCCATCAGGAGCAACAGTGCACGCAGCACAACAGTTATCACAACCCGGAAAGACCCCATTCTTCAACAGTTGTCTTTTGATCTCAGCCAACGGAGTCTTCAACTGATTCACACTCATCAGCCCGATTCTACCCTCTTCAGAAATTGCATTCACCCCCATTTGACCATGCGCAGGCATGGGATTAGCGTTAGCATTTGGAGATGGTGCAAAGTTGATAGCTTTGGAATCCACCAAGTCCCGGACCACATGCTTAAAAGCTTTACAATTTTCTACATTGTGTCCAGGGGCACCTGAGTGGAATTCGCACTTGGCGTTCTCATCATAGCTGGAAGGCCTTTGGTCGGGTCTCACCGGAGCCAAAGTTCTCAGCTGAACCAACCCCAAGTCCTTCAACTTCTTCAGCAAGAATGAATAGGTCACAGGTGGCCTATCAAATTGACGATCAGTCATTCGTCCTCTTACTTGATACCCGGCCCTCTGCGGTTTCTGTTGAAACGACTGTCGTTGTTGTTGCGGTTGTTGTTGTTGCTGTTGTTGATTATCAGCAGGAATGGTTACCGCAAGAGTGTGCTGGTAGTAACGATCCCTGCTCTTCCCCCTCTGAGCATACACTGCACTGGTGTCACCCTCCTTTTTACGTTGGCCATTCCCAAAGGGCTTCTTCGATCCAGACGATGAAGCACTACCCTGGATCTTCCCCATCTTTAACCAACTCTCTATTCTTTCACCAGCCACCACAATATCAGCGAAGTTGGTAACCGGGCATCCAACCATTCTTTCTACAAATTTCCCCTGAAGGGTACCCATAAACAGATCTGACATTTCTCTATCCACCAACGGAGGTTGGACTCGGGCGGCCAGCTCCCTCCACCTCTGTGCATATTCCTTAAACCCCTCATTTGGCTTCTGAGACATACCCTGCAATTGGGTACGGCTAGGAGCCATATCAGCATTAAATTGGTATTGTTTAAAGAATGCATCACCAAGATCCTGCCAACTCTTGATATCAAACGACCTCAGCTTGGTGTACCATTCCAAAGACCCCCCAGACAGACTGTCTTGGAAGAAGTACATCTATAGCTTCTGGTCCATTGTATAAGCAGAAATCTTACGGACGAAGGCTTGGAGATGGGTTTTCGGGCAAGAACTCCCATTGTACTTGTCAAACGCAGGCGCTTTGAACTTTTGCGGGATCACAATCCCCTCGACCAGCCCCATATTAGACATATTGACAACCCCTGGAGTAGCATAGCTTTCAAGAGCCCTGATTTTCTCCGCCAGCACCTGAATCTCTTTGTTTGGTGGCTGGACACCATATTGACCAAATTGTTCATTAAGCACGGAGAACTGGTCTTCTTCTCTATCCTCCTCAGCCCCGAAGAAAGGAGGAAACAGGCTATCCTTCAGATTGTTGCCCATCGGACCCGGTCCACCGCCTGTGGCAACACCAAAACCACCAGCATTATTAGTCACTACACCAGCAGTTGTCCTCCTTCCGAGATCTCCTCCATCCCTAGAACCACCAAGGCCATGGTTGGAGATACCCTCTAAATTGATGCCACTGTTGGCAGCTGAAGCCCGCTCGAGCTTCTCCACCTTATCAGCAAGTGCTTTTTTCCCCACGGCAAACCCTTGCATAACATTGATCAGTTCATTCATTTTCTCCTTCAGCTCGAGAATATCTGCGTTGGGTAGATCCATCAGCCTGGATGTGTTGCGTCTAGTAGGGTATCTGTGTGGACGTGCTGTGTGCAACAGAATGATTCTACGTGCGCGAGCAATGATTCCTGAAACAACCAAGCACGTTAGAAACTGGCACCTGCAAAATAGAAGACAAGTTATTATGATTCATGCATGAATGCAATGTCTATCCATATGAGGAAAACTCTGTCTTTCGATCCTGGTTTCATCGAGACAGATAATATTTTGACAGCAATATTCTGATATTCATCATTTGATTTTGCCAATCCGAGCAAAGATATATGATTTAGCAAAGATATCACCCCAACCATGTGTGTGTGATGTGAGTGTGCCCAGGAAAGCAAATAAAGCTTGAAGATCAATCACTAAATGAAAACAACCACTGTATACCAAAAGTGCACTACACGTGCATGAGTCATACATCGAGTCTGATACATATCAAATTACAATTCTCCAAAAACAGAAAGAAAATACAAGCAAGTGAATTCCGTCAACAGGCCTGACGGTAATCCAACACAAATAAGAAAGGTCTAGTCTGACGAAGGTCCCACAGAAGGCCTTACATCATCAACCATCTTGGTAAACTTCGCGGCAAACCTGAGCTCAGTGTTCTCCTGCTGCAGTCTTCCTATCTCCTTCTGGTGAATCTTCATCTGTCAGAAGTAATGATCCCTCTCAGCAAGATAATGATCTCTCTCGGCAATATAATGATCTCTCTCAGCAATGTTCTTCACATTTTTCGCTTCCTTAATCTTCAGCTTTGCCTCCCACTCAGCGATAATGGTTCTGACTCTGTCTTCCCTCTGATCCCTCACAAGGATTTGTCTCCTCTTCTCATCTTCAATGACCTTCGAAGTTGTAGCCAACCTCTCCTTGGTGATGTCGTGCTCCCTTGTGGATGACTCTAAAGCTTGGCTGACCTTGCCATAATAAGCGGTGTCTATCTCAAAGCGCTTCACCATAAGAGCATGTCTCTTATCCTGGTCTTCCATTTTCCCTTTGATTTCCTGATTAGCCATTTGGACTCTAGCAACACTCACCTCCAATTCAGTCTTCTCTACATGCAGTTGATCTCTCTCCCTCTTCATCTCTAGGTACTCTTCCATACTGACAGAAGAATGAGATTCCTCAATCAACGGATACCAAGCATCACCCACAGGAAATGGTAGACGAGTGGGCTCCACTCTCTTGCTGAGCCAGTCATCAAACGGAGGAAAAGACCTGTTATTAGCTCTACCCCAAGAAAACTTGCCTTTCCTTTGAATGTTGTGCCATGCATCAGACACTTGCCTCAATCGTGACTGGTTACCCTCAACCAGGAAGTAGAAAGTTTCCTGAATCTCACTCTTGAGAGGAGGAACCTCCATAGCGAATCCCATTTGTCTCTTAAGAAGCGTCGGGTTATAATTAATGCAACCCTAAACTCCTATAAGAGGCACATTGGGAAAACCCCCACAACTGCAAATGAAATCTTGTCCAACCCCACTATTGTAGGTTCACGCTATGTCTTTGGCTTGCAAACCCATCAACTTGGTCGCCCAATTTACAGTATGGTCAAGAAGAACAAAAGCACCCCTGGAAGGCAAATATCCCATAAACCATTTGTATAATAGCTGAGCACAACATCTGATCAATCCCCCACGCCTCTTCTCGTTCCGATTATGGACCAAGTAATAAATATCCCCAACCAGAGTAGGAATAGGATTCCTCTGAACAAACAAATGGATGGCATTAATGTAGGATCAAGCGCTTACCACTGAGCTAAAAGCAATTGCTGTTAGTGAGGGTGCAACTTTATTTCCTTATAGTATGAGCTTTTTCAGGGGCTGCACCTAAAGCGAAGTTTGTAAGCTCCCTCTAAGCGCCATGGGTTGGGATGTTAAGCCCATTCGAATCCCTAAGGGTGACGCTGGATTTATTTATCCAACAATCTCCCCCCCAGTGTCAGCCGGGGGGATTCGAACCCATGACCAAGCTCTGATACCACTTGTAGGATCAAGCGCTTACCACTGAGCTAAAAGCAATTGCTGTTAGTGAGGGTGAAACTTTATTTCCTTATAGTATGAGCTTTTTCAGGGGCTGCACCTAAAGCGAAGTTTGTAAGCTCCCTCTAAGCGCCATGGGTTGGGATGTTAAGCCCATTCGAATCCCTATGGGTGACGCTGGATTTATTTATCCAACAATTAATATCCACAAAGTTCTTCTGGTTAGGAAACAGGATAATTACATAAATGCCCACAGCAATCAAAGCACAAACAGCCTTCCAATCACCCAAAACAGCATACTCCTTGGCTTTAGTCTCCAAGAAACTTAGATGAAAACCAGGCAACTTTCCCTTCTCCTTCAGACCTCCTTTAGTCACCTCTGGACTCAAATAAAGAGTACGGGAGATCCCACCAATATCAGGTTCTTCCTTAGTAGCATAGAAAGGAACCTGATTTCTGATCTGAATACCCAGGATACCAGCATAGTCCTCCATCAAAGGTCCTAACAAGTAATCCGGGAAAACAAAGCACCTCAAGCCCGGGTCATAAAACTGGAGAAGAGTATGGATGGCGCTCTTATCCCTGTCAGTGAGCCTGAAAACCATCTTTAGAATACCCCCATACGTCTCACGGAACATCCCCACATGGTCAGGTGTAATCAATGATATCATCTCCTTCAGCACACTGATCTCTGGATCAAAGAAACTGTAGACAACATCGTCCTTCAAACCAGGCCTCATATCTGAGCAAAGAAGTGTCTCAACCAGGATCTCAATCAAGAATGTCCCCTGCATATGGATAAACATGTGTTAGATGTAGATAAATGCAAAATGTGAATGATGTTGATGTATGAATGCAATGCATTGTGCCATCCTCCAAGTCATCTGATCATCAACTGCACAGAAGCCCCAGTCTCTGAACTGATCACAACCATATGAGGTACTGAGTAACCACAAATCCGACTTAGGAGTTCCGAAATAAACGGAACGGAAGGATACATCACCATCATCACCATCATCACAGAGAAATCACTGAACTGATAGCCACAACAATCTCTGAATCAACCCAGGGAATCCTGAAATAAACGGATCCCCACTGATAAATACCATGGACAGAACTCCGGCGTCTCAGAAATAAATATCCATAAATCCGACTTATAAATAGAACCCCACAGTCACCAACAAAGAGTCACCATCAGAACATGCATCTGTAAGAATCAACCCTCCCCTCACATGTGAATTCTAATCAGGTCATCCTAAGGCGGATAATGGTCTCGACAATCGGGCAAAGATACTCAACGGGTTTGCCCTTTTGGGTGTGCCGTTGCAGCTCTCATAAGATCGTCTAAACCAAAGATCCGGGAAAGAACAGTCACCGAAGTCAATAGCTCAAAAGAGGTAACCCAACCAAAGTGGAATACTCCACAATGGCAGAGCTCTCTCAGATGAACCTCGTCCGACTTGTGGTATGTCACGTCGCAACAACATGCCCAACCAACATGTGAGGAACGTGAGACCATGCTAATCCTAGGTGTATACTCGGGCCTGGGTTTTAGCCCCACTCAGAACACCCACCCCAAATCAGAGGAACCAACCTGTACAGAGTCAGCACAATGATAATATGATGCATGCAAACATTTATGCAAATATATACACAACATAATAATCATAAATGCAATAAATAGAGCAATACAAGCAACCTAAACTATCCTAGAGCGCTAGGAGTGACTCGCTTAGGGAAGATGGACCAGCAAGAGGTCGACTTCTATATTCCCCAGCAGAGTCGCCAGCTGTCGCATCCGCGAAAAACAACCGGCGGGAAAAAACAAAGCAAACAGAGCCGCCACCGTGCGTTATTTATCCCCTAAGAGGGAAAGGAAACGCTCCAAGTAAACCTGGAAAGGAAATGGTCTTACGACCGGAGATTACAAGGATCAGGAGTCGGTTACGCAAGGGGAAGGTATTAGCACCCCTCACGTCCGTCGTACTCGACGGGATCCACGCTCAAAAGAAATAGAATAAGGTTTCTAAAAGAAATTGCTCAAAACATGCACACACACTGGAATAACAAGACAGACGGAAGAAGACGGAAGAAGGTGACTCGGCAGGATATCGCATCCTGGGCCTACGTAGTTTGTCAGACACAAACATCAGAGTCGACGTAGTTCGGGGAAATGGGGAACGGGCTCGCTAGGATATCTACGTATCTCATCTGGAATGAGAATCAGAGCTACCGTAGTTCGGCTCACGCACGCCGAAACAAAACACACGCACAGACGCTGAGATGTCAAAGCAAACAAGTAAATGGAAACAGACTGCCAATGGCTGGTCTTACGTCCGACTCCAAACAACAAACACAAACAAGGAAACCGAACGCCAATCGCTGGACTTACATCAGACTCCAAGCACACAACAAACAAACAGGAAACCGACTGCCAATCGCTAGACTTACGTCAGACTCGGCACAAAGAAACACAAGAGGTTAACAAACAGACAAGCTAAAAGGGAGTCTGGAACTCGAGCCTAATAATTGTCAAGCAAACACACACAAAAAGAAAAGGGTGCTCGGAGAGATCTCGCACGATCTCCTGCCTACGTACCTCATCTGGTATGAGGATCAGGGAAACGTAGTTCCCCTTAACAAGGGAGAAACTTTCTCCTAACCAGAGACCTGGGAATAACAAACTAAAAGGGAGAGTGACTCGAGCCTAATAGTTGTCATGCAATCCACAATAGTCCTAGGTTGAGGTATCTAAACAGATCCTAACTCGCACAGACAGCAAGTTGAAACAATAGATAAACAACAAACAAGCATTCACAAGAGAGCAAGCACACACAATATATGCAAACAAGTGGCTCATACAAGGCTAGGCTTTAGTCAAGGGTTGAAATCAACCTCGACAAACAAACCAACTGGAAATGGGTGTTTTGAGCTCTTAACCCTAACATTGAGAGTTAGGGTGAAGCAGAGGAAATGGGAATGAGGGGTGTGCCTCATAGCTCTTATCCCTGGCCTGGGAGAGCTTGAATCAAATAGAAAGTGTGGGAGTTCAGAATGAAGGAACTCTTCTCCACATGACTGACACAACAAGATTTTGGGTTTTTATTCAAAGTGCATCAACACAGGGTATGAGCAAGATGAATGACACAACTGAATAGCAGGGGATGGATTGCATATCCCTTGTATCTGCCAATTGCCTCTTAAGAGGACTTTACCTGCTTGGCACAAAATTAAACAAGCACAAACATTGCCTCTTAAGGAGGGCTTCAGACAAGTGCCTGCCAAAGTAACATGACATGTCTTCCAGACTACATGAAGATTAAAGGATTATACCTAAGTGGTATGCCAACCACAAGCAAGCAAAGCAAAGTTCAAATGAACTTAAAGCAACTTAGGTACCTGTGGAAACAACTAAACCAATCAGTACAATACTCAGACAAACAGACAACAGTTAATAACCAACAGACAATCCCAATGTACAACACATAAGCCATTAGGCAAACTCAAATGAGTTATCATCAACCTACAAAACAGCAAGTGTTAACAATCAAAAGCAAATATCAACATTCAAATGATGAAGCATCATCAACCATGGAACTTGGATGCTTAAACCTGAAATTCAAAGCTCACATGTAAGCAACACACCACTAGGTCAAAGCCTAGGGTCAAAGGTGAAGAAAAAATTCAAAACAGGAGCTGAAATTCAACACATTGCAACTTCAAACACATATTAACATGTCCTAAAAAGGCTCACATCAAAATCATCAAGCAAGGCCATGTATCAAGCAAGAGAAGCCAAAGACAATTTCAAAGCTCATATATGGACAACATGAATGAAAATTCCAAATCAAAACAGAAATGATTCAAATAATTCTGGAAAAATTCATGAACATTCAACACATCTAACATGATCATCATACAAAAAATCAGAAGCATCCAAGATCATTTGGCATGGAAATTAAATGGCACAAGTTGAACAATCAAATGTGTGACATACATTGTCACACCATGTTAACACAAGCATAAAACAGAAATGGTACATGAGAAAAATACCAAACCAAGCCTCAAACATCCAGCAATGTGTCTAGAATCAGCATGTAAAATTTCAAGTCCATTGGATTAAAATCAAGCATTTCATGATAGAAAGAGTAAGACAAGGTCATAAATGTACACATGTTCACATAATCCAATACAATTCAAAATCCAGGAAGTGTAAAATCATGAAATAAACATAATAAAATTCTATACATTCCAAGGATCATTTTGCAAAAAATTGGGAGTGAATTGGATCATTTTTCAATTTACTATGATTTTTACAAGTTGATGAAAAAATGTGAAATAAAAATGGCATAGCATGGCAAAAGTGAAAAATAAATTCCAAAAAACGCCTGAAGCAGGAATCGAAGTGAGGACCATGGATCAAACAGGCCTGGGCGCGTGTTCTTCATGCTAGAACCCTAGCGAACCAGAGATGAAGATCTTCATCTTCTTCATGAAGATGATGATGAACAAGATGAAGTTCATACCAAAATTTTCCGGAATTTCCAGAATTGCTCAGAATTTTACAAATTATATATCGTTGGAAAGCTCTTTCAATGTAGAATTCAAATATCATATTATCTAAGCCTAAATCTCCATGGATTTCCTGAATCGAAGCAAAGAAGTTTCTAGATCTAAACTTGAAATCATCATATCTCACTCAATTTTCATCCAAATTCCACGAAATTTATATCAAAATTCTCACCACAACAAGATCTACAAGATTATGTACATAAAACAGAGAATTAAGAGATGCGAAAATTTGACCTCTTGAAGAACAGTTGGCGAATTCTGCAGATCCAAGGCCAAGCAAGCATGCAAATCCACTCCAAATCACTTGTTATGAAGTTCGATGATGAAATTGAGGCTTGGAAACGTATAGATCTTGCTTAAATCTCAAATGTCATGGTTATGTTCTTGAGCTCCACATGCACAATTCTAGTCCAATCTTGAAGATCCAATGCTTGATCTATGCTAAATCCACACCAAGGAACAAGAATATGGAAGAAAATTGGTATGTTATGTGATGAAAATTTGAATTATGATTAGGAGAAAATTTTGGAGGGAAATGAAAACTAGATCTAGAAATGGTGAATTGTGATTAACCTCTTGAAATTCTGTTATGATTTAGTATATATACCATGTCCTAATCCTATTTTAATTAAAATTAATCAAAGTTAATTAGAGATTAAGCAAAATAAGGATGCATGGCAAAAATTGGAAATTTGCATGGTGCATGTAGTAAATGGACGTGAACATTAACATTTTCTTGATCAAAGTCACTCAAAATCATCTTTTAAACACATTGGCAATGGTAGAAAGCTCCCATGATGCATAGATTTCAAATTTGTGAATTTCCCTCCAAAAATGGCTTGAAAAATCACATGATTATATGATGAGATTTTATGAAATGTGATGAATGATTTGGAAAGTTCATGTCAAGAGAAGAGTTTTAGAAAAAGAGGCACCAAATTTGGAGTTATGAAACAAAAGTTATGCCCTTTTGAAGTTCCATGCATCCTTGGCAATGATTTGACCATATCTCCTCAACCACACATCATAAATTCATGATCTTGGACTTTTTGGAAATGGGAGAGATAGATCTTCAACTTTCATGTTGGACAAAATTTCATTTGAAGCTTATTTTATGATGCAAGATCAAGTTGAATTTGAACCAAAAACTTTCCATTTTGGGAAACTTTCAATTATAGGTCACTTTCCATTTTTGGAAACTTTTGACTTGACCTCAAATTCTGCAAGATATGCATTTGACATGATGAATAAGCCCCCTTTGAACATGAATGAGATGTTGAAACTCATTTCTCCACCTCCTAGCCCTCAGTTGACTTTCTGTTGACTTTTATGGTTGACAGATGACTTGAACATGCACAGATGATTTTAGGCCTCAACCACTTGATGAAATAACTCCAAAATGAAACCCTAGCTTATACAAGCTCAATAAAATCATATGATGATCTCCATCTCAATAAAGACCTCATCTCCTTAAAAAACCCTGACTGGTAGAATGCAACTGATTAGGGTTGACTAGAGGTCAAAACCCTAATCTCAAAGAACATGATCAGAAATAATGAACCATGATGATGATGATGTACCATTTCAACCAAGATAATACTCAACCTCCTTGAGGAACCAAGAAACCCTAATTGAAGAGCAACCCTCAGATGGCTAATTATCAATTTATGAGACCCTCAGGGTTGCATCTCTTAACCTCTCTATCTTCTGAGAAAGACTTAGGAGGATGACCTACTTATTCTCTCATGATATGCAATATGCAAATGCCTAATGCCCTAAACAATGAAATGCAATATGCTAAGCTAGTCCCAAGAGAGGAGGGCAAATTTTGAGGTGTTACAGGGTTAACCCTATAATAAGCATGGAAGACTCATTGTCCATCACTAAGGATATAGGTGAGTATTACATCTACCTCAAGGATAACTCAAACCTAATAGCTAAAGGTTATGAAAAAAATTGATAAGGAATTGGCCATTGAAACCACAAAAATATTTGAATGAGTTATATTCACCAATGAAAAGTATTTACAAAATATGGTCAAAGTTGACTTAAAGATTCAATTCAAAATAAGTGTTATGAAAAGAAAGTTTGAAATTAAAAGCATAAGGCTTAGGTTTCTAATGTTTGAAAATAAGTGTTAAATGTTTGCACAAAATTTTTGGCTTGGGTTAGAGTGGGGGGAAGAAGAAGAATAGCTAAAGTCCTAATCATACAAGAGATGAGGGATAAGAAACAAGACCATAAATGGAGTTCCTCTCTTGAGATCATATTGATGATCCAAGTAGCTCCCATCCTTTGGAATATGCAAGCAAAATGAATGTAAGCTCAAGCAATCAACATAATCAAACAAGCTCTTAGAAGATCCCCAACGTCACTTGTATCTTTCACTTTGGATCAACATGGCAATGGTTCTTCAATTTGGCTCACATAGAATCCCCTAGCACAAAAGCACACACATCAAAAAGCTCCATGAAGTAAATCAAGAATGGACAAGAGTGAGTTTAGAGGTTTGGTCCTTCTAATCCATCTTCAACATTAAGGTCCTTTACTCCAATTTTGCATAGGGAATGTCCTAAAAACTAAGTCCATTTGTCCATTTCTTTGCATTTGGTCCACAACAATCAAAACAAAACACAAGCACAATAATATATACACAATTATGTGCTCAAGTGAGTAAAAGGAAAATTGCATTAACATAAACATGTGCTCAAATGAGCAAAGGGAAAAAGCAAATGAATAAGATGTACAAGAATAGTAAATTGCATAAATGTAAAGAGCAAGAATTAAATGTTAATGGTTAATGGTTAGTGTTAATAGTTAGTGTGCCATAAGGCAATTTAGCGTTATGTTAAGCAATCTTGGACTTATGTAGAAGTCACAACTATCTGAGGCCGGTCAATAATAATGTAGGCAACAACACAAGTTAGAGGTCTTGATTAGTGAATCAAACTCCAACAACTTGCCATGCCAAAAAGAAGATGAGAAATGATCTTGTATTGATTTAGGTTCTTTGCATGATTTAGGAAGCAACCTATCCTTAATGCAAAGCCATTCACTTAATCCATGATCAAGATGAATTAGATTTGAATCAAGGAAGATTAAACCTCCATGTATCAATGCTAACCACCAATCTTTAACTCATTGATCAAAAAGAAAGAAAGAAAGAAGAAGAAGAAGAATTAAAGTGCATTAAAGGAAATGGTATGAGATAATCAACAAGCATTGACCAAAGATAGAGAAGATCAAGGTCAAACAATAGAAAACATAAGTAAAATGAAGATTAGAAGTCAAGAAATAAATCAAATATTTTTGGCATTTTTTAATATTAAAATAAAACTTGAATTAAAGTAATAAAGAAAGGTCAAACTTCAAACTCACTTCAAATCAACTTTGAAAAGTCCAAGTGAATTATCCCAAGTTCAACATGGTCAAACAAAGTTTGACAAAAAATTTCAGCATTTTTAAAATTCAGAAACTATTTTAAATCAATTAAAAATGCATAAAAATAACCTAATTGAATTAAAATCTCAAATAAATCTCAAATCAATTAATAGATTGATGAGAATATTTTTCATAGATCTATCATCATTCAAAGAGGTTGGAAAAATATTTTTGTATTTTTTGAATATCAAAAAATATTTTAAATGAATTAAAAATATCCAGAAAAGAGAAAATTACTAAAAAATATAAAATGATAAAATAAAAAATATTAAAAATCATTTTTAGAAAGTAGAAATTAAAAGGAGAAGAATGAAATTGGTCCCATAATTTTTGGACCAATAATGAGAGAGATATGAATTTTTTAAATGAAATGGAATTAAAATAATAAAATGAAAATAAAATCAGAAAATAGAAATTATGGAAAAACACGGAGCGTTGGATGGAGATTCATTAATTGACGTGGATCATCACACGGCTAAGAAGCGCGTGTTCACCATATGCCTTGGTCAACTGAGTAACACATGGCCATTAATAAAGTCATAACAAAGGACGCGTGAGATTGAATCTGGAAACATGAATGGACGACTCTGATGAAATCTGGAGACCAGACGGTGACCAATGCCACCGTCTTCTCCGGCCAACTTCCGACCAAGTCAAAAATTGCTGAAATTAAAATGGTAACCAAAAGGCACGGTCCAGGCATCAATCGAGAGCTGGGGTGATGTACATCACCCCTGTACCACTCAAGTCCATTCTAGATCTCTATATTGAGAGAAATCAGAAGTGGAAGATCTGTGGTGTTCATGTGAACTTCATGATTTTCAAAAATTGAAAGCGCAACAATGTTGCCTCTATGCAGAGGACTTCAGATCACACAACAACAATGAAAATCAAGCACTATGCAAGCTGATTCGAAGCAAATAACAGTTGAAGTAAACCTTTGATTTGCAAGGCTTTGAGTCACACTTCTTGGATGCTTTTGCTTACAGTTGACACTATAGATCAAAGAGATGAAGGTTTAGGAACTTTGAGATCTGAAAATTGATCAATGAAATCAAAGTTCAGATCTGAAAAATTTGAAGAAAAGAGAGTTAGTTCCTTTAGTGAGGGATGAGTTTTCAGTTTAGCAGCAATTTGGGCGCCTTAAGGTTGAAGAAATGAATAGCATTGACCTTGTATTCATAGGAGAAGCAAGCTGAAATGCATGATCAAAATGCTTGCATGAATGGAAAGGGCCTCCATGCATGGGCCTGTACAGGCGCATGGAGGGCCCAATTCCAATTGGAATTGAAAGCTAATGCATGATGCAAGCAAAATGGACGTGCATATTTAGTAGTAGTAGCTCATGCAAGGCAAATTAAATTATTTTCAAAAAATGCACTATTAGGTTCAAGCCTTCGAAAATGCCATGTTAAAAATAGGAACTGTAAGGGCAAACTGTCATACAACATACGATCATAGGTTTCGATGATGACAAATGACCACCATGGATGAATCAACATTGTCGATTCCACCTCTACAAAACAAATGCAACATATCACCTATCATATCCTTTTCTATGCTCATCTAAACTGTTATATTTCATACAACATATGTGGATAAAATATGGTCATGACAAAATGCATGAAAACCACAAAAATCTGAATTTTTGCAGATTTGCAGGGTTTGAGTCGACCAAAGGGTCGGCGCATAACATAGTGCATTTCCCACGAGTCAGTGCATAACACAGTGCATTTCCCACGGGTCAGCGCACAAAAAGCTTGCGTCGACCGCAGGGGTCAGCGCATGAACAACGGGTCAGCGCACGCCGACCTATGGTCGACGCATACTGATGTATTTTTTAGTTTGTCCAAAACTGCAGGCCATGCATCGACGCATAGACCTGCTATGGTCGACCGTTCGTGCGCAAATTCAGTTTTTAAGCATTTCCCACTCTGTTTGAAAAGTTGTTAAGTGGGTTGGTTGGTTGGTTGGTTGGTTACTATAAATAGAAGTTTAGTTACTTGTATCAACTAACATTTGTAAAATTGATTCAAGTGTTCAAAGAAACAAGAAAAAGTGAAATAGGTGTCCAATATTCATCATCTTCATCTTCAACATCTCACAACACATCAACTACACACAACCATTTTTGAAGTGCTTTGTGATTGGTTAAAGGTGATAACGTTCGAAGTCGAGATTGGGAAATCCGGTTCGGGTTGAAGCTTGTGACAGGTTTTTTCTTGAATAAAACCGTTAGGGTTTTGTCCTCCAAGACTGGTTTGTGTTTGGGGTTTTTTGGACGAATTCTTCATCAATTTTCAGCTGAGCGAAGATGATTGAGAAGAGGAAGTCTTCATCAATCTAGGAGCGGATTCAGTGATATTGAAGGGAAGATTTCGGGTTCGATTTGTTGTAGTTGAGATCATCCGGGCCGGGGGTTTGAAGAACTGAGGGTTATTCAACAAAGGGGCTGGAATCGGAGGTCTATCAACAACAATCGAAGGACTTGATTCACCTTGAATCAAGGAACAAGGAGTGAAAGCAACATTCAACATCTTGAGAATTCTGTTGTATATTTGCTTTGCAATCCTTGTATAAACGGTTATACTCTACAGGTGATATCTATTAAATCATCTCAATTCTAGTTTTAGAATTGAGGGCAGACGTACCCCGAAGTGAGGACGACGGGGGAACTGCCTCATCAAATCTTTGTCTTCTCTATTTTTCAGCATATGTGTTTTGGCTTAAAAATAAATGATTTTTGTATAAGCACTTTTATCAAACCTTGATATTAATTGAGTAAGAAGTTAAAACTCTGTTTTTGAATCAAAAGTACAATAAGAAATTGTACTAGACTAATTGGAATCACTTACTCAACATAAATATCACTTGGAGTGCTTTTGTACACCCAGTGTTTGATAATTTGCTTAAACCAAAATTGTCTTAGTTGTGTATCTAGTTTGGTTTGCTCTTTGAATCATTGGAACTAGGAATCCTAGCAAGTGAAATAAATCATTGATAGTGTAACTAGTGTAGTGATTCTTTTTCCACATTATCACTAATCCATAGGCTAAACGCATATCCGGTTTTCCAATAACCGTTCGTTTTAGACTATATTTTCCTCGGCCGCTTCTGCACTTAAAACAAATTTTCAAAACCAATTTTTAATTGGTAGCGCCGACTCAAATTTTAATTGGGATCTATTCAACCCCCCCTTCTAGATCCGTGCCATAGTCTAACAAGTGGTATCAGGAGCTCCGGTTAACTCCGTGCTTCAAAATATAACTTTGATAGAAAATGGCTAACGAACCTAAAGGGGCTTATAATAGAGCTCCCGTTTTCAATGGTGAAAATTATAGTTATTGGAAAGACTGTATGCGGGTGCACATAAATTCTATAGATAGAAAAATATGGAACGCTATTCTCAATGGTCCAATTGAAATAACCATGACCAATGAGAATGATGAATTAGTGCCAAAGCCCGAAGCACAATGGACCGATGATGATGAAAAGAAATACAATTATGATTGGAAAGCCAAAAATACCCTAATCTCCTCATTAGGTGTAGATGAATACTATCGTGTATCCCATTGTCCTACTGCTAAGGCCATGTGGGATTCACTACAAATTACCCATGAGGGGATGAACGATGTTAAGTTGGCAAGAATCAACACTCTAACACAAGAGTTTGATCTCTTTTTCATGGAGCAAGGGGAAACCATTGCTGACATGCAAAAGAGATTTACTCATCTCATCAATCGATTACATTCACTAGGTAGGCCGGTTTCCAATGATGTTGCTACTAATAAGATCTTGAGATGTCTCAACACAGAATGGCAGCCGAAAGTGACCGCCATCAAAGAAGCAAATGATCTTACCATATTAGATTTGACAACATTATTTGGCAAACTACAAGAGCATGAACAAGTACTCTTGAGCCTGGAACAACACGAAAAGAAAGAAAAGAAGGACAAAACAAAGGTGAGTGAAAAAAAATCAATAGCTCTTAAGACTTCCTCCTCGAAGTCTCAAGCAAAAGAGCAAAGTGATTATTCCTCGAGTGACGAAGAAGAAGAGGACAAGAGCAAAGATATGGGGTTGTTCGTTAAATGTTACAACCGTTACGTGAGAAAGAACGGCATCCAACATTCCGAGAAGAACTTGGTAAACTTCCGGAAACAATCGAGGTACTCTAAAGATGGTGACTCAAATAGTAAAAAGACTAGAGGGTCGTGCTACACTTGTGGAAATCCAGGTCATTACAAACCGGACTGTCCGATGAACAAGAAGACAAAGGAAAAGGAATCATACAAATCACACAAGAAATCATCAAAGCCAAGGAGAGCATACATAGCTTGGGAAAGCGATAGCTGTAACACCCCGATAAAAATAAGATAATTATTTAATTTAAGTTAATATTATATTTATTAATTTAATTAAATAATTGGAATTATTGGATTATTATAATTATTATTATTATTGGAATAATAATTATTGGGAAGTATATAAGTTAGAAATAAGAAAAGGGTTCCATTTTGGTAAAAAGAGTTTTACGTGAAAAGCAGAGAAACGGCTGAAAAGAGGAAAAGGGCAAAGAGACAGAGCAAGAGGAAGAAGGTTGGAGAAGAGAAAAGCTTGAAGCTTAAAGATTCGCCGGATTAACTCAGGTAAGGGGGGTTTATCGTCGTTTAATGGGTATTATGGGTTAACATGTAATGGGTAGTGATAAACCGTTGAATTGACCCTAATTGGGATGTTGAATGCTGAAAAATTGTGTTGGATAAGTTGTGTTAAAGCTGTAATTGAATCTGTATTAGTGTGAGTTGCGATTTCCCGAACGTATAGCTTTTTACGGAATCGGAATCGGAGGTCCGGAAGTCCTCCAACGGCGGAAAATGCGGAGAATTCTGCATTCTGCTTCGTGTTAGCGCAGGAACAGCTTTCTGTCTTGCGTTAACCGGTTAACCCAGGGTGTTAACCGGTTAACACTGTTAGGAATTGTGAGGTATTGCTGTTTTGCTTGCGTTAACCGGTTAACCCAGGGCGTTAACCGGTTAACACTGTTGTGAGTTGTGAAAATATTGCTGCTCTGTCTGTGTTAACCGGTTAACCCAGGGCGTTAACCGGTTAACACTGTTGAGTTTTGCCAGAAAGCGTGTTCTGTGTTGCGTTAACCGGTTAACCCAGGGCGTTAACCGGTTAACACTGTTGGAAGTTGGAAAAATTGATATTTTAATGTTGTGAACATAATTGGTGTTGGGCCTATATCGGTGTGTGATATAGTAGGGATTAGTTCTCGTTGTTTTGAGTAGAATAGGTATTAGTAGAGTGTGCTAATACTGTGATTGAATTATTTGGCATGACATGATATGATTATGTGATAAATATGCTGATGATGTGTGAAAATATGCATAATGTTGTGAATGTATATATTATGTATGTAATTGTGGATGGACTGTTTTATGGCTTAGAGTGTGAGCATATGTCCATTGTGGATTGTTGTTGATGATGTCGCATTGCTAGGTGAATTAGCATGCATATTGTGGCCTTTATGGTGGTAGCTAATTCCCATGGTGAGGAATTAGTGAGTTAGTCATTATGGATTGTTGTTGATGTTTGCATGCTAGGTGAATTAGCGTGCATAGCATGGCCCTTGGGGTGGTAGCTAATTCCCGTGGTGAGGAATTAGTGAGTGAGTCACTAGGTCTCAAATGAGTGGGACTAGTGGGCTTGGTAGCCGTATCTGGATTTGATCGGTGAGGTGAACTATATGTTCACGAATAGTCGGTACCGCATGCATGGAGTCTCATTGCATAATGTATGTATTGTGTATAATATGAATGGATGTGTTCCAATATTATACGTGTGTTTTGATGTTTATGTTGAGCATGATTATGATGTTTGAGTGGAGGTTGCCGTTACCGAATGTGTGATATGATTAGGGTGATTAATGTGTTATTTACTTAGCATTACATGATATTTTATAATGCTTATTATATCGATTGAGGAACTCACCCTTACAACTATGTTTTCAGGTAACGAGCAGTGATTGAGTAGAAGATAGTGCTTGGAGTCTAGTGTAGTCTCCTTAGTGGGTCATGCTCTGATAGATGTAACATCGGGACGGGATGTTTTACCTTGTTGAATAATTTTACATGTAATGTGTTACATGTTTTGCATGATTGATTTGATTTCTATCCGCTGCGTATTGTGCAAATGCTTTATGTTTTGAATTAATAAAAGAGCATGACAGTTATTTGGTGAATGGTGTGAAATGATTGTGTGACACCCTTAATTGCATAATTACTCTGATTGGTATGTTGCTATTTTAATTAAATATTTGGGGTATTTTAGAAGGGTGTTACAATAGCGACTCCTCCGATGATGAAAGTTCTAGTGATGAAGATGAAGCTGTAAACATATGCCTCTCTGCTCATCAAAAGAACAAAAAGAAATAGGTACGACATGCTAAATATGAAAAATCCTCTAGTATGTCTCATCATGAATTACAAGCTGCTTTCGATACTTTACACTGTGAAGCTAAAGAGGCCTTTAAAAGGCTTGCCTCAAATAACCAAATTTTTACCCATTTGGAACAAAAAATTCGAGAATCCGAAAGGAAACTTGAGGCACTCAAAGCTTCTATAGTAGAAAGCACAAAAGCAAGTTGTGAGGACCTTAGAAATAAGATGATTAATTTTGGGTGTGATACTTGCTATATTTGGCAAGGTGAAGTAAGAAACCTAAAGACCAAACTTGACAAGGCTCTTGAGCCCAAGATTACCTTTGCAATCGATAAATCAAACTTTCGAAAAAGTATGGTTAATCCATATCAAAAATATAAATATGTTATAAAGGATGAAGATAGCAAAGGCAATCAAAATGTAAATTTCTCTTGTCTTTATTGTTGCAAGAAAGGCCACTCCATTGCTAAATGCAGGTTTAGGAGATTCTTAGTTCCTAAAGGCATTTATCAATGGCTGCCCAAATGCAACCTTTTCGTTACTCACCGTTCAGGACCCAATAAGCTATTGGGTACCTTCTCGTGTTAATTGCATTTCCATAGGTACAATGCCTCGAGACCACTAAGAGAAGATGGGTTCTCGACAGTGGATGCTCAAGACACATGTCAGGAGACATATCACTCTTCATTGACTTCGTGGCTAAGAAGAAAGGATATGTAACCTATGGTGACAACAACCGTGGAGCAATACTAGGTAAAGGTAGTGTAGGTAACCCTTCTTCCACTACTATTTCTGATGTATTGCTTGTCGAAGGTCTTAAACACAATCTACTTAGCATCAGTCAATTATGTGACAAAGGATACAATGTATCATTTTCAAAAGATTGTTGCAAAATTGTACATAATGATGATAAGAAGAGTATGTTTAATGGCCTGCGAGTGAATAATGTCTATATGTTAGACTTGAACGAAGTATTGTTAACAAGTGACAAATGCCTTGTAACAATGAGTGAAGATTCATGGTTATGGCATAGGCGTTTAGCACATGTTAACTTTGACTTACTAAATAAAGTAGTCTCAAAAGATCTAGTCCTAGGTCTCCCGAAAATAAAGTTCACCAAGGATCACCTCTGTGATGCTTGTCAAAAAGGGAAGCAAACGAGGATCTCATTTAAATCCAAAAATATCGTTTCAACAACGAGACCTCTCGAACTTCTTCATATGGACTTATTTGGACCGTCTAGGATTAAAAGTCTAGGAGGAAATTATTACGGTTTCGTAATAGTGGACGATTTTTCTAGATTTTGTTGGACTATCTTTTTAGTAAGCAAGAGCGATACGTTCGCCGCCTTTGAAAGGTTTGCTAAGCTTTCCCAAAATAAATTAAATACAAACATTGTTTCAATTAGAAGCGACCATGGGGGTGAGTTCGAAAACCATTTATTTGAAGAATATTGCGGTAACCATGGTATCGATCATAACTTCTCCGCTCCACGCACTCCTCAACAAAATGGGGTTGTGGAGCGTAAAAATCGAATTTTGGAAGAATTGGGAAGAACAATGATTAATGAAAGTGGTTTACCGAAATATTTTTGGGCCGACGCCATTAGTACGGCGTGTTATGTATTGAATAGGGTGCTCATTCGCCCCATTCTAAATAAAACACCGTATGAGCTTTTAAAAGGGCGAAAGCCAAATGTTTCTCACTTACATGTTCTCGGTTGCAAATGTTTTGTATTAAATAATGGAAAGGAAAACTTGGGCAAATTCGATTCCAAGGCCGACGAAGGTATTTTCCTCGGATATTCTCAATCAAGTAAAGCATATAGAATATATAATAAACGATTACTTGCTGTGGAAGAGTCTGTACATGTCACTTTTGACGAATCCTATCCGAGAAACGTCGGAAAAGGTAGTGTTGTTCATGGTGCAGGTACATCTACGGAAGCCATACTCAAGGGTGGCGAGCCGGGGATTGATCAACCCGACAAAGTCAAAGTTGAGGAGGATATAGATGTACACCATGAGGAAGTCGAGGTAGCTCATCCGCCTTCAAACGATGATCTCCCTCAAGCTTGGAAGTCTCCCAAAGACCATCCAATTGACAACATTCTCGGAGATATCTCAAAGGGTGTTACACCTCGATCGAAGCTAAGTAATTTCTGTTATCACTTCGCTTTCGTTTCACAAATGGAACCTAAAAACCCTAAAGAAGCCCTACTCGATGAACACTGGTTTTTGTCAATGCAGGAGGAACTAAATCAGTTCACTAGAAATGAAGTTTGGGACCTTGTCCCTCCTCCGCGAGATCATCGAGTAATCAGCACCCGATGGGTGTTTAGGAACAAGTTGGACGAAAACGGGGTAATAACCCGTAACAAGGCGCGTTTAGTCGCGCAAGGGTATAACCAAGAGGAAGGCATCGACTATAAGGAAACTTATGCGCCGGTTGCCCGACTCGAGGCTATACGCCTTCTCCTTGCCTTCGCTTGTGCGAAAGACTTTAAACTATTCCAAATGGATGTTAAGAGTGCGTTCCTTAACGGTTACATAAATGAAGAGGTCTACGTCGCACAACCTCCGGGTTTTGAATCTCATGAGTATCCCGATCATGTTTACAAACTAAAAAAGGCTTTATATGGTCCCAAACAAGCTCCTAGAGCTTGGTATGAGCGACTAAGTAAATTTTTACTTGATCAAGGTTACTCAAGAGGAAAGGTTGACACAACTCTCTTCATTAAACGTCAAGGAAAGCACTTGATATTAGTACAAATTTATGTTGACGATATTATATTTGGGTCTACTAACATGAATCTTGTGAGAGAGTTTTCGGATCTTATGCAGGGTGAATTCGAGATGAGTATGATGGGGGAGCTCACATACTTTCTCGGTTTGCAAATTAAGCAACTCAATGAAGAAACATTCGTGAGTCAAACAAAGTATTGTTTGGACCTTATCAAGAGATTTGACATGGCAAAAGCCAAGGCCATTGACACCCCTATGCCAACGTGTACAAACTTGAATAAAGATGAAAGTGGTAAGGATGTAGAGGTAAAAGGTATAGATGTATGATTGGATCCCTTCTCTATCTGACCACTTCTCGTCCTGACAGTATGCTTAGCGTGTGTATGTGCGAAAGATACCAATCATGTCCCAAGGAATCCCATCTAAAAGCTGTCAAACGAATACTTCGATACCAATCCGGTACTCCGAAGTATGGACTATGGTATTCCAAAGGTAATGATTGCTCATTGGTAGGTTTCTCCGATTCCGATTTTGCCGGTTGCAAATCAGATAGGAAAAGCACCAATGGCACTTGTCACTTATTTTCAAATTCCTTGGTCAGTTGGCATAGCAAGAAACAAGTTTCAATTGCTTTGTCAACCGCCGAAGCGGAATACGTTGTCGCCGGTAGTTGTTGTGCTCAAATCCTATGGGTTAAGCAACAATTATTGGATTTTAATCTCAAACTCGAACGTATTCCCATTTTTTGTGACAATACAAGTGCCATTAATCTTACCAAAAATCCTGTGTTGCATTCTCGCACCAAACATATCGAAATTCGACACCACTTTCTTCGGGATCATGTAGAGAAAGGCGATATTGTATTTGAACATGTTAACACTAAAAATCAACTAGCGGACATTTTCACAAAGCCGCTAGCTACTGAGCCTTTCTTTCATATTCGCCGAGAACTTGGTATTCTCGACATTTCGGAACGGGAGTTTTAAATTACTTGCTTTATCTTATTTCATTTAACACTATAATCTTGTACTTCTAACAAGTTAATGTTGTTGCAAGCACAATTATATTGTTCATCAAGTTATTCCGGCATCAAGGTGATATTGTTCCTTTACCCTTCTCTCTCTCCCAAACTTCATGGTTAAATAGTTGTATTACATGATAATATTGTATATATATGACGTGTTTCATATACCATGTCTGTTTGGATGTTTAATGTTGTGTGGCATTCTATTTATGCATCAAACATGTGAGCATATGTGCATAACAGTGAAAAACTGCAAAATTTTCCTGTATGAGTCGACCATAACAGGGCAATGGTCGACCCACACCTCAAAAATTTTCTTCTTTTTCAAAAATCAAACAGTATGCGTCGACGCATGCAGAGGTATAGTCGACGCATCGCACGAAAATTCAATTTTTCTCTGCAGAAATCTTTCAAACTTCCCATGCATTTACATTCAAATTCTAATTAAGTGTGCATTTACATTTCAAACTTCCCACTACATTGTGAGTTGCATCTACCTAGTGCCTATTGTCTCTTGGCCTCTCCTCTTCCCAAAACCCTAAATCCTCATCTATAAAAAGGGAAAACCTCCTTTTTGCAAATCACTATCAAAATCCTCTCAAAATCTCTACTTTCACAAAATGCTTCAAAATCATTACCCATGGCTTCCTCATCCCACAGACCTACCGGTAAGAGATCAAGGGAATCATCCTCTGCATCCTTACCCATTACCGCTGTATCATTAGTTCCACCAGCTCTTGTCGACACCTTCAACAAAGACATTGGTAAAAGAGGAGTTGTGAGGCAACGTGCATTCTATAAACTCACAACAGAACGCATGCATCTCGTAGAAATCATGTCTCTGCTACAGTATCACGGCATTGTCAAATTCCTGGAATGCAATGCCAAATATAGCGAAGACTTGGTCCGTGTGTTCTACACTTGCCTTCATGACAAATTTTATGGGAAAAAGTTTCACTCCAGGATCGGCACAAGAAAGGTATCGTTTAAGTCTAATGTTTGGAATAAATATTTCGATATGACACTGGCTGCTGATGAAGATCCTCCTGCTGAGGTAACTTATTCTCACCCAATAGAAGGATATGAGTTTAAGAGCGCGTTGAACGACATGCTGAAAAGACCCTACCCAAATCACATTGTGAACAATGATGAGTTCCCACGAACTGTCACTGCCGGCAAGCTGAAAACAGGAGAGCGCATTCTCCAGTGGATTGTGTCATGCATCCTGCGACCTAAGAAGGGTGGCCTTTCCCAAGTTGAACAGGCTGAGGTTCATCTCATATATATCCTAAAGAATCAGCGCAAAATAAACTGGCCCTACTACATTGCTAGTAGAATGTTCAGTTTACGAGACTCCGGACGAGGAACTGCTCTTGCCTACGGATCTTTTATTCAAGAGGTTCTTACTGCAGCCGACGTGGATTATCCGTCCTTTCCGTATACTTCTATTTCCTCAGATAAAGAATTCAGCCCAAAAACTTTGTCTATGATGGGATATTTTTGGTGTGATGAGCGGAGAATATAAAAATTTGTTCGCAGAGGGTATGTTCCTACGACTGTTGAAGAAGATGATGAAAGTGATGAAAGTGAAGAAGAAGACCAAGAGGAAAATGAAGAAGAGGGAGCAGGACAAGCATTTGAGCAGCATGATAGTCCTCCACAAGCTTACACTCACGACTACACAAACTCAACTTGGGTTCAGAATACCTATTCAACTGTAGAAGATGCCCCCAACCATGGTGGCTGGGGTGAATGGCAACATATGGGCTGGTCAACACAACGCCAATTCTATCAGCCGTATCAATATGGTGCTGAAGAATCTCAAACGTCTCCTCCTCCACAAGATAATTCTTCTGAACTCTTAGATATGATGCGAGATATGCAGCTGGCTTAACAATCATTCATACAAACTCAGGATGAGCGCTATGCTCAAATATGCAGCCAGCTTCAAGCACAAAATGAGAGGCTCGATAACCTCTCTACCAGCATGAATGAACGGTGTGCAACATTCACCGAAACATTTGAACGCCAGGAGCGGTCGGTCGACGTGGGCCTCAAGTATCTAGGTGGTGTTGCTGACCAAATATCGTCTCTGGCAGACCTCTACAAAAACCCGGATATCTGTTACCATCGAGGACAAGACCATTAGGACATAAAACTGCATATGCATCTGTATTTTTTTTTGTTGTTTGACTGAACTAATTTTCTATTGTGCTCGTTTGTGCAAATCCAATCTAATGTTATCTTCCTTTTAATTTTTTTTCAGTAATAATATTTGGTGTGATATTGTTATATGATTCACTATCTCCTGTTGAATATCACGTTACGTTGAATAATAGTTCCGTTTCTCTTTTTGATGTTGTCAAAGGGGGAGAAGAGCATGTACCAAAGCCAAGCCAAAATATTCACAACAATTAACAGTTTGTTTTGCATACAACCTTAGATTACAAAAGAAAGGGGGGTGTGCATAATGTGTGTAAATATTGCATGTTGTTTTTCTCTTTGGTTTTACACAGGTTGTCATCATCAAAAAGGGGGAGTATGTAAGGGCAAACTGTCATACAACATATGATCATAGGTTTCGATGATGACAAATGACCACCATGGATGAATCGGCATTGTCGATTCCACTTCTACAAAACAAATGCAACATATCACCTATCATATCCTTTTCTATGCTCATCTAAACTGTTATACTTCATACAACATATGTGGATAAAATGTGGTCATGACAAAATGCATGAAAACCACAAAAATCTGAATTTTTGCAGATTTGCAGGGTTTGAGTCGACCGTAGGGTCGGCGCATAACATAGTGCATTTCCCACGGGTCAGCGCATAACACAGTGCATTTCCCACGGGTCAGTGCACAAAAAGCTTGCGTCGACCGCAGGGTCAGCGCATGAACCATGGGTCAGTGCACGCCGACCCATGGTCGACGCATACTGATGTATTTTTCAGTCTGTCCAAAACTGCAAGCCATGCATCGACGTATAGACCTGCTATGGTCGACCGTTCGTGCGCAAATTCAGTTTTTAAGCATTTCCCACTCTGTTTGAAAAGTTGTTAAGTGGGTTGGTTGGTTGGTTACTATAAATAGAAGTTTAGTTACTTGTATCAACTAACATTTGTAAAATTGATTCAAGTGTTCAAAGAAACAAGAAAAAGTGAAATAGGTGTCCAAGATTCATCATCTTCATCTTCAACATCTCACAACACATCAACTACACACAACCATTTTTGAAGTGCTTTGTGATTGGTTAAAGGTGATAACGTTCGAAGCCGAGATTGGGGAATCCGGTTCGGGTTGAAGCTTGTGACAGGTTTTTTCTTGAATAAAACCGTTAGGGTTTTGTCCTCCAAGACTGGTTTGTGTTTGGGGGTTTTTGGACGAATTCTTCATCAATTTTCAGCTAAGCGAAGGTGATTGAGAAGATGAAGTCTTCATCAATCTAGGAGCGGATTCAGTGATATTGAAGGGAAGATTTCGGGTTCGATTTGTTGTAGTTGAGATCAGCCGGGCCGGGGGTTTGAAGAACTAAGGGTTATTCAACAAAGGGGCTGGAATCGGAGGTCTATCAACAACAATCGAAGTACTTGATTCACCTTGAATCAAGGAACAAGGAGTGAAAGCAACATTCAACGTCTTGAGAATTCTGTTGTATATTTGCTTTGCAATCCTTGTATAAACGGTTATACTCAACAGGTGATATCTATTAAATCATCTCAATTCTAGTTTTAGAATTGAGGGCAGACGTACCCCGAAGCGAGGACGACGGGGGAACTGCCTCATCAAATCTTTGTCTTCTCTATTTTTCAGCATATGTGTTTTGGCTTAAAAATAAATGATTTTTGTATAAGCACTTTTATCAAACCTTGATATTAATTGAGTAAGAAGTTAAAACTCTATTTTTGAATCCAAAGTACAATAAGAAATTGTACTAGACTAATTGGAATCACTTACTCAACATAAATATCACTTGGAGTGCTTTTGCACACCAAGTGTTTGATAATTTGCTTAAACCAAAATTGTCTTAGTTGTGTATCTAGTTTGGTTTGCTATTTGAATCATTGGAACTAGTGTAGCACCTCAAATTTGCACCTCCCATTTTGTACATTCATTTTCATTTTTAGGTCATTAGCATTGCATTGTCCACTGCATAGCATTGCATTGTCCATTGCCTAGTGCAAGTCATCAGTCAAGACTGGTCAGGAGATCCAGTTGTGCAAGCAAGCAAGTGCATTTCCTATTGAAGAAAAGCCCTAGGGTTGGTTCAATGAGTTCATATGACCTAGGGATCATTTTGAAGTGGTTTGGCCAAAGATTGGATGCTCAGAGATCATCAGTCAAGGTGCAATTCATCTGAAACCCTAGAAAGTCAACCAAAGTCAATTGTCAATTCAATCATGGATTTGAAGGTGGGAGATGGTTAGAGAGGCCTCATTCATGTCCATACAAGTCTCATTTGACATTCCAAACATCAACTTTGAAGAATTTAAGGTCAGATGAAAACTTTCCAAAAATAGTAAGTGACCTGTAATTTGAAATTGCCAAAAATGGAAAGGTTTTCTCCTCAAGATTACATCATCAAGCAAGCTTCAAATGAAATTTTGTCCAACATGAAAGTTGAATATATTGTTCTCCCATTTCTAAAAAGTCACAGATCATGAATTTCTCATGTATGGTTGAAAAGATATGGATCAATCATTGCCAAGTTAATTTGAACTTCAAGCATGCATAACTTTCAAACCATAAGGCCAAATGGAGTGGTTCTTTTTGCAACATTCATGTCTTGACATGCACTATCCAATTTATGCATCATATGCCATACATTTCCATCACAAAAATATTTGGTTTTTCATTTGAATTTTGGAGGGAAATTTCAAATTTGAAAATTAAGCATTGTTTTCATATTCTAGCATTGCATTTGGTTGCCAAACAACATTTCAAGTGAATTTCCAACAGAATTCGTGTACTGTTCCATTCATTTCATGCATAAAGGGTGAAATTGCAATTTTGCATTACACCTTTGTTTTCACTAATTACACTTGCATTGGTTAAGCATGATTAACAACATGATTAACAGAGCATATATATAGCTAATCCTAACAGAAAATGGCATTAACACATCACAATTTCCAGATCTGAAATTTTCTTCACTTGGTTCTCTCAAACTTTTCATCAAAATTCTGCATATACATTGCATCTTCCTTGATTGATTCATTATCCACAAGCATAATTGAGTATTTTGGAAGCAAGATCCAGAGGATTTCATGCATTTCTGAAGCAACTCGAAGCTCACACTCATCCATGGCAGTTGCAAATTCAGCAAGGATCAAGCACGATTGAGCTTTCATTCTTCATCCATTCATCCATATAAGCATTGGGGAACATCTGTTTGTGCATTACAAAGCCTGAAATCACCAATTCCACTTCTGCATCTTCAACAAGGTCAGAATTCGATTTCTATAATTTATGAAATGGTTATGTGCTTGTTGTAGATCACGCATCACTGAGTAAATTGAGCTTCGAATCACTGATTTCCATGCAGAATTGAGCAAGATATGTTAGATTTAAGTTTGATGTATGAAAATGTATGTGTTCGATTTGCTTGATATAGGTTGAATTAGAACAAATTAGGCATGGATTCGTGTTGTATGATGGAAGATGAGTCCAATGATGTGTTTGTTTTGTGTTTCTGAGAAAAATGTTCATCATCCATGATGAACACGATGAAGTTGCTGAGAAATTTTCCAGAAAAGTCTGTTTGATCTTTAGAAACCTAATTCAGCGTGTTTGCATGTGTTTTTTCCAAAGCCAGTTTCTGATTGGTGCATGCAGCGCTCATGCAGCGCTCTGATTGGCCAGAGCCAATCTTAAGTGAAACGGTGCGTTTAGCACCAGGCGCCACAATTCAAAATTGTACTCACTTCGAATCCGGCTGATGCATGTTTCCATATTGCCTTTTGCATTTTTTGTTCATTTCCTTCCATGCCATTCATGCTATGTCATTCATGTTTTTTTAATTTTTCCTCCACTTCCAAAATTCATAACTCAATGAATATTGATCCAAATAATGTGTGGATTTTTGCATCTTTCTCCTCATTGTGTCTATTATTTTTTTATTATTTTTCCAGAAATTGTGCATGGTTGCAAAACTGTTTGGCCTAGGGAATGTTAGAATGTATGTTTAGTTGTACCTTGCTTTCCCTATCCTTTGTGAAATGATGAGTTTTAATCCAATGCTTTTGAAATTTGGTATTCTTAAACTAGACATCTTGCTGGACATTTTGGTGTTGAGTTTGCATTTTTATCATTTGTGGTTTCTGAGATATGCTCATGTTAATGTAGGTGTGACAATGTGTGTGACACCATTGCTTGCTCAACTTGATGAATTCCTTTGCTATGCCAAATAAATGCCAAATGATGTGATTTTTTGCATGATGATTCTTCTGGATGTTGTGATTGCTCATGATTTTTTGTGGAATACTTAGATTCATTTCTGATTTGTTTGGGATTTTGCTTTCTGGATTCCCATTTGTGAGCTTTTGGATAGTCTTGAACTTAAATGATTTGTGAAATGACGGTTGTTTATCATATGAATGTGAAATTTTGCATATTGTTTCTAGACACATTGAAGTTTGTTTTGGCTTTGATTGGAGGTTTTTATCATTTTTCAATTCTGTTTTAGGCTTGTGCTAAGTTGATGTAGCATTTGGTATTCTATTTGAGCTTGTTTGTGCTTCCCTTGCCTTATGGAATTTGATTGGCATGCTTAAACTTGTCCAATTTCCATAATTTTTGGTGTGTTGATCATGTTGTGTGTTCTGTTTAGCCATGATTTTTATTGAGATTTATTGAACCATTTTTGAATTAATGTGAATTTGTTCATTCTGTTGCTTCAATGAGATTTCAACTTGCATGCCTTGCCTTATTTGATTTGTGAAATGAACTTGGTGAATGCTATTGACATGAGACCTTTTGGATTATATTCTTATTGGATTGAGTGTGATTCATGTCAATTTTCATGTTCTGTTTTGAATTATTTCTCTATCTTTGACCCTAGGCCTTGTCCTAGTGGTTTGTGCTTATGTTTGAGCTTTGTTTTCAGGATAAGAAGCATATGGCCATGAGGGGATTGATTCACATTGCTTGAGTTGGATTATTTGATTGATGTTGACTAATCTTGATTTGTTTTGTAGGTTGCTTTTAGCTCATTTGAGTTGAGCTTGTGCCTTGCACATTGTAGCATTGCTTGTTTGACTATGTCTGTTGACTGTTGACCATTAACTGTTTGTTTGACTTTTTGAGTTGTGTACTGACTGAGTTGGATTGTTTTCAGGTACATTAGTTGCTTAAGTTCTTTTGAACTTGCTTTTGCTGTTGCTTGGTTGCTTAACCATTTGAGGTATAACTCTCTGACTTCATGTAGTCTGGAAGACCTGTCCTGTTACTTGGGCAGGCACCTGTCTGAAGTCCTCCTTAAGAGGCAATGCTTGTGTTTGTTTATCTTTGTGCCAAGCAGGAAAAGACCTCTAAGAGGCAATTGGCAGATATAAGAGATGTGCAATCCATCTCTTGTTATTCAGTTGAGTCATCCCTTTGCTCACACACCTTGTGTTGATGCATTGTGGATATTAACCCAAGATCTTTGTTGTGTCAGTCATATGTGGAGAAGAGTTCCAACTTTCTGAACTCCCACACCTTCATTTGTCTGAAGCTCTCACAGGCCAGGGATGAGAGCTGTGAGGCACACCCCTCACTTCCCATTTCATCTGCTTCACCCTAACTCTCAATGTTAGGGTTAAGAGCTAACGTCACCCGATTCCAGTTGGCTTGTGTTTCACAGCCTAACCTTGTGTAAGCCCACCTTGTTTGTATATAGTGTGTGCTAATTATGTGAATGTTTGCTTTGCCTGTGCTGTTTAGGATAGCTTGCTTCCTATGCAAGTTAGATAACAACCTTAACTTAGGGATCGTATGCATGACAACTTCTAGGCTCAAGTCGTAGTCTCCCTAGTAGTTTGTGTCTCCCTTTGTATCTGGTTAGGCTAGTCCTTTTTCCCTGCGTAGGGGAACTACGTCGCCCTGATCCTCATACCAGATGAGGTACGTAGGCAGGAGATGAGCTGATCTCTTCGGGCGCCCTTTTTGCTTTTGTCTCTTGTGTGTGTTAGGAGATGGATGTAAGACCAGCGATTGGCATTCCGTATCCTATTGTTGTGTGCTTGGAGTCTGATGTAAGTCCAGCGATTGGCATTTGGTTTCCAGTGTGGGTTTGTTGGTTCGGAGTCTGATGTAAGTCCAGCGATTGGCGTTCGGTTTCCATGTTTGCCTGCTTTGTGTGGAGTCTGACATAAGTCCAGCGATTGGCAGTCGGTTTCCTGTGTTGTTTTGTTTGGCGTGTGTTAGCCGAGCTACGAGTGCTCTGATTCTTCTTTAGTCCAAGAAGATACGTATGCATAGGATGCGACATCCTAGCGAGCACGTTTCCCCCTGTCCGAACTACGTCGACTCTGATGTCTGTGCTTGACAGACTACGTAGGCCCGGGATGTGATATCCTGCCGAGTTAGTTTCTTTTGTTTTCTGTGTCTCTTTTCAGCCAGTGTGTTTGTTTGTTTGAGCAGAGTTTAGCAACCTTTATCCTTCCTTTTGTGCGTGGATCTCGTTGAGTACGACGGATGCGTAGGGGGTGCTAATACCTTCCCTTCGCATAACCGACTCCCGATCCCATCTCTCTTTGGTCGCGAGACCATGTCTTTTCCAGGTTTACTTCGAGCGTTTCCTTTCCATCTTTTGGGATAAATAACGCACGGTGGCGGCTCCGTTGTTCTGTTTTCCCGCCGGTTTTTCGCGTAATGTGACAGCTGGCGACTCTGCTGGGGAATAATAGAGAAGTTGACCTCTTGCTGGTCCATCTTCCCTAAGCGAGTCTCTCCTAGCGCTCTCTAGGTTAAGGTTTGGTTGCTTTTGCTGTTTTATTTATTGCATTCATTTATTTATTGCTTGCATTTATGTTTGCATTGATGTTTGCATTCATTCATATTCATATGTGCTGGCTATGCTGTGTTGTCTCTCTGTTGTGGTGGGAGTTACTCGAGGTAAAAGGCCCAATACCCAGGCTATGAGTGAAATCTAGGAAACCTAGGAATAGAGTGATTCATGGGAAGCGGGTGGTATTGCGCCACTTAGCGGAACATTGATATCACGAGCAGTTCAGACTCTGATGGGGTATTATCGTTACATACTTCGGGTGTGTACATGATGATATTCTATGAAAGGGTTATTTATGCTGCGTTTCTTTCGACCTTACCCTGGCCTAGATGACACCCGTGAGTGGGGAGGGAATGATCATTATTACAGGTACAGTTGGTGACTTGTCGGTGACTTGTTGGTGACTTGTGATCCTGTCGGTGACTTGGTTCCTCAGATTGGGTTCAGATGACAGTTTATCAGATGACTTTGGGTTTCAGATGAATTGTGGTTCCGAGTTCAAGCCGAAGCTTTGATCCTGTGTTCTGAGATGCACAGTCTGCCAGTCTTGTCTGCATCATTTGCATCATAGCATGTTTATTTTCAAAAAGATACGCAATGAAAAAAGAGTTGAAAAAAAATGAAAAAAAGAAAAAGAAAAAAGCTAATCTCTGCATGCATATCATTTCTCAGGTACATTCCAGAGTCTATTCACTGATAGAGATGGCAACAGTCCCAGAGTTGAAGTGGAAGACTTGTTCCTACAGCTTTCACCGTGAGCCTTTGACATCTCTGATAGAGTTGAGCAACCTTGTGACCAGCGGTAATCAGAAGGGGTTCGTTGACCAGTATGGGGATATTCTGACACTGTTGAGGATGGTAGTTGATCCAGTGTTGTTGCAGACTCTTCTCCAGTTCTACGACCTAGAGCTTCGATGCTTCACCTTTCAGGATTATCAGTTGGCGCCTACTCTTGAGGAGTACTCCATTCTGTTGAGTGTTCCGATCCGGTATCAGGTTCCTTTCTTGGACGTGCCTAAGGAGGTTGATTTCAGAGTTGTTGCCAGAGCTCTCCATTTGGGTATTATGGAGGTCAGTGATAATTGGAAGTCCAGTGGGAATGTTGTAGGGTTGCCTTTGAAGTTTCTGTTGAAGGTAGCTAGAGAAGAAGCAGAGAAGGGGAATTGGGAAGCTTTTCATGCCCAACTTATAAGTGCTCTGAGCATCCATAAGAGTTGTCTTGTTCCCGAGTATGCCCAACTTTTGTGGATCCTCAAAGCACTTATAAGTGGACTCAGAGGGTTATGTCTCTTACTTCATATGATATCAGATGGCAGTCTTACCGGATGGATGTGCGTGATGTTATTATGAGTTGTGGAGTGTTCCAGAATGTGCTCCTAGTAGGGACTAAGGGTTGCATCAATTACAATCCAGTTCTTTCTCTTCGCCAGTTGGGGTTCGTGATAAATGGAAGACCACTCGATGCTGAGATAGTTGAGAGTGTGTATTTTGAGAAGCGGAGTGACCCTGCTAGGTGTAACACCTCAAAATTTGCCCTCCTCTCTTGGGACTAGCATTAACATATTGCATTTCATTTTAGGGCATTAGGCATTTCATATTGCATATCATGTGGTTACATTGTGCAAGCCATCTTCCCAAGTCTTGATCAGAGGATGAGGAAGTCAGAGAGTGCAAGCCTAGGGTTTATTGACTGATCATGGGCCATCTGAGGATTGGGCTGTGAATTAGGGTTTTGTGATTCTCAAAGGATGTTGGTCTTCATCTTGATTGCAATGATACATCATCATCATCATAATTGGATGTCATCAGGAGATTGAAGAAGATTCCTTGAGATTAGGGTTTCGACCACTGGTCAACCCTAATCAGTTGTATTGGGCCAATCAGGGCATAATCAGGAGATGGGGTTCATTTTATGATTATATGAAGATTATTGGGGCTAGGGTTTCACCCTTGAGCCATTTCAGTTGAAGATTGGAGCTCAATTTGATCTATGCATTGCCAATTTCATCTATCAGTTGAAAAAGTCAACTGTGGTCAACTGTACTTGATCTGATGGATTTGGAGGTGGAAATGAGTTGGATACACTTCATTCATGTTGGAACAAGTGTTATTTGACATCTCAAAGCTTAAAAATGAAGAAAATCAAGTCAGGACAAAAACTGCCAAAAATAGAAAGTGACTTGTAACTGAAGTTTCCAAAAATGGAAAGTTTTGGGCCTCAAAGCCACGTGTCCAAGGAAGCTTCAAATGAAAATTTGTTCAACATGAAAGTTGTAGATCTTGTTCTCACCTTTCCAAAAAGTCCAAGAACTTGAAAATCCCATGTATGGTTGGAAAGTTATGGCTCAGTGAAATTCAAAAATGACCCGTAATCAGGAGGCCATAACTGCCACATGGTTTGTCCAAATTGCAAGTTCTTTATATGCACAAACTCCATTTGAAATGTACTTTCATGGTGCATAATTGGATTTTTCCAAAAGTGGTCAATGCAAAAAGTCAATTTTCAACTGGACAGTTAAATTGGACCAAGGGCAAAATTGTCCAACTTTCAAAATAATTGGAATTTTTGAGTGGGGATTTTTGCTACACCTCAGGAATGGCATTTAAAACTTGTTGGAATCATCATTTCATGGCTAAAGCATATGGTATGAGATTTGGTTTGAAAAGTGAAAGTGCTAAAAATGGACAAATGGTATCATATAGTGAAATTGAGCATTACACATCCAATGAGCATGAGGCAAGTTTCTACAGCTCACATATGACATTTGGGAGGTGTATGAGCTGTCAAAACAGGTGGCATTGGCTGTTATGTGGAAATTCCATTTTTGCCCTTTCTTACAAATAACCATTTTCACTTACAATGCTAATTTGGTTAATGGGATGATTAATCATGGATTAAGGACTCATATATAATCATAATCTCCCTCTAATCATAACAGAATTTTACAATCATCAAATTCAGATCAAAAACCTTTCCAAATTCTCTCAATTTCATCAAGAACACAAAAGCTTCAAATCCAAATTTCATCCTCAAATCTCAACCAATCTTCATAATTCTTTTTGCATTGAACTTCTATAATCATCTTCTCAAACTATTTTGGGAGATTGGAAGGAAAAGTGCATCGAATCTTGACTGTTCCAAGGAGCTCCATCAATGGTGAAATTGAATTTTGAGCAATAGAAGCCATGGCGATTGAAGCTAACACCTCTAATCACCTTCCTCGTCACTCTACTGCATCTATTTGAAGGAATCAAGCGCCAAGGCCACGTGAATCACTGCTGCCATTTCCAGGTTTGAGAAAATTCGAATCTCATGATTTGCTTCTTGCTTATATGCATTCCGTAGAGCATTGATTGTGGAGCATGGTGATAGTTGTAGCTTAGCAAATAGTGAACCGTAGGAGGAGAAATCTGGATTTTAAGATATGAACATAAACCCTAACTTGCTCGATTCACAAAATAGAGAAACATTTAGCCAAAATCAAGTTGATATTCATGTTGTGCTCGATTAGACGGTTCGAATGGTTATAGGCATGTTCATTTCCATGAAGTTTTTGTGTTTTTCGATTTCTTGAATTTTCTGGAAAAAGTTTGGTTGAAGACGAAGCTAAAGGTGCTGTAGATCTTGTTTTCTGTTTGAACTTTCAAATTACATGTTTCCCTCCCCCGCCTCTTTAATTACCAAAATGCCATCGCTGAATTCCCTTTAATTAATTTAATTAATTCTTAAAATTCTAAATAAATCATACACACCTTAAATAATTCATAAAAAAATATAGAAAAATCAGAAAAATGTGAGAGTTGTTGTGTTGACTTCCTTGACTTGTGTAGAATTTTTTTGACCTATTGGTCAAAGTTGTGCATGGTAGAATTATCATTGGACCTAGGCTTCTCTCACATGTATGATGTTTTGATACCTTTTACCAATTTGTTCATGAAATTCTCATAATGTAAAATAAATTCTTGAAAATTTTTGTGATGATTCTAGACACATCAATGGTCATTTCCATGTAAATTTCATGCATTTTTGATACCTGGTCATTGAGCAGCAAATTCTGGAACTTAGGTGTGACAATTTGTGTCACACCTCATTATGTCAACTTGCAGAATTTTTTTGAGTGACCTATACTTGTTGGATTAATGTGAAATTTTGCATGATGGTTAGTTAACATGTTAAGATGCTATGTGAATTTTTGTGGAATTTTTCATTGCATTTTCAAATTGATTGTGATTTTTCATTTCTGTTAACCAATTGTGCAAGCTCATATGATACATGTTGGTAGATTGATTGAGAAATGCTCATATGGTATTGGATAGTCATGAAATTTGATATGCTTGTAATAGACACATGATGTGACATCCCTGTTTTGGTCTCACTCATTTCTTTGTTGTTTTCATTGAGATATGAATTTTTGAAGTGGAAGCATGTGTTGATGTTGTGATTTGGAGCATGTTATTGTGTCTGTTTTTGTTGATTTTCATTGACATGGTTCCATTTGCCCAAATGAGCTCAAATTTGACATGGTAGACCTTGAATATCCCCTGTTTAGGTGTAATTTATTTGAGAATTTTTAGATTTGTTTTGATGTGGATTTGAATGCAATAGTTCTGTTTGCATGTTTGATGCTTCATTTGAACTAGTTTGCCTTATTTTGTGCATAACATGAGCATAATGAATGATATAAACATGAGGCCAATGATGTTTGCTCTTGTTTGACTTTAATTTGAGATTGGTTTGTGAATGCCTTGCTGTTTAAGGATTTTTTCTTGCTTTGGACCCTAGGCTTAGCCTAGTGGTCTAGTTGCTAATGTTTGCTTGATTTTTCAGGATCAAAAGCATAATACACATGAAGAATGATCCAAATCAATTTTAATTGGTGTTGTTGATATTTGTACACTAACATAACTTGGTTTTGTAGGTTGTGAAGCTTGGACTTAAGCTTTGGCTTGCCTTGTTGTACATTGAGTTGTATAGTTTAATTGATTGAACACTTGCTGTTTATGGTTTGTCTGTCTGATTACTAACTGTGTTTGATTGTTTCCAGGTACTTTAGTTGCTCAGTTCCTTGTGAACTTTTGCTTTGCTTTGCTTAAGCAACTTGCATTGAGGTATAACTTCCTAAACTTCATGTAGTCTGGAGACCCGGCTGTTACCGGGCCGGGCAAATAAATGTCTGAAGTCCTCCTTAAGAGGCAATGATTGTGTATGTTTATTTTTAAGCCCAAGCAGGAAAAGTCCTTCAAGTAAGGCAATTGGTGGAAGGTAGGGATAAGCAATCTATCCCCCACTATTCAGTGAGTCTTCTCCTTGCTCCCATTACATGGTTGTAGCATTGAGATCAAAAGCCCAAGATCTGTTGTGTCAGAGTCTTCGAGTATAGAAGGGTTCCCCTATTCTGGACCCATGCTCATTTGTCAGAAGCTCTCCCTAGTCAGGGATAAGAGCTGTGAGGTCTGATCCTCACTTCACCCATCATCTGCTTCACCTTAGCCTCGTAATGGCAAGGTTAAGAGCAAACACAGCCCGTACAGACGACTTGCTGAGGCAGTCAAACCTATTGTTTGAGCCCCCTTGTGTGGTTATAGCGCGTGCTATGTGGATATCTGGTTGAGATGCTTGTTCTCATTTGATGTATGATATATGATTGTATGCTTGTGTGCTAGCTTCTTTCCTGGTTAGGATAGGCTTGTTTATGCAAGTAGGATAGAAAACTGAACTTAGGGATGACTTTGCATGACAACATCTAGGCTCGAGTCGTAGTCTCCCTAGTGTTGTGTCTCCTTCTGTTCTGGCTAGTAATGCAGTCCCTTTCAGGGGAACTACATCGCCCTGATCCTCGTTCCAGACGAGGTATGTAGGCAGGTGGTCGCGCGAGACCACTCCGGGCAACCTTTTTTTCTTCTGCGTGCGTTGTTTGTTATCTGATTGTTTGCTTGGGTTCGGATGCCGACGTAAGCCCAGTGATTGGATGTCGGGCTCCATGTTTGCCGTTTAGAGTGTGTTTTGGTTCGGATGCCGACGTAATTCCATCCAGTGGTTGTCGGGCTCCACGTTTGCCATCTGTTTGTTGTGTGTTTCGTGTTGTTTGGCGTGCGTAAGCCGAACTACAGAGGCTCTGATTCTTGTTCCAGACAAGATATGTAGGCATAAGGTGCGATACCTTATCGAGCCCGTTCCTCTTAACCCCACCTGCGTTCCCCGTGTGTGTGTGTGATGTTTAGCAACCTATTCTTTATTTTAGAACGTGGATCCCTAGGAGTACCTAGGACGTGAGGGGTGCTAATACCTTCCCCTTGCGTAACCGACTCCCTTACCCTGTCTCTTTGGTCGCGAGACCATGTTCTTTCCAGGTTTCTCTGAGCGTTTCCTTTCCCTACCTTGGGATAAATAACGCGCAGTGGCGGCTCTGTGTGTGTTTTATTTTGAGTCTCGCCGGTTGTTTTTTCGCAGGATGCGACAGCTGGCGACTCTGCTGGGGACCCTACTGATGTAGACCTGTGCTGGTCCATCGTCCCTAAACGAGTCTTTCCTAGCGTTTTAGGATTGGTTTGGGTTGCTTATTGTGTTTTATTTATTGCATTTATTATTCTAACCAGTGTGTATCTATATTTGCATTAATGTCTGCATGCATCATACTATCATGTTGTTGCCGTCCTCTGCAGGTGGTTCTGTTGTTTGGGGCGGGTGTTCTGAGTAGGGCTAAAACCCAGGCCCGAGTATACACCTAGGACTAGTGTGGTCTCATGTCGCCTCTTTCATGTTAAGTCAACATGTGCCTGGCGGCGTGATGTACCACAAGCCGGACGAGGCTCATTTGGTAGTGCTCATCTCTGTGGATATTCCGCTTTGTTTGAGTTACTCCATCTGAGTTGTTGACTCTGGTGACCGATCATTGCCCGGATCTTTGGTTTAGACGATCTTAAGGGAGCTGCAGTGGCACACCCGAAAGGGCAAACCCATTGAGTATCTCCGCCCGATTGTCGAGACTATTATCCGCCTTAGGATGACCTGTTTAGAATTTACCTGTGAGGGGAGGGTGATTCTTTCAGATGCATGATCAGACGGATTCAGATGGTGACTATTTGTTCCGTGGATCAGAGTCCTATTTATAAGTCGGATTTATGGTCATTTATTGCCGAGACGCCGGAGTGCTGTCCGTGATTTATCAGTGGGGATCCGTTTATTTCAGGATTCCCCGGGCCGAGATATTTATCAGTGGGGATCCGTTTATTTTGGATTCCCTGGGCCGATCCAGATGATGATGGTGTGTCTGCTCAGAGACCAGTGGTGATGATGATGTATCTGTCTTCCGTTTATTTCGGAACCCGTGGGTCAGAGTTGGGTTTGTTTGTTCCTCAGATGGTTTTGATCAGTTCAGAGACCAGATTCAGTGCAGATGATCAGATGGCTTGGAGGATGGCAACGCATTGCATTCATTCATCAGCATCATTACATTTTGCATTAATTGCATCTAACACATGTTTATCCATATGCAGGGACACTTTTGATCGACATCCTGGTTGAGAGACTTTCTGTTCAGATATGAGGACCGGCCTGAAAAACAACATTGCCTACAGTTTCTTCGATCCAGAGATTGGTGCGCTGAAGGAGATGATAGCATTGATTACACCCGACCATGTGGGGATGTTCCGGGAGGCATACGGTAGTATCCTGAAGATGGTTTTCAGACTCACTGACAGTGATAGGAGTGCCATTCATACTCTTCTCCAGTTCTATGACCCGGGCCTGAGGTGCTTTGTGTTTCCAGACTATCTGTTGGGACCTCTGATGGAGGATTATGTCAGCATCCTGGGTATTCAGATCCGTGATCAGATTCCTTTTCATGTCACCAGAGCAGAGCCAGATGTCCTTGGAATTTCACGTGCTCTTTATTTGAGTCCGGAAATGGTCAAGGAAGGGTTGAAGGAAAAGGGAAAGCTACCCGGGTTTCATTTGAGTTTCTTGGAGGCTAATGCCAAGGAACATGCCGCTATGGGTAACTGGAAGACGGTTTGCGCATTGATTGCTGTGAGCATTTATGGGATTGTTCTGTTTCCTAATCAGAAGAATTCTGTGGACCATAATGCTATCAGATTGTTTATACAGAGGAACCCTATTCCTACTCTGATCGGAGATGTTTACTACTCAGTGCATAACAGGAATGAGAAGAGGCGTGGTGGCTTGATCAGATGCTGTTCTCAGTTGCTCTTCCGATGGTTTATGGGGTATTTGCCTTCTCGGGGTGCCTTTGTTCAGATTGATCCCAGTGTCAAGTGGTCCTTCAGATTGATGAGTCTGCGGGCTGATGACATTGCTTGGACTCATAATGGTCTGGCTGGTCGAGACTTTATATGCAGTTGTGGGAGTTTACCTAATGTGCCTTTGGTGGGAGTTCAGGGTTGCGTCAATTACAACCCAACGCTTCTCAGGAGACAGATGGGGTTTGCTGTAGAGGGTCCTCCTCTCGGGCGAGAGATTCAGGAGTCCTTTTATTTCCCGATTGATGGTAACCAGACCAAGCTGAGGCAGGTATTGGATGAGTGGCGAGATATCCAGAGGAAGGGTAAGGTTCCTTATGGTAAAATCAACAGTCGGTATTTTCCTTTGTTTGAAGATTGGTTGCGGAAGAGGATTGAGGTTACATTTCTACCATTTCCTGGAGGTGATCCTGTGTGTCCTATGATTGAGGGTCCAAGTTCTTCTGTCAGCATGGAGGAATTCCTTGAGATGAAGAGGGCTAGAGATCAGGTACTTGCAGAGAAAGCTGAGTTGGAGAGAAGTGTTGCTCGTTTTCAGGCAGCTAATCAAGAGATCAAAGTGAAGATGGAGGATCAAGACAAGCGACATGCCTTGGAAGCCAAACGCTTTGAGATGGATACAGCCTACTATGGGAAGATCAGTCAAGCCTTAGCATCATCCAACCGGGAGCACGACATCACTAAGGATAAGCTGTTCAGAGCGTCGAAGGTTATTGAAGATGAGAAGAGAAGGCAAATCTTGGTGAAGGATCAGAGAGATGACAGAGTCAGAAGTCTCATTGCTGGGTGGGAGGCAAAGCTGAAGGTCAAGGAAGCAGAGAATCTGAAGATCATCGCTGAGAGAGATCATTACATGGCAGAGAGAGACCACTACTTCAGGCAGATGAAAATTCATCAGAAGGAAGTTGGGAGACTACAACAGGAGAATACCGAGCTCAGGTTCGCCGCAGAGTTCGCGAGGATGGAAGATGAGATAGGGCCATCTGCGGGACCCTCATCCAGTTAGATCTTTCATTTGTGTTGGATTACCGTCAGGCTTGTTGACGGAATTCACTTGTCTGTATTTCTTTCCTATTCTGGAGGATTGTATTTGACTTTATTTGACTGGATGTATGACTATGGCACTGATTGTGCACTTTTGGTTATGTGATGGTGATTTTTCATTCAGTGATTGGTTTTCAAGCTTTATTTGCTTTGCCGTATGCACTCACACAAGCACACACATGGTTGGGGGTATCATGCCGAATCACATATCTCCGATCTGCACCGTAAAATCAAATGCTGAATGACTGAATATTGATGCCGGATTATTATTTGTCTCAATGATGCCAGGATCGAGAGACAAAGTGTCCTTCATATGGATAGACACTGCATTCATGCATTGATCATAATAACTGTGTTTTATTTTGCAGGTGATTGTTGCTAACGTGCTTGTTTGTGACAGGAATCATTGCTCGCGCTCGAAGAACAGTACCCTTGCACTCAACACGCCCTCACAGATATTATACCCGAAGAAATACTCCCAGACTCATGGAGCTTCCCAGTGCAGATATGCTTGAACTGAAAGAGAAAATGAACGAGCTGATCAATATAATGCAAGGCTTTGCAATTGGTCAGAAGGCTCTGGCAGACAAGGTTGAGAAACTCGAGCGGGTTTCTGCAGTAAACAGTGGGGTCAACCTGGATGGAGTCTCCAACCAGGGGCAGGGGTCTAGAGACGGTGGAAAGAGGACAACTGTTGGTCTGGTGAATAATGCTGGTGGTCTTGGTGGTATTGGTGGCCAACCGGGGCAGAATATGAAAGACAACTTTGTGCCTCCGTTTTTTGGGTTTGACGAAGATCAGGAGGAAGATAGAGAGGCTGACCAGTTCTCTATGCGAAATGAGCCTTTTGTGCCTTACGACATTCCTCCTCAGAACAAGGAAATCCAGCTGCTGGCTGAGAAGATAAAAGTGCTGGAGAGTTATGCCACGCCGGGGGTGGTGAATATGTCCAACATGGGGCTGGTGGAGGGGATTGTGATCCCTCAGAAGTTCAAAGCGCCGGCGTTTGACAAGTACAACGGTAGTTCCTGCCCGGAAACTCATCTCCAGGCCTTCGTCCGCAAGATCTCTGCATACACGGCAGATCAGAAGTTGTGGATGTACTTTTTCCAGGACAGCCTGTCTGGAGGCTCCTTGGAATGGTACACTAAGCTGAAGTCTTCTGATATCAAAAGCTGGCAAGATCTTGGGGATGCGTTCTTCAAGCAATACCAGTTCAACGCAGATATGGCTCCGAGCCGTACCCAGCTGCAGGGTATGTCTCAAAAGCACAATGAGGGCTTTAAGGAGTATGCACAAAGATGGAGAGAACTGGCTGCGAGAGTTCAACCTCCTCTTGTCGATCGCGAGATGTCTGACTTGTTCATGGGGACCCTGCAGGGGCCGTTTGCAGAAAGAATGGTGGGCTGTCCCGTCACCAACTTCTCCGACATTGTGGTGGCAGGAGAGAGGATAGAAAGTTGGTTGAAGCTGGGTAAAATTCTGGGTAATGCTTCCGCATCTTCTTCAGGTTCGAAAAAGCCGTTTGGTAATAGCGGTGGGCAGAGGAAGAAGGAGGGCGATACCAGCGCCGTGTATACTCAACGCGGACCCAGTAGGGACCGTTACTTCCAGCACAATGCTGCAGTAACAATTCCTGCTGAGTCTCAGCCAGCACAACAACAACAGCAGCAACAGCAACAGAGACAACAACCCTTTCAGCAGAGGCAGCAAAGGGCTGGTTATCAAGTCCGGGGCAGAGCACAGGATCGTCAATTCGATAGGCCTCCGGTGACCTATGCTTTCTTGTTCAAGAAGCTGCAGGATTTGGGCCTAGTGCAAACCAGAACTCTGGCACCTTTGAGACCTGATCAAAGGCCGGCCAGCTATGATGAGAACGCAAAGTGTGAATTCCACTCAGGTGCGCCTGGGCATAATATTGAGAACTGTAAAGCTTTTAAGCACACAGTTCAGGATTTAGTGGATTCCAAAGCAATCAATTTCGCACCATCTCCCAATGTCAATGCAAATCCCATGCCCGCGCATGGTCAGAGGGGGGTGAATGCCATTTCTGTGGAAAATAGAGTTGGGCTGTTTGATGTCGATCAGATGAAGACGCCTCTGACTGAGGTCAAGAGGCAGTTGTTAAAGAGTGGGGTTTATCCGGGCTGCGGCCGTGAGTGTGCTGAGTGCACTGCTTCTGTGAATGGTTGTGAGCTTCTGAGGAAGTGTGTCCAGGGGCTGATGGACAGTGGTGATATCCTGATTGAAAGGGTTGGTGAAGAGAAGGAGGAGGTCTCCACCATAACAATCTACTATGATCCGGTTGATTTGTCTAACCTTAGCGAGGAGGCTCCAGTTACCATCACGGTACCTGGGCCGATTCCATATGACAAAGATGATGCCGTACCTTGGCATTATGGTGGGGAGGTATACTGTAATGGTGAGAAGGTTGAAGAGCAATCTGCTAGTGAAACCACCGTGTTAAAGGTGGATAATGCCGGTCCTAGCGGTTTCACTCGCAGCGGTAGGCTGTTTGCTCCTGATGCGTTGAGAAGGGGAGAGGAAGAAAAAGAGAAAAAAGAAAAGGCCGAGGCTTTAGCCAGGGCAAAGGGAAAAGCTGTGGTGGATAATGGTAGTACTCCTGTGATGACACCGGCGCCTGCGGGGTCGGATAACAAATTTGATGATGAGGCTGAAGAATTCCTCAGGATAATCAAGAAGTCGGAGTATAAACTGGTCGATCATTTGCAGCAGACTCCTTCTAAGATCTCGATTCTTTCACTGCTGTTGAGTTCTGAAGGTCATAGGGAAGCTTTGTTGAAAATATTGAAGAAAGCTTATGTGCCTCAGGAGATCACAATTAACCAATTGGAGACGGTCGTATCCAACGTGCATGCTAGCCATGGGTTGGGCTTTACTGATATGGATTTGACCGTAGATGGAAGGAACCATAACCGGGCTTTACACATTGCAATGGAGTGCAAAGGAGTCGTGCTTTCGCATGTGCTGGTTGATACCGGCTCCTCATTAAATGTGTTGCCAAAGAAAGCCCTGGCAAAGCTGAACTGTGATGGGCTGATTTTGACCCCGACTGATTTGATAGTGCGGGCATTTGATGGGTCAAAACGAGCCGTATTTGGGGAAGTTGAATTGCCAGTAAAAATTGGCCCAGAAGTGTTTAAGTCGACCTTCTACGTCATGGACATCCAGCCAGCCTACAGTTGTTTGTTGGGTAGGCCCTGGATTCATGCTGCGGGAGCAGTTACTTCGACTTTACACCAGAAGCTGAAATATGTCTGGGGAGGTCAGGTTGTCACCGTCTGCGGAGAGGAGGACATTTTTGTCAGCCACCTGTCTTCGTTCAAATACGTAGAGATGGATGGAGAAATCTGGGAGACGCCTAGCCAGGCATTTGAAACCGTTAAGGTGGAGAACGCTCTGTTCGCTAAGCAGGAGGAAGAGAAACCGTCCATCGCTTCCTACAAACAGGCCGCTGAGGTGGTTAAGAGTGGAGAGGCTCCTGGTTGGGGCAGAATAATGGAAGTCCCTGAGAAGAAGGACCGCTTCGGAGTTGGATATCAACCGGGCCGAGGCTCAGGGCGAGGAAGAGGAGGTCGTACGTCGGTTACCTTCACGAGCGCTGGAATGCTAGATCCAGATCAAATCTGTATGATGGGTAAAGATACTGATAGTGACTGCGACATGGACCAGTGGATAAAGTCGTGCGTACCAGGGATGGAAATCCAGAACTGGAAGGCCGAAGAGATCATCCGGGTCACTCTCCTCGAAGAGTAATATTTTTCTTGTTTCATTCTTATATGCATGAAAGCCATACGTGTTGCCCGACACGTAATGGTCCATTGTAAGGGCCACCTCATGTTCATATTTTGCAAGATTTTGCATCATAAATAAAGGATGTTTTTCAATTAAAAGTGGTGTTCCCTGTTTTCCATTTATTTTTGCAGTTTAAAAATAAAACTAAATAAAAATGGCAATGTTTTCATTTTTTCTTTTTTTCAATTTTTCACACCGGTTCTAAAGCAATGCATGAATCAACATTCATGCAGATGCGATTCTTCTCCGGATCTCATTGATAACAATCCTGTTACACCCTCATATAACTTCGATAATCCGATCTATCTCGCTGAAGAAGAAGACGAAGAAGATTGTGAACTGCCAGGGGAATTAGCCAGGTTGTTAAAACAAGAGGAGAAGGTGATTCAGCCGCACGAGGAACAGATTGAGGTCGTGAACCTGGGTACCGATGAGATGAAGAAGGAAGTGAAAATCGGGGCTGCTTTGGAGGAAAGTGTCAAGAGCAGAATGGTGGCGTTGTTAAAAGAGTATGTCGACATCTTTGCCTGGTCTTATCAAGATATGCCAGGGTTGGATACTGATATCGTTGTGCACAAGCTACCGTTGAGAGTAGATTGTCCTCCAGTGAAGCAGAAGTTGCGCAGAACTCGACCTGATATGGCAATGAAGATTAAAGAGGAAGTGCAAAAGCAGTGGGATGCTGGTTTCCTTGCTGTCACTAATTATCCGCCATGGGTTGCGAACATCGTGCCAGTCCCGAAGAAGGATGGGAAGGTGAGAATGTGTGTGGACTACCGGGATCTGAATAGAGCTAGTCCGAAAGATGATTTTCCACTACCTCACATTGACGTGTTGGTAGACAATACAGCTCAATTCTCGGTGTTTTCCTTCATGGATGGCTTTTCTGGCTATAATCAAATTAAAATGTCGCCAGATGATATGGAGAAAACAACGTTCATTACACCGTGGGGCACCTTTTGTTACAAGGTGATGCCATTCGGTCTCAAGAATGCCGGTGCTACTTATCAGAGGGCCATGGTGACTTTGTTTCATGATATGATTCATCATGAAATTGAATGCTATGTTGATGACATGATAGCAAAGTCCCAAACAGAAGAGGGGCATTTGGCAGATCTGGCCAAGTTGTTTGACCGGTTGAGACAGTTCAGACTGAGGTTGAATCCTAACAAGTGCACATTCGGAGTGCGGTCCGGTAAGTTGCTGGGGTTCATTGTAAGCGAGAAAGGAATCGAGGTTGATCCTGCAAAAGTAAAAGCAATAAAAGAAATGCCTGAACCGAGAACGGAGAAGGAGGTTCGTGGTTTCTTAGGTAGATTGAACTACATTTCACGGTTCATATCTCATCTAACAGCCACGTGTGAACCAATCTTCAAGTTGTTAAGAAAAGATCAAACGGTCAGGTGGAATGATGATTGCCAAACGGCATTTGAAAAAATAAAAGAGTATTTGCAGGAGCCTCCGATTCTGATGCCTCCTGTGGAGGGAAGACCGTTAATTCTGTACCTGACAGTCCTCGAGGGGTCTATGGGGTGTGTATTGGGGCAGCATGACGAGTCTGGTCGAAAAGAGCATGCCATATACTACCTTAGCAAAAAGTTTACCGACTGTGAAACAAGATATTCACTGCTCGAGAAAACTTGCTGTGCTTTGGTCTGGGCTGCTCGCCGACTGAGGCAGTACATGCTGGTTCATACCACTTTATTGATTTCCAAGATGGATCCGATCAAGTACATTTTTGAAAAGCCAGCATTGACCGGACGGGTTGCGAGGTGGCAAATGATTTTGACAGAATATGATATACAGTACACCTCTCAGAAAGCGATCAAGGGGAGTGTATTGTCTGATTACCTCGCCCAACAGCCTATTGATGATTATCAACCGATGAAGTTTGAATTCCCTGATGAGGACATCATGTTTCTCAAATCGAAAGATTGTGAGGAACCAATCCCGGAGGAGGGGCCTGACCCTGAATCCGAATGGATTTTGATGTTTGATGGGGCCGTTAACATGAATGGAAGCGGTGTTGGTGCTGTTTTGGTTACGCCGAAAGGATCCCACATTCCTTTTGCTGCCCGGCTAACATTTGAGTGCACCAACAACGTAGCTGAATATGAAGCTTGTATATTGGGGATTGAAGAGGCTATTGATTTGAGAATCAAGAACCTTGTCATATATGGAGATTCAGCTCTGGTGATAAATCAGGTTAACGGGAAATGGTATACGCATCAATCTCATTTGGTTCCGTATCGAGATTATACGAGGAGGTTGTTGACGTTTTTCACCAAGGTGAAGATGCATCATATGCCCAGAGAGGAGAATCCTTTGGCAGATGCTTTGGCTACTCTGGCTGCCTTGATTAAGGTGCAGAGGTGGAATCAGTTCCCCAATGTTGAAGTGGGTCGTCTGGATAGACCGGCTTATGTGTTTGCTGTTGATACAGCGCCTGATGATGAGAAGCCGTGGTATTTCGATATCAAACGCTATCTTGAGACGCAAGAGTATCCTGAGGGAGCATCAAAGAAAGATAGAAAGACTCTGCGGAGGTTAGCCATGGTGTTCTACCTTAATAAGGATGGGGTTTTGTATAAAAGAAATTTTGATTGGGTCTTGCTCCGATGTGTTGATGATAGAGAAGCAAGCCAATTGATGAAAGAGGTTCACGAGGGATCGTTCGGTACCCATGCCAGTGGGAATGCGATGGTAAAGAAGCTGCTGAGAGCAGGCTATTACTGGATGACAATGGAGGCCCAATGTTTTAATTTCGTGCGGAAGTGTCATAAATGCCAGATTTATGCTGATAAGGTGCACGTGCCTCCAAATCCATTGAGTTTAATGTCGTCTCCATGGCCGTTCGCTATGTGGGGCATTGATATGATTGGGAAGATAGAGCCTACAGCTTCGAATGGGCACAGGTTCATATTAGTGGCTATCGATTACTTCACCAAGTGGGTTGAAGCAGCCTCTTATACGAACGTGACGAAGCATGTCGTTGCCCGATTTCTCAAGAGAGACATCATTTGCAGATATGGGGTTCCCGAGAGAATCATTACTGATAATGGTTCTAATTTGAACAATAAGATGATGGCAGAGCTGTGCCGGGAATTCAAGATTGAGCATCACAATTCTTCTCCTTATCGTCCGAAGATGAATGGGGCAGTTGAGGCAGCCAACAAGAACATAAAGAAGATTGTGCAGAAAATGGTGGTAACCTATAAGGATTGGCATGAGATGCTGCCGTTTGCACTACATGGGTATCGAACGTCGGTGCGTACATCTACTGGGGCAACTCCTTTCTCATTGGTATATGGGATGGAGGCTGTGTTACCCGTTGAGGTTCAGATTCCCTCGTTGAGAGTCCTGATGGACGTGAAGTTGCAAGAGGCTGAATGGGTAAGAACCCGGTACGAAGAGTTGAGCCTGATAGAGGAAAAGAGGCTAGCAGCCATTTGTCATGGGCAGTTGTATCAGCAGCGAATGAAGCGTGCTTTTGACAAGAAGGTGCAACCTCGAGTATATCACGTGGGTGATATGGTGCTGAAAAGGATCCTTCCTCCTCAGAACGATCGAAGGGGCAAATGGACACCGAATTATGAAGGTCCGTTCGTGGTCAAGAAGGTTTTCTCTGGCGGAGCCTTGTTGTTGGCGACCATGGATGGCGAGGATTTTCCATCCCCCGTGAATGCGGACGCAGTTAAAAAATACTTCGTATAAAAGACCCGCTGGACGAAAAGAACAAAATAGTCCAGGCAAAAATGGGCATCCCGGCGAACCAAAAACAGAAGAAAGGTTCGGGCAAAAGTTAGGGATATAAAAAGAAAAATGTACACCCGGCAAGTCGAAAACCTGGAAAGGCGACTTGGGCAAAAATGGGTATCCCGGTGGACTGAAAACCTGAAAGGGCGGTCCAGGCAAAAGAGGGATTGAAACGAACAACTGCGTCTGGCATGATCGTTTGTGCTTTGGTTAAGGCATCATGGATAATACCCGGTGAGGATCAATCAGAAACGTCTTGTTCAGAAGGCAGAAAGCACGGAGAGTCTGAGGACATATGGGGTGTAACCGAGTTGGAACTCGATGAGATCACGGGTTTCACATTGCCATTAGGATAGATTTTTCCTTTTGTGCAGTTACCTCTTTTCAGGAATTGCTTCCTTTGTATTGCTCATTTGAGCCGCACTTTTCCAATCAATAAAATGCATATTCAGTCAAATAATTTTGTTTTTGTTTTTCATTACTGCTTTGATTGCAAAAACATCCAGATATTTTTGATAAAGAATCTTGCATTTTAAGACCTACAGGTTCCTCCCAATGCATGTTTATAAGATTGAAGCTGGAAATCTTATTTGGGAGGTTGAGTGACCCAAGTGTTGAAATCTTGACACGCCTGGGGCACGGTTTTATCTGACGATCTGTTTTGCAGGTACTGTTAGTTATTTTCACTCACTTGCAGGTTGTGATGTGGAAGCTTTGACAAGTAACAGATCCCCAGAGAGTTCACTCGGGGACGAATGAATGAAGAATGATGAAGTGACGTTGCGGCGTACGACGATCCTTGATGATAATCAAGAAGACTCTTCAAAGTCGGAAAATTGAGATTTCTGTATAATCCCAGGAGTACGTCTCTCGTCGAGCGCGGAGCGACTTGGAATACAAGATGATGGAGCAGAAAAGGTCCAGACGAGTCTGGAGTTCTCAAAAGTGGAAAGCTGATACGAGACTGGAAGGTAGATACCGTGGTTCGACGAGTCGATGGGTGTTCTATACCAACTTTTCTCATTTCCCAGCTAAGTCCCCAAGCAGAGTCATAGGACTAGCTCCCCAGCGGATTCCAGATCTGTGACATCCCCAGCCGAGTCAGGATGGTTATCCCCGTCAGGTTTAAAAGTGGTGTTTCCTCAGCAGCCAGGTCTGAAGGTTGTTACTCCCCGAGTGGAGCGGGTTTCAATGAAATATATCTCCAGCAGTGTTCATCCTACCAGTGGATTGAACGAGTTCCCGTAGCGGACGGACGTTTGCATCTCCAGCTGAGTTGATTCTACCTATGGATTGCATGGGTTGTCCCCAGCGGAGTAGTATGCATTTCCCTAGCATGGTCAAGGTGGTTATCCCCAGCAGGTGATATATTGATGTTTCCCCAGTCGACAGGCCTGGAGATTGCTATTTCCCTAGCAGAGTATCTGTGAGTATTTCCCCAGTGAAGTCGTCAGGTATCTGTGAGGGTTTCCCGAAGCGGAGTCAGGATTGATATCCTCAGCAAGTCAAAGATTGTTGTATCCCCACAGAGTGTTGGTGGTACTTATCCCCAGCAGTTTCTAGAGTGGATTGGGTGCAAAGGAGGTTCTTCCCCAGCAAGGGTTGTCTTATTCCCAGCAGCAGTGATTCCCCAGCAGGGTGGAATTGGAGCGGTGACAAATTCCTCAGCAGAGAATCTCGTATTCCCCAGAGGAGTCCCTTGAGGGGGATGCTTTTATTTTTATGCATTCATCATGAAAAAATAACATGGCATACTGCATAGAAAAATAAATAATCGCGTAGCATTTCCATGTTTATGGAGCATTACGCAGAAAAAATCAATCATGCATCATTGCAAGCATAAGCTAGTCTCAAGCCGTGGTTACCGTTTGAGAAAGTGGTTTTGGCCAGACAGTGAAGGTGTTACTCTGAGGAGTTTAGCCTCATGATTTGATCAAAGGTATTTCCCCAGTAGTGCGATACTGGAGGAGGTTTCTGTCGTGCGAGACAGATGGTGAAGATGTTACTCTGAGAAGTTTAGCATCATGATGTCAGAGCAGCAATGTTCCCCAATAGGGCGATATTGGAGGAAATGTTTCCGTCGAGCAGAGATGGAGATAAAATCAGAGGACGTTACGCGATCAGCGCGATTTCGGGGTTCAAATGGAGAAAAGGAAGTGCTGCGGCATTTTCTGGGGTTCAAATGGAGATTGGAGTTGAAGATTGTATCCGGGATGAGGTCCTTAGGAGCGTCTTCTGTTCATGTGTCACCTTAGGCTTTGGCGGATGCCAATGGAGGTCGTTATCGGTGTCTTCTGAGGAAGAAATACACATGTTATCTTCTTTATGAAGGTTTACCCTCTGACATGTCGCCCTCAGAGTGGTTTGGTGTTATTTCCGACGTTGCCAGCGGAATTATCACGAGAGATTGGAGAAAAGGATATGCTGAGGCATTTTCCTGGGGTTCAAACGGAGAAAAGAAATGCTGAGGCATTTTCTGGGGTTCAAATGGAGAAAAGGAAATGTGGATACATTTTCTGGAGACGGGGTTCAAATGGAGAAAGGGAGATGTTGCGACATTTTCTGGAGAACGGGTTTCATTCTGGCGATCGAGAGTTATCGTCAGGCGACTGGGGTTCAAACTGGAGATGGGGTTCATTATTTTGGCAAAGAAGGAGTGCTGAGGCATTTTTCGGGGTTCAAATGCAGAGGTCCGAGGATCGTTTGCGCGAAAAAATTTCGGGGTTCAAGAAAATAAGAAAAAGAAGCAAAAAAATTTCGGGGTTCAAGAAAATAAGAAAAAGAAGCAAGAAAATTTCGGGGTTCAAGAAAAGTAAAAGAAAAAGAGTTGATAATCCCGAGCGGATGTGTGGTGATCAGGCCATGGTTATCCCTGTGTTACCATTTATTTTGGTATCCAGGTCGACGTTTCCGAAATTGTTTCTTCGCCGATGCTGACAGGCGTTGCTAAGTATTATCCCATCAGAGTGCAAATTGTTCGTCTGTTCCTTGGTATTCAATCACTCTTCATCCTGATCATCCGAAAGCCGAGGCTATTTCGTATCGACAGGTTCACAGTGGATTGAATAGGGGCAGCTGTAACACCTCAAAATTTGCCCTCCTCTCTTGGGACTAGCATTAACATATTGCATTTCATTTTAGGGCATTAGGCATTTCATATTGCATATCATGTGGTTACATTGTGCAAGCCATCTTCCCAAGTCTTGATCAGAGGATGAGGAAGTCAGAGAGTGCAAGCCTAGGGTTTATTGACTGATCATGGGCCATCTGAGGATTGGGCTGTGAATTAGGGTTTTGTGATTCTCAAAGGATGTTGGTCTTCATCTTGATTGCAATGATACATCATCATCATCATAATTGGATGTCATCAGGAGATTGAAGAAGATTCCTTGAGATTAGGGTTTCGACCACTGGTCAACCCTAATCAGTTGTATTGGGCCAATCAGGGCATAATCAGGAGATGGGGTTCATTTTATGATTATATGAAGATTATTGGGACTAGGGTTTCACCCTTGAGCCATTTCAGTTGAAGATTGGAGCTCAATTTGATCTATGCATTGCCAATTTCATCTATCAGTTGAAAAAGTCAACTATGGTCAACTGTACTTGATCTGATGGATTTGGAGGTGGAAATGAGTTGGATACACTTCATTCATGTTGGAACAAGTGTTATTTGACATCTCAAAGCTTAAAAATGAAGAAAATCAAGTCAGGACAAAAACTGCCAAAAATAGAAAGTGACTTGTAACTGAAGTTTCCAAAAATGGAAAGTTTTGGGCCTCAAAGCCACGTGTCCAAGGAAGCTTCAAATGAAAATTTGTTCAACATGAAAGTTGTAGATCTTGTTCTCACCTTTCCAAAAAGTCCAAGAACTTGAAAATCCCATGTATGGTTGGAAAGTTATGGCTCAGTGAAATTCAAAAATGACCCGTAATCAGGAGGCCATAACTGCCACATGGTTTGTCCAAATTGCAAGTTCTTTATATGCACAAACTCCATTTGAAATGTACTTTCATGGTGCATAATTGGATTTTTCCAAAAGTGGTCAATGCAAAAAGTCAATTTTCAACTGGACAGTTAAATTGGACCAAGGGCAAAATTGTCCAACTTTCAAAATAATTGGAATTTTTGAGTGGGGATTTTTGCTACACCTCAGGAATGGCATTTAAAACTTGTTGGAATCATCATTTCATGGCTAAAGCATATGGTATGAGATTTGGTTTGAAAAGTGAAAGTGCTAAAAATGGACAAATGGTATCATATAGTGAAATTGAGCATTACACATCCAATGAGCATGAGGCAAGTTTCTACAGCTCACATATGACATTTGGGAGGTGTATGAGCTGTCAAAACAGGTGGCATTGGCTGTTATGTGGAAATTCCATTTTTGCCCTTTCTTACAAATAACCATTTTCACTTACAATGCTAATTTGGTTAATGGGATGATTAATCATGGATTAAGGACTCATATATAATCATAATCTCCCTCTAATCATAACAGAATTTTACAATCATCAAATTCAGATAAAAAACCTTTCCAAATTCTCTCAATTTCATCAAGAACACAAAAGCTTCAAATCCAAATTTCATCCTCAAATCTCAACCAATCTTCATAATTCTTTTTGCATTGAACTTCTATAATCATCTTCTCAAACTGTTTTGGGAGATTGGAAGGAAAAGTGCATCGAATCTTGACTGTTCCAAGGAGCTCCATCAATGGTGAAATTGAATTTTGAGCAATAGAAGCCATGGCGATTGAAGCTAACACCTCTAATCACCTTCCTCGTCACTCTACTGCATCTATTTGAAGGAATCAAGCGCCAAGGCCACGTGAATCACTGCTGCCATTTCCAGGTTTGAGAAAATTCGAATCTCATGATTTGCTTCTTGCTTATATGCATTCCGTAGAGCATTGATTGTGGAGCATGGTGATAGTTGTAGCTTAGCAAATAGTGAACCGTAGGAGGAGAAATCTGGATTTTAAGATATGAACATAAACCCTAACTTGCTCGATTCACAAAATAGAGAAACATTTAGCCAAAATCAAGTTGATATTCATGTTGTGCTCGATTAGACGGTTCGAATGGTTATAGGCATGTTCATTTCCATGAAGTTTTTGTGTTTTTCGATTTCTTGAATTTTCTGGAAAAAGTTTGGTTGAAGACGAAGCTAAAGGTGCTGTAGATCTTGTTTTCTGTTTGAACTTTCAAATTACATGTTTCCCTCCCCCGCCTCTTTAATTACCAAAATGCCATCGCTGAATTCCCTTTAATTAATTTAATTAATTCTTAAAATTCTAAATAAATCATACACACCTTAAATAATTCATAAAAAAATATAAAAAAATCAGAAAAATGTGAGAGTTGTTGTGTTGACTTCCTTGACTTGTGTAGAATTTTTTTGACCTATTGGTCAAAGTTGTGCATGGTAGAATTATCATTGGACCTAGGCTTCTCTCACATGTATGATGTTTTGATACCTTTTACCAATTTGTTCATGAAATTCTCATAATGTAAAATAAATTCTTGAAAATTTTTGTGATGATTCTAGACACATCAATGGTCATTTCCATGTAAATTTCATGCATTTTTGATACCTGGTCATTGAGCAGCAAATTCTGGAACTTAGGTGTGACAATTTGTGTCACACCTTATTATGTCAACTTGCAGAATTTTTTTGAGTGACCTATACTTGTTGGATTAATGTGAAATTTTGCATGATGGTTAGTTAACATGTTAAGATGCTATGTGAATTTTTGTGGAATTTTTCATTGCATTTTCAAATTGATTGTGATTTTTCATTTCTGTTAACCAATTGTGCAAGCTCATATGATACATGTTGGTAGATTGATTGAGAAATGCTCATATGGTATTGGATAGTCATGAAATTTGATATGCTTGTAATAGACACATGATGTGACATCCCTGTTTTGGTCTCACTCATTTCTTTGTTGTTTTCATTGAGATATGAATTTTTGAAGTGGAAGCATGTGTTGATGTTATGATTTGGAGCATGTTATTGTGTCTGTTTTTGTTGATTTTCATTGACATGGTTCCATTTGCCCAAATGAGCTCAAATTTGACATGGTAGACCTTGAATATCCCCTGTTTAGGTGTAATTTATTTGAGAATTTTTAGATTTGTTTTGATGTGGATTTGAATGCAATAGTTCTGTTTGCATGTTTGATGCTTCATTTGAACTAGTTTGCCTTATTTTGTGCATAACATGAGCATAATGAATGATATAAACATGAGGCCAATGATGTTTGCTCTTGTTTGACTTTAATTTGAGATTGGTTTGTGAATGCCTTGCTGTTTAAGGATTTTTTCTTGCTTTGGACCCTAGGCTTAGCCTAGTGGTCTAGTTGCTAATGTTTGCTTGATTTTTCAGGATCAAAAGCATAATACACATGAAGAATGATCCAAATCAATTTTAATTGGTGTTGTTGATATTTGTACACTAACATAACTTGGTTTTGTAGGTTGTGAAGCTTGGGCTTAAGCTTTGGCTTGCCTTGTTGTACATTGAGTTGTATAGTTTAATTGATTGAACACTTGCTGTTTATGGTTTGTCTGTCTGATTACTAACTGTGTTTGATTGTTTCCAGGTACTTTAGTTGCTCAGTTCCTTGTGAACTTTTGCTTTGCTTTGCTTAAGCAACTTGCATTGAGGTATAACTTCCTAAACTTCATGTAGTCTGGAGACCCGGCTGTTACCGGGCCGGGCAAATAAATGTCTGAAGTCCTCCTTAAGAGGCAATGATTGTGTATGTTTATTTTTAAGCCCAAGCAGGAAAAGTCCTTCAAGTAAGGCAATTGGTGGAAGGTAGGGATAAGCAATCTATCCCCCACTATTCAGTGAGTCTTCTCCTTGCTCCCATTACATGGTTGTAGCATTGAGATCAAAAGCCCAAGATCTGTTGTGTCAGAGTCTTCGAGTATAGAAGGGTTCCCCTATTCTGGACCCATGCTCATTTGTCAGAAGCTCTCCCTAGTCAGGGATAAGAGCTGTGAGGTCTGATCCTCACTTCACCCATCATCTGCTTCACCTTAGCCTCGTAATGGCAAGGTTAAGAGCAAACACAGCCCGTACAGACGACTTGCTGAGGCAGTCAAACCTATTGTTTGAGCCCCCTTGTGTGGTTATAGCGCGTGCTATGTGGATATCTGGTTGAGATGCTTGTTCTCATTTGATGTATGATATATGATTGTATGCTTGTGTGCTAGCTTCTTTCCTGGTTAGGATAGGCTTGTTTATGCAAGTAGGATAGAAAACTGAACTTAGGGATGACTTTGCATGACAACATCTAGGCTCGAGTCGTAGTCTCCCTAGTGTTGTGTCTCCTTCTGTTCTGGCTAGTAATGCAGTCCCTTTCAGGGGAACTACATCGCCCTGATCCTCGTTCCAGACGAGGTATGTAGGCAGGTGGTCGCGCGAGACCACTCCGGGCAACCTTTTTTTCTTCTGCGTGCGTTGTTTGTTATCTGATTGTTTGCTTGGGTTCGGATGCCGACGTAAGCCCAGTGATTGGCTGTCGGGCTCCATGTTTGCCGTTTAGAGTGTGTTTTGGTTCGGATGCCGACGTAATTCCATCCAGTGGTTGTCGGGCTCCACGTTTGCCATCTGTTTGTTGTGTGTTTCGTGTTGTTTGGCGTGCGTAAGCCGAACTACAGAGGCTCTGATTCTTGTTCCAGACAAGATATGTAGGCATAAGGTGCGATACCTTATCGAGCCCGTTCCTCTTAACCCCACCTGCGTTCCCCGTGTGTGTGTGTGATGTTTAGCAACCTATTCTTTATTTTAGAACGTGGATCCCTAGGAGTACCTAGGACGTGAGGGGTGCTAATACCTTCCCCTTGCGTAACCGACTCCCTTACCCTGTCTCTTTGGTCGCGAGACCATGTTCTTTCCAGGTTTCTCTGAGCGTTTCCTTTCCCTACCTTGGGATAAATAACGCGCAGTGGCGGCTCTGTGTGTGTTTTATTTTGAGTCTCGCCGGTTGTTTTTTCGCAGAATGCGACACTAGGTTGGAGCAGATAGGTAGAGCTTGGAAGTCCGTTGGTGTCAAAGATGGAGTTGTTCTAGGGAAGAAGTTTGCCATTGCTATGCCTGACTACACTGAGTGGGTCAAGAAGAGAGTGGAAACTTTATTGCTGCCCTATGATAGGATGAATCCTTTGCAAGTGCAACCACCTTTGATCCTTGCTGAGAGTGTACCTGCTGAGCAGTACAAGCAAGCCCTGATGGAGAATCGCAGGTTGAAGGAGAAAGAGCAAGATGCCCAGATGGAGTTGTACCAAGCCAAAGCTGATAGGCTGAACCTGACTCATCAACTCAGAGACATCCAGAGTGTAGATGTTGGTGGAGTAAGGAGCAAGAAGAGATCTTATGAAGAGATGGAGAACCTGCTGAATGCAAAGCACCGAGAGTGTTTGAGATTGCAGAAAGTTGAAGCCAATTATCAGAAGAAGATCAGAGACTTGGAGAAGCAACTCAGAGACAAAGATATCCAGTTGAAGAAGGAAGTCGACTTGAGACATGCATCAGAGAACCAACTTTGAGCAGAAGTTGTAGAGCTCAGAAGACAATTGAAGGAGAAGCTCACTCCCTTTCCAGAATGTTCAGAGTGTGACCTGTTGATAGACCAGTGTCATTACTTGAAGACGCTCATTCCTGAAAGTCGTTTGTCTTAGTTTGTATTTCTGATGTTTATGTTGAGAATCACCCCCAGGCTTGTTGGGTGGGATTCATTGTTGTACTTTGATTTACTCGGATCTTTGAATCTGTGTTGTATGATCCTTTGTTGCTTATATCTATAGATGAGGTTGTTGGTTTCACTTTGTACTAATCACTCTTGTGTATGTTGTTCCTGTGCTTCTGTGTTGTTCTTGTTGCAGGTTGCCATCTTTTGAAGATGAATCAGGCTCTTTGAATGCCTGAGAAATGAGCATATCATGTGCATCATATGCATTAGCATCATACTCATATCATTTTGCATAACAGGTGTTCTTGCTCGCGACTTCTCACTCTGATTCCTGTGTCAGGCAGGATAGCTGATCAAAGACCGCATCGCTACTCAACCAGACTCAACCATCAGAGGAACATGGACCAGGTTCAGGAAGAACTAGCTGAGATGAGGGCGAACATGGCCCAGTTTATGACGATGATGCAGGGTGTTGTCCAAGGGCAAGAGGAGTTGCGTGCCTTAGCCCAAAGACAAGAGACCGTGGTTCCGCAATCCAACCGTGCTTCGCCGGTGGGCGTGCCTGTTCATGACAATGTTAATGTTGCTGCTCCCGCCAACGACTACGTTGTGGGTGAAGAGTTAAGGGGAATTAGAATCAACGGACAACCTCTTGCTGCAGAGACTGTCAATGCCAGAGCTACCCGGGCTCCAATTCGTCACCCGGCTCCGATTGTTGATAGACAAGAGGACATGTTCACTTTGCTGAGTGAAGATGATGAAGTTGTTGGGAGAGTTGAGGATAGGGATCGTAAGGTGGACGCCCTTGCTGAGAAGATAAGAGTCATGGAATGTCAGAATTCTTTGGGTTTCGATGTGACCAACATGGGTCTGGTGGAGGGGTTGAGGATTCCCTACAAATTCAAAGCACCCTCTTTCGACAAGTACAATGGTACTTCTTTCCCTCCCACTCATGTGCAGGCGTATTATCGGAAAATCTCTGCTTACACCGATGATGAGAAGATGTGGATGTATTTCTTCCAGGATAGCTTATCTGGGGCTTCCTTGGATTGGTACATGGAACTTAAGAGAGATTCTATCCGATGCTGGAGAGATCTGGGTGATGCCTTCTTGAGGCAGTACAAACACAACATGGACATGGCGCCTAGCCGGACTCAGCTGCAGAGTCTTTGTCAAAAATCTGGTGAAAGCTTCAAGGAGTACGCCCAGAGGTGGCGTGAATTGGCTGCAAGAGTACAACCCTCAATGCTGGAGAGGGAGTTAACAAATATGTTTATTGGCACGTTACAGGGTGTGTTCATGGACCGGATGGGAAGCTGCCCATTCGGTAGTTTTTCAGATGTGGTTATCTGCGGAGAGAGGACTGAGAGTTTGATCAAGGCTGGTAAAATTCAAGATGTGGGGTCCTCGTCTTCGAAGAAACCGTTTGCTGGGGCACCTCGTCGGAGAGAGGGTGAAGCCAGTGCTGTGCAACATGGCCGAAGGGTTGTCAATAGAAATCAATATCGTCAGGTTGCTTCCGTAACAATTCCAGCACCTCAACCACGTCAACAACCGCAACAACAGAGAATTCAACAACAACCGCCACAACAACAACAACATCAACGTCCGTATCAGCCGAGGCAGAGGATGCCTGATCGACGTTTTGACCCATTGCCAATGACGTACGCTGAGTTGCTACCTGAGTTGCTCAGACTAGGGTTTGTTGAATTGAGGACCATGGCTCCATTGACAAAAATACCACCTGGGTATGATGCCAACGTGCGTTGTGATTTCCACTCTGGTGCACCGGGGCACCACATTGAAAACTGCAGGGCTTTTCATCATAAAGTCCAGGACCTGATTGATGCTAAAACTATCAATTTTGCTCCTGTGCCGAATGTTGTAAATAACCCTATGCCGCCGCATGGTGCACACAGAGTGAACAGCATTGAAGGGGAAGAAGCTGAAGGTTTGGTGGTCAGCGTTGAAGATGTTTAGACTTCTATGTTGGTTGTAAAGGGCCGTTTGCTGAATAGAGGTGTATACCCGGGCTGTGATCAGGGCTGTGTTGATTGTGCTGAAGCTGAGAATGGTTGTGATCAATTGAGGGCCGGTATCCAGGGTTTGATGGATGAGGGTTGTTTGCAGTTCAGTCGGGCTGCCAAAGAACGTGGGTCGGTGTCAACTGTCACTATCTACTTCAAACCGTCTGAAGGACGTGGTCAGAGGGTTGTTAGTGCGCCTACAACTAGTGGTACTCCTGTTACCATTTCTGCACCAGTTACTGCCAGTAATCCGACTACAATTGTTGCGCCGGTCAGAAGGGTTGTGGACAGTAGGGCTGTGCCGTGGGGATATGACAACGCCTACCGTAGTAACAGAAGGGCTGAAGGTCATACCAGGCCAGTGAATCAAGCGCCTGTGACAATTGGTGTGCCCAGTAGAACTCCTGTGGTGATTGTAAGTCCAGTTGTGGACAATGTCGGTGGACCAGGAGGTTTTACTAGAAGTGGACGTTTGTTCGCTCCACAACCGTTAAGAGACAACAATGCCGAGGCTCTCGCCAAGGCTAAAGGCAAACAGGCTGTCGTTGATGAAGAACACGCTCAGAAGGAGGTGCCTGAAGGTTCATTCGAGAAAGATGTGGAGGAGTTCATGAAGATAATCAAGAAGAGTGACTACAAGATTGTAGATCAGCTTAATCAGACTCCGTCCAAAATTTCAATTCTCTCTTTGCTGCTGTGCTCTGAGGCACATCGTAACGCCTTATTGAAGATGCTAAATATGGCTTACGTGCCTCAGGAGATATCCGTCAACCAACTGGAGGGTGTGATTGCCAACGTGAGCACCAGGCATGGTTTGGGGTTCACTGACCTAGACTTGACGCCCGAGGGACGTAATCATAATAAGGCCTTGCATATCACTATGGAGTTCCAGGGGGAAGTTTTGTCTCACGTGTTGGTAGACACCGGCTCGTCGTTGAACGTGCTGCCTAAGCAGATTCTGAAGAAGATAGTTGTTGAAGGGGTTGTGCTTACTCCGAGCGACCTGATTGTTCGTGCATTCGACGGATCCAAACGTTCTGTGTTTGGTAAAGTTACCTTGCCAGTGAAGATAGGTCCGGAGGTTTTCGACATCATCTTCTATGTTATGGACATTCAGCCCGCTTACAGTTGTTTGTTGGGGCGTCCGTGGATTCATGCAGTTGGGGCAGTTTTGTCAACTCTCCACCAAAAGCTTAAATATGTCTAGAACGGTCAGATTGTGACCGTGTGCGGTGAAGAAGATATTCTGGTGAGTCACCTATCCTCTTTCAAATATGTAGAGGTGGATGGCGAGATCCACGAAACCTTATGCCAGGCATTTGAGACTGTTGCTCTCGAGAGGGTGTCGTCTGCTGATCAGAAAAAGCCAGGTGCTTCGATTGCGTCGTATAAGCAGGCCAAGGAGGTTGTTGACTCTGATAAGTCTGAAGGCTGGGGCAAGATGGTGGACTTGCCTATCAAAGAGGATAAGTTTGGTATTGGCTATCAACCTCCGCAAGCGGAGCAGGGTGTGCAAGCAGGTCCGAGTACCTTTACCAGCGCTGGGCTGATGAATCACGGTGACGTCTTTGCGGTCGGTGGCGAAGATGGTGACAGTGATTGTGATCTCGACAACTGGGTTCGCCCGTGTGCACCAGGGGAGATGATCAACAATTGGACAACAGAAGATGTGGTCCAAGTTACTCTTCAAACAGAGTAATTTTCTTTTGTTTTTTTCATTCTACACAAAACCCTACGTTCTGCCCAAGGCGTAGTGGTTCATTGTAGGGCCTCATCATGTTTTCAATGATTATCATTAATAAAGGATGTTTTGCAAACAATTTTGTGATCCCTGTCTTTCTATTTTTGTTTTCTTTTTTTCAAAAAAATAAAATGGCAATGTTTTTGTTTTTATGACTTTCTTGAACTCTTTTTCTAAAACAAAGCATTAAACATGCAGAAGTGATCTCACGGAATCCACTATGAACAGTTCTGTTATGGCTCAGTATGATTTCAATAATCCCATCTACCAAGCTGAAGAGGAGAGTGGGGAAGACAGTAAACTCCCTAAAGAATTGGTCAGATTGTTGAAACAAGAGGAAAGGGTCATCCAACCTCATCAGGAGGAGTTGGAGATTGTTAATCTTGGTACTAAGGACGCCAGAAGGGATATTAAGATCGGGGCTGCTTTGAAGGAAGAGGTCAAGAGCAGGTTAATTGAGATGCTGAGAGAGTATGTGGAGATATTCGCCTGGTCTTATCAAGATATGCCTGGGTTGGATACTGATATTGTGGTGCATAGACTACCTCTCATAGAAGATTGTCCTTCAGTCAAGCAGAAGCTTCAGAGAACGAGTCCTGATATGGCTGTTAAGATCAAGGAAGAGGTTCAGAAGCAGTTCGATGCTGGTTTCTTGTCAGTAACGACCTATCCCCTGTGGGTGGCCAACATCGTTCCCGTGCCAAAGAAGGATGACAAAGTCAGAATGTGTGTCGATTACCGGGATTTGAATAGAGCAAGTCCGAAAGATGATTTCCCATTACCTCACATTGATGTATTGGTTGATAATACGGCTCAATCCTCGGTTTTCTCTTTCATGGATGGTTTTTCTGGTTATAATCAGATTAAGATGGCGCCAGAGGACATGGAAAAGACGACATTCATTACACCTTGGGGCACGTTCTGCTATAAGGTAATGCCATTTGGGCTGAAGAATGTCGGTGCTACCTATCAGAGGGCTATGACGACTCTCTTTCATGACATGATGCACAAAGAGATTGAAATGTACGTGGACGATATGATTGCGAAGTCGCAGACAGAAGAGGAGCACCTGGTTAATTTGCAAAAGTTGTTTGACAGACTGAGAAAGTTCAAACTGAGGCTGAATCCAAACAAGTGTACGTTTGGTGTGAGATCTGGGAAGCTGTTAGGCTTCATTGTCAGTGAGAAAGGGATTGAGGTTGACCCAGCAAAAGTCAAAGCTATTCAAGAAATGCCTGAACCGAAAACAGAAAAGCAGGTTCGTGGGTTTTTAGGGAGATTGAACTACATTGCAAGGTTTGTATCTCACCTAACTGCCACGTGTGAACCAATATTCAAATTGCTAAGAAAGAATCAAGCAATCAAGTGGAATGATGACTGTCAGAAAGCTTTTGACAAGATAAAAGAGTATTTACAGAAACCTCCAATCCTTATACCTCCAGTTCCTGGGAGACCTCTGATAATGTACCTGTCAGTGATTGAGAACTCGATGGGGTGTGTATGGGGACAGCATGACGAGTCTGGTCGAAAAGAGCATGCCATATACTACCTTAGCAAAAAGTTTACCGACTGTGAAATCAAATATTCGCAGCTTGAGAAAACTTGCTGTGCTTTGGCCTGGGCTGCTCGCCGACTGAGGCAGTATATGTTGAACCATACTACCTTGTTGATTTCTAAGATGGATCCAGTGAAATACATCTTTGAGAAGCCGGCTCTCACCGGACGTGTTGCCCGTTGGCAGATGATTTTAACAGAATATGATATCTAGTACACGTCGCAGAAAGCCATCAAAGGTAGCGTTCTATCAGACTATCTTGCCGAGCAACCGATTGATGATTATCAGCCAATGATGTTTGAATTCCCTGATGAAGACATCATGTATCTGAAGATGAAAGATTGTGAAGAGCCTCTTGTCGAGGAAGGACCGGATCCTGATGACAAGTGGACATTGATGTTTGATGGGGCTGTGAATGTGAATGGTAACGGTGTTGGTGCAGTGCTTATCAATCCAAAAGGGGCTCATATACCTTTTTCTGCTAGATTGACTTTTGATGTCACCAACAATGAGGCTGAGTATGAGGCTTGTATCATGGGGATAGAAGAAGCCATTTATCTGAGGATCAAGACTCTTGACATTTATGGAGATTCCGCTCTAGTGATCAACCAGGTCAATAGAGATTGGAATACTAATCAGCCGCATTTGATTCCTTACAGAGATTACACCAGAAGAATACTGACGTTCTTCAAGAAGGTGAAGTTGTATCATGTCCCCCGGGATGAGAATCAGATGGCTGATGCTTTGGCTACTTTGTCTTCTATGATCAAAGTTCATTGGTGGAATCATGTGCGACATGTTGCAGTGAATCGACTCGAGAGGCCTGCGTATGTGTTTGCAGTCGAGTCTATTGTTGATGAGAAACCGTGGTACTATGATATCAAGAACTTCCTCAAAAGCCAGGAATATCCTGAAGGTGCGTCAAAGAATGACAAGAAAACCCTGAGAAGGCTAGCTGGAAGCTTTTATTTGAATCAGGATGATGTGCTGTACAAGAGGAACTTTGACATGGTCTTGCTCAGATGCGTGGATAGACACGAAGCAGACATGTTGATGCAGGAAGTGCATGAAGAATCGTTTGGTACCCATGCTGGTGGTCATGCAATGTCCAAGAAATTATTGAGAGTCGATTATTACTGGATGACTATGGAATCCGATTGTTTCAAGTATGCTCGGAAGTGCCATAAGTGTCAAATCTATGCTGATAAGGTGCATGTACCACCAAGCCCGATGAATGTCATGAACTCGCCTTGGCCGTTCGCCATGTGGGGCATTGATATGATTGTGAAGATTAAGCCTACTGCTTCTAATGGACATCGCTTCATCCTGGTTGCGATTGACTACTTCACCAAGTGGGTGGAAGCAGCTTCCTACGCTAATGTTACCAAACAAGTGGTTGCCCGGTTCATCAAGAAAGAAATCATTTGTCGTTATGGGGTTCCCGAGAGAATCATCACTGGTAATGGTTCAAATCTCAATAACAAGATGATGAAAGAGCTTTGCAGAGATTTCAAGATTGAACATCACAATTCTTCTCCTTACAGACCAAAGATGAATGGTGTTGTAGAGGCGGCAAACAAGAATATCAAGAAGATTGTGCAGAAGATGGTCGTGACGTACAAGGATTGGCATGAGATGCTGCCTTTCGCTTTGCATGGGTACCGTACCTCAGTACGTACGTCGACCGGGGCAACCCCGTACTCCCTTGTGTATGGTATGGAAGCAGTCCTACCTGTTGAAGTGGAGATTCCTTCTCCGAGGGTTATGTTAGATGTTAAGTTGGACGAAGCCGAGTGGATTCGAACAAGGTTTAACGAGTTGAGCCTTATCGAAGAGAGACGACTAGCAGCTGTGTGCCATGGGCAGTTGTATCAGAGAAGGATGAAGAGAGCCTTTGATCAGAAAGTGCGTCCTCGAAGCTATCAAACTGGTGATCTAGTTTTGAAGAGGATCCTTCCTCCAGGTACAGATAACAGGGGCAAGTGGACTCCTAATTACGAAGGTCCATATGTTGTGAAGAAGGTTTTCTCCGGTGGAGCCTTGATGCTTACAACTATGGATGGTGAAGATTTCTCGTCCCTTGTTAACTCAGATGTAGTCAAAAAATACTTCGCATAAATTGACCCGCTAGACAAAAAGAATAAAAGAGTCCAGGCAAAAAAGGGCATCCCGGCGAACCAAAAAACAGAAAGAAAAGGTTCAGGCAAAAATTAGGGATAAAAATGAAAAGAATTTGTACACCCGGTAAGTCGAAAACCCGCAAGGGCGGCTTAGGCAAAAATGGGTATCCCGGTGGATTGAAAACCCGAAAGGGCGATCCAGGCAAAAGAGGGATTAGAGCGAAGGCTATAGTCTGAGTTATTTGTACTTCATCACGCTTCGTCGTCTACCATCTCGAAAGATGTGATCGGTCCAGTCATTCTTCTCAGAAAGCAAGGAGTTGGGAGTAAAACTGATGATCTGTGAGTTATAACAGAATTGGGAAATAGTGGATGCCTTGTTCACATTGCCATTAGGATAGATTTTTCCTTTTGTATGCAATTACCTCTTTCTAGGAATTGCTTCCCAATGTATTCGCCTTTTCAGGCCCATTTTCAATCAATGAAAGTCGTTATTCAGATAAATAGCTCTCTTGTTTTTATTTTACTGTTTTGTTTGCAAAAATGTCCGAATTTTTTGATAAACATTGCATATAAAAACATGAAGGCTAAATAATAACGTGCAGAAAGATAAAAACATTTGAAAATCATTTTGAATGTTGAGGACACTTGAGCGTATCTTGTCCATGCAACCCCTGGGGCATGTATGTTGTGCTGTTTTGCAGGTTGTCATCTGTGAGGACGATTCCCCAGCAGATTTTCCCCAGTTGAGGTCACAGTTGAGTTCGAAGATTGATTATCCCCACTAAGTGGGAGGAATGTTGTATCCCCAGCGGAGGTGCCAGTGGAGTAGTTCTATTCCCCAGCAGTCTGGTTTGAAGTACTGCTATCCCCAGCGTGGCCGTAAGCACTTCTCCCCATCAGGGTTGTGGATGTCTATCTCCAGCGTGGTCTGGTATATTACTGTCCCCACCAGAGTTATGCTCTTCCTCAGCAGAGTGGTGAATGCTTGTCCCCGTCAAGGTTGTGAAGTTTTTCCCTAGCAGATCTCCCGAGCAGAGGTTTGTGTGGATGTTTTCCCAGCAGGTTCCCCGAGTGGATCAGGTCCAGGAAATTATCTCCAGCAGAGTTTATCCTACTTGTGGATTGGCAGCTCTCCCCAGTGAAGTCGACTTGTTATTCCCCAGCGGAGTTGCCTTGTTTGTTCCCCAAGCAGTCCCCGGGTGGATTGGGATCCTTTCCCCAGCAATGGTATTATTTCTCTAGCATGAGTGAGAAGTCGGTGCTCCCCCCACAGAATATTCCTCAAACAGAGTCTCCCCACAGAGTCAGAGCATCTGATATTTTTGCTCCCCAACCGGAGTTCATCATTTTGCATTTGGCATATAGTAAACATTGCATTCTCAAAATTGCGTAGCATTTCCATTCGATATGGAGCATTACGCCATAGAAAAATTCAAACATATGCATTCAGGTGTTGAAACCTAATCAGACCATATCCCCGGCAGAGGCGGATCATTGTTCCACATATGTACGACACGTTTGCTACAATTGCTCCCAACAGCATTCAGGGTTGATAGTCCCCCAGAGAGGTTTATTTCTTCATCCGTTGGTGAAAGGAAAGCCAGATTCTTCCCAGTGAGATCCCCAACAAGTGTTTAGCCTTGCCCTGAGATATGAGATGTCATCTTGTGATACTGGTCAGTGTCATGTCAGCACCCTCATGTGTTATTGGTTTGGTATCGGTAAACACCATTCTTTCGGTGTCGGTAAACATCGAGTCTTTCCCAGTCATTGGTAAATGTCTGGTCTTCTTTTGATGTCGGTAAACATCATCTTTCGATGTTCGTAGTACCTTTATTCTTCCCCAGAAGATTCACCTCTCCGTTGGTGTCGATAAATATTGAGTTTTTCCTATGCGTCCGTTGACGTATAGTTGCTGGTTCCCCGCAGATCATTTGTTAATACTTGCTGATTCCCCACAGAGTCACCTCTCCGTTGGTGTCGATAAACGTTGAGTTTTTCCCAGTCGTTCGTTGACGTTTGGTGGAGTTATACTTTCTTTCCCCAGATTCACCTCTCCGTTGGTGTTGGTAAACGTTGAGTTTTTCCTATACGTCCGTTGACGTATAGTGGTCTTCCCCTCAGAGTCACCTCTCCGTTGGTGTCGGTAAACGATGAGTTTTTCCTATTCGTCCGTTGACGTATAGTTGTTCTCCAGTCAGATTCACCTCCCCGTTGGTGTCGATAAACGACGAGTTTTTCCCAATCGTCCGTTGACGTTTGGTTGTGATAACCTTTCCCCAGTAGATTCACCTCTCCGTTGGTGTCGATAAACGTTGAGTTTTTGCCTAGTCGTCCGTTGACGTCTAGTTGGTTATCCTATTTCCCAGTCATCGGTAAATGTCTGGTCATCTTTGTTTGGTGTCGGTAAATATCATCTTTCGATGTCGGTAAACATCGAGTCTCAACCCAGTCATCGGTCAATGTCTGGTAATTGCCAAGCCAGAAATCCCCAGCAGAGTCGTCGGTAAACGTCCTATTTGGTTTCCGGTTGCAAATATTTGCCTTCCTTCCCTAGCAAAGAGTCACCTCTCCGTTGGTGTCGATAAACGTCGAGCTTCTCCCTTTCGTCCGTTGACGTCTGGTCGAGTCTTTCCCAGTCATTCGTTAATGTCTGGTCACCTCTCCGTTGGTGTCGATAAACGTTGAGCTTCTCCCTTTCGTCCGTTGACGTCTGGTCGAGTCTTTCTCAGTCATCCGTTGATGTCTGTTCACCTCTCCGTTGGTGTCGATAAACGTCAAGCTTCTCCCTTTCGTCCGTTGACGTCTGGTCGAGTCTTTCCCAGTCATTCGTTAATGTCTGGTCACCTCTCCGTTGGTGTCGATAAACGATGAGTTTTTCCCTCTCGTCCGTTGACGTTTGGTTGTACCCTTTCTCTTGATAAAAATCAAATCCCCAGGATTCGTTGGTAAACGTCTTGTCTGGTTGCTTGGCTTTTCCTTGTATTATCCCCGGCGGAGTGCAAATATCCTAAGTCATTCCTCGCAGTGTGCAAATTTCTACGGTTCTTTGGTATTCAATCCCTGTTTACCCTGAAAGTCTGACAGCCGTTGCTCTCATCTGTTCGGGTTCCCAGTTGATTGAATAGGGGCAGCTGTAGCACCTCAAATTTGCACCTCCCATTTTCTACATTCATTTTCATTTTTAGGTCATTAGCATTGCATTGTCCACTGCATAGCATTGCATTGTCCATTGCCTAGTGCAAGTCATCAGTCAAGACTGGTCAGGAGATCCAGTTGTGCAAGCAAGCAAGTGCATTTCCTATTGAAGCAAATCCCTAGGGTTGGTTCAATGAGTTCATATGACCTAGGGATCATTTTGAAGTGGTTTGGCCAAAGATTGGATGCTCAGAGATCATCAGTCAAGGTGCAATTCATCTGAAACCCTAGAAAGTCAACCAAAGTCAACTATCAATTCAATCATGGATTTGAAGGTGGGAGATGGTTAGAGAGGCCTCATTCATGTCCATACAAGTCTCATTTGACATTCCAAACATCAACTTTGAAGAATTTAAGGTCAGATGAAAACTTTCCAAAAATAGTAAGTGACCTGTAATTTGAAATTGCCAAAAATGGAAAGGTTTTCTCCTCAAGATTACATCATCAAGCAAGCTTCAAATGAAATTTTGTCCAACATGAAAGTTGAAGATCTTGTTCTTCCATTTTCAAAAAGTCCAAGATCATGAATTTCTCATGTATGGTTGAAAAGATATGGATCAATCATTGCCAAGTTAATTTGAACTTCAAGCATGCATAACTTTCAAACCATAAGGCCAAATGGAGTGGTTCTTTTTGCAACATTCATGTCTTGACATGCACTATCCAATTCATACATAATATGCCATGCATTTCCATCACAAAAATATTTGGTTTTTCATTTGAATTTTGGAGGGAAATTTCAAATTTGAAAATTAAGCATTGTTTTCATATTCTAGCATTGCATTTGGTTGCCAAACAACATTTCAAGTGAATTTCCAACAGAATTCATGTACTGTTCCATTCATTTCATGCATAAAGGGTGAAATTGCAATTTTGCATTACACCTTTGTTTTCACTAATTACACTTGCATTGGTTAAGCATGATTAACAACATGATTAACAGAGCATATATATAGCTAATCCTAACAGAAAATGGCATTAACACATCACAATTTCTAGATCTGAAATTTTCTTCACTTGGTTCTCTCAAACTTTTCATCAAAATTCTGCATATACATTGCATCTTCCTTGATTGATTCATCATCCACAAGCATAATTGAGTATTTTGGAAGCAAGATCCAGAGGATTTCATGCATTTCTGAAGCAACTCGAAGCTCACACTCATCCATGGCAGTTGCAAATTCAGCAAGGATCAAGCACGATTGAGCTTTCATTCTTCATCCATTCATCCATATAAGCATTGAGGAACATCTGTTTGTGCATTACAAAGCCTGAAATCACCAATTCCACTTCTGCATCTTCAACAAGGTCAGAATTCGATTTCTATAATTCATGAAATGGTTATGTGCTTGTTGTAGATCACGCATCACTGAGTAAATTGAGCTTTGAATCACTGATTTCCATGCAGAATTGAGCAAGATATGTTAGATTTAAGTTTGATGTATGAAAATGTATGTGTTCGATTTGCTTGATATAGGTTGAATTAGAACAAATTAGGCATGGATTCGTGTTGTATGATGGAAGATGAGTCCAATGATGTGTTTGTTTTGCGTTTCTGAGAAAAATGTTCATCATCCATGATGAACACGATGAAGTTGCTGAGAAATTTTCCAGAAAAGTCTGTTTGATCTTTAGAAACCTAATTCAGCGTGTTTGCATGTGTTTTTTCCAAAGCCAGTTTCTGATTGGTGCATGCAGCGCTCATGCAGCGCTCTGATTGGCCAGAGCCAATCTTAAGTGAAACGGTGCGTTTAGCACCAGGCGCCACAATTCGAAATTGTACTCACTTCGAATCCGGCTGATGCATGTTTCCATATTGCCTTTTGCATTTTTTGTTCATTTCCTTCCATGCCATTCATGGTATGTCATTCATGTTTTTTTAATTTTTCCTCCACTTCCAAAATTCATAACTCAATGAATATTGATCCAAATAATGTGTGGATTTTTGCATCTTTCTCCTCATTGTGTCTATTATTTTTTTATTATTTTTCCAGAAGTTGTGCATGGTTGCAAAACTGTTTGGCCTAGGGAATGTTAGAATGTTTGTTTAGTTGTACCTTGCTTGCCATATGCTTTGTGAAATGATGAGTTTTAATCCAATGCTTTTGAAATTTGGTATGCTTAAACTAGACATCTTGCTGGACATTTTGGTGTTGAGTTTGCATTTTTATCATTTGTGGTTACTGAGATATACTCATGTTAATGTAGGTGTGACAATGTGTGTCACACTATTGCTTGCTCAACTTGATGAATTCCTTTGCTATGCCAAATAAATGCCAAATGATGTGATTTTTTGCATGATGCTTCTTCTGGATGTTGTGAGTGCTCATGATTTTTTGTGGAATTTTTAGATTCATTTCTGATTTGTTTGGGATTTTTCTTTCTGGATTGCCATTTGTGAGCTTTTGGATAGTCTTGAACTTCAATGATTTGTGAAATTATGGTTGTTTATCATATGAATGTGAAATTTTGCATATTGTTTCTAGACACATTGAAGTTTGTTTTGGCTTTGATTGGAGGTTTTTATCATTTTTCAATTATGTTTTAGGCTTGTGCTAAGTTGATGTAGCATTTGGTGTTCTATTTGAGCTTGTTTGTGCTTGCCTTGCCTTATGGAATTTGATTGGCATGCTTAAACTTGTCCAATTGCCATAATTTTTGGTGTGTTGATCATGTTGTATGTTCTGTTTAGCCATGATTTTTCTTGAGATTTATTGAACCATTTTTGAATTAATGTGCATTTGTTCATTCTGTTGCTTCAATGAGCTTTCAACTTGCATGCCTTGCCTTATTTGATTTGTGAAATGAACTTGGTGAATGCTATTGACATGAGACCTTGTGGATTATATTCTTATTGGATTGAGTTTGATTCATGTCAATTTTCATGTTCTGTTTTGAATTATTTCTCTATCTTTGACCCTAGGCCTTGTCCTAGTGGTTTGTGCTTATGTTTGAGCTTTGTTTTCAGGATAAGAAGCATATGGCCATGAGGGGATTGATTCACATTGCTTGAGTTGGATTATTTGATTGATGTTGACTAATCTTGATTTGTTTTGTAGGTTGCTTTTAGCTCATTTGAGTTGAGCTTGTGCCTTGCACATTGTAGCATTGCTTGTTTGACTATGTCTGTTGACTGTTGACCATTAACTGTCTGTTTGACTTTTTGAGTTGTGTACTGACTGAGTTGGATTGTTTTTAGGTACATTAGTTGCTTATGTTCTTTTGAACTTGCTTTTTATGTTGCTTGGTTGCTTAACCATTTGAGGTATAACTCTCTGACTTCATGTAGTCTGGAAGACCTGTCCTGTTACTTGGGCAGGCACCTGTCTGAAGTTCTCCTTAAGAGGCAATGCTTGTGTTTGTTTATCTTTGTGCCAAGCAGGAAAAGACCTCTAAGAGGCAATTGGCAGATATAAGAGATGTACAATCCATCTCCTGCTATTCAGTTGAGTCATCCCTTTGCTCACACACCTTGTGTTGATGCATTGTGGATATTAACCCAAGATCTTTGTTGTGTCAGTCATATGTGGAGAAGAGTTCCAACTTTCTGAACTCCCACACTTTCATTTGTCTGAAGCTCTCCCAGGCCAGGGATGAGAGCTGTGAGGCACACCCCTCACTTCCCATTTCATCTGCTTCACCCTAACTCTCAATGTTAGGGTTAAGAGCTAACGTCACCCGATTCCAGTTGGCTTGTGTTTCACAGCCTAACCTTGTGTGAGCCCACCTTGTTTGTATATAGTGTGTGCTAATTGTGTGAATGTTTGCTTTGCCTGTGCTGTTTAGGATAGCTTGCTTCCTATGCAAGTTAGATAGCAACCTTAACTTAGGGATCGTATGCATGACAACTTCTAGGCTCGAGTCGTAGTCTCCCTAGTAGTTTGTGTCTCCCTTTGTATCTGGTTAGGCTAGTCCTTTTTCCCTGCGTAGGGGAACTACGTCGCCCTGATCCTCATACCAGGTGAGGTACGTAGGCAGGAGATGAGTTGATCTCTCCGGGTGCCCTTTTTGCTTTTGTCTCTTGTGTGTGTTAGGAGATGGATGTAAGACCAGCGATTGGCATTCCGTATCCTATTGTTGTGTGCTTGGAGTCCGATCTAAGTCCAGCGATTGGCATTTGGTTTCCAGTGTGGGTTTGTTGGTTCGGAGTCTGATGTAAGTCCAACGATTGGCGTTCGGTTTCCATGTTTGCCTGCTTTGTGTGGAGTCTGACATAAGTCCAGCGATTGGCAGTCGGTTTTCTGTGTTGTTTTGTTTGGCGCGCGTTATCCGAGCTACGAGTGCTCTGATTCTTCTTTAGTCCAAGAAGATACGTATGCATAGGATGCGACATCCTAGCGAGCACGTTTCCCCCTGTCCGAACTACGTCGACTCTGATGTCTGTGCCTGACAGACTACGTAGGCCCAGGATGCGATATCCTGCCGAGTTAGTTTCTTTTGTTTTCTGTGTCTCTTTTCAGCCAGTGTGTTTGTTTGTTTGTTTGAGCAGCGTTTAGCAACCTTTATCCTTCCTTTTGTGCGTGGATCCCGTCGAGTACGGCGGATGCGTAGGGGTGCTAATACCTTCCCTTCGCATAACCGACTCCCGATCCCATCTCTCTTTGGTCGCGAGACCATGTCTTTTCCAGGTTTACTTCGAGCGTTTCCTTTCCCTCTTTTGGGATAAATAACGCACGGTGGCGGCTTTGTTGTTCTATTTTCCCGCCGGTTTTTCGCATAATGCGACAACTAGGAATCCTAGCAAGTGAAATAAATCATTGATAGTGTAACTAGTGTAGTGATTCTTTTTCCACATTATCACTAATCCATAGGCTAGACGCATATCCGGTTTTCCAATAACCGTTCGTTTTAGGCTATATTTTCCTCGATCGCTTCCGCACTTAAAACAAATTTTCAAAACCAATTTTTAATTCGTAGCGCCGACTCAAATTTTAATTGGGATCTACTCAACCCCCCTTCTAGATCCGTGTCATAAAACCAACCCCAACAAATCTCTTCTTACTTTTGAACCCGAACTACAAGGTTTTGATCCTTCACGAGTACGTAGGCATAAGACTCATTGTCTTTACAAATCATCAAACAATAAAAAGATGTTCTTTTTCTCATCTCCTCAATCAAATAGCAAACAATTTTAAACCAAACACATATTTAAAAGGTTCCTATAGAGTACTACAGATGATTATGGTGCTAATATCTTCCCTTTTCATAACACACACCCGTACCTTAGAATCTCCTCCCTTTTTACTTAGTTTAAGTTTAGTCTTCTAGCTTTGCAAATATATATTGGGTTATTTTTGAATCTTTCCCCTTCCCTTGGATACGTTAAAGTTCGGTGGTGATATTTTGATTCATGAGTCAAGTCTAATCAATAGTTTGATCTCCGATTCTTCACCTCGACAGATACACTTATATAATTTTAAAAAGCTATAAATTATTGTGTCTATAAGCTTGATTTTCATAATAAAAAAAAGAATATAATTAATATTGTCTATTAGTACCCATCCATACTTCAGTCGTCCATCTACCCCTATTCCATTATTTTCAATATAATTGACTATTATTGGAAGATAATTTGTCCTATTTTTCTTCACAAAATTTATTGGTAATTAGTCTTTCTCTTTCATAGAAAAAATTCAATGGACTAACATCCACTCACTTCCATTTCCATTGACTATACTCTTCAAGAAGAAATTGGTGTTACCTATATCTAGTCCACAAATGAATGATTTGAAAAGTCTTCTTGATAGTAAACTAGTCTCATCTCAATACTTTTCAACTATAAATTAAGTTTATTGAGTGCACATTGAATATATATATACCAATTGAATTTATTGAGTTTATTGAGTGTAAATTGAATAATAACCAATTGAATTAAAATACCATTATTAATTTTAATCTGTATTATAAAATTTTCAGAACAAATCATAAATGAAAAAAATATGAGTTATACAAAAATATTTTAAAAAATTAAAATTAGAAGAAATATAAATATAAAACAACACGAATCGATTTATAATTCATTTTAAAAGATAAATTGTACTCCTCAAGAAAAATCAATATTTCTTGGAAGCCAAACCATACTACAACGTAAATTAATGATATAGAGTAAGATCTATCATTCTAATGAAAATTAATTGTTGATCTAAAACTTGCATTGAAATTATAGTTTATGCTATGAGAATTATGATTCTAATGAAAATTAACTCTTAATTAAATTTTCATTATGTGTGTACAGGTTTTCATTATTTGTGTACAGGTGTGCATGTGTGTGAGAGAAATTGATAAATTCTTGTAATAATTTTGTTAGTTTTAATTCAATGTCTAACTTCTGTTTTATTTTTCTATTCGTTTTGTTTTTTTACATCTTTCATTATAACTTTTATTTCTATTATGACTATACCTGATTAGATTTTCGAAATCTTGATACTATGAGAAATATTTGATAATATATTTTATATAAACCTTAATTTCAATCCTCTCTTATGAGTCTTAAACCTTTACTCAGAATTAAATGATATTCAATAATACTTTTATGAAAATAGATATAATATTAAATATCAATCGATAACTGAAAGAAAAAGATTGATATCTGATATATAATATCATACAAGAGATTTAAAACTTAAAAAAAATGTAATTAATATTGTCTATTAGTGCCCAATACTTCATCTGCCCATCTACACATATTCCATTATTTTCTATATAATTGACTAGTTTTGGAAGATAATTTGTCCTATTTTTCTTCACAAAATTTATTGGTAATCAACCTTTCTCTTTCGTTTCTCTTTCATAGAAAGAATTCAATAGACTAACATAAAATCACTTCCATTGACTATACTCTTCAAGAAGAAATTGGTGGTAACATGATGGTGAGGTAGCTATATCTACTCCACACATCAATGTTTTGAAAAGTCGTCTTGATAGTAAACTAGTCTCATACTTTCAACTATAAATTAAATTTATCGAGTGTACTTTGATAATAACCGAGAGTTTAATGGTAGAGTGCCAAATTATATAAATAACTGAAAATTTAATAACTGAATTGGTGGAATACATGATTGTCATTCGTTGACAGTGTAAAAATAATTTACACGGTGCACCATTCTTTTTCTCAATAACCAATTGAAATATATATATATATATATATATATATATATATATATATATATATATATATATATATATATATGTATATATTAAAATATCATTATTATTTTTTAATCTGTATTATAAAATTTTCAGATCAAATTATAAATGAAAAGAAAAATGAATTATACAAAGGTAATAAAAAAAATTAAAATTAGAACAAAAATATAAATATTAAAACAATACGAGTCGGTTTATAATTTATTTTTAAAAATAAATTGTGTATTGACTTGGTAAATTTTGAAGAGAATGAGTTTTGCACATCAAAGAATTATGTAACATTTAAGAATATTTCGCAAACAGTGGATTTGGTTTGTTCTGTCACATAGTCGTGAAGCTAAAATAAATGGATATGGATTATTTATTAAAGCTCCTAAAAGTCTTTGATATTGACACAAACTCATAACAATTTAATGCATTATAAGTCATGCAATTAATTTATTAAATAATGTATTCAATTTTCTATTACATATAATTAATCAATAAAACTTTTAATTTTTTTAAATATTAGTTCCCTACTTTTTAAGACATCGAGTATGTATATATATATAACAAGAGGTAAAAATAAACAAATAAATTTAAAAAAGGGAGAGAACAAACGGATAGCGGTATAATAAGAAAACAATGCACAAAATATATAAGTAAATATTGTAGGTGTTTCATATGTTTAACATCAAACTAAATACACTATTATCGTGGAGTAAGAAATTGTGTTTATATAAAATGGTGGAAACCAAACGGAAGCACCCTCTTTATTATTTATGGACATTTAATTGAAATTTTATTTTTCGGAAGAATGATGTTGGACCAAATATTTGTAACACCTTATCCAATTTGATAAATCAGTTGTAACACAACATGACAGTAGTAAAGAAACAAAGTAAAACAATGAAGAACACAAGATAATTGGTAATCCAATTCGGTGCAAACAACACATACGTCTGAAAGACACTCTACCTAAGAAATAAAATTCGCTCTTTAATAGAATTAGTACAAAGTATCTTAGATGAACAAGTCCTTTGTTCAATGTTCATCTTCTTAATTCTACCCTTAGTGTCTTTCTATTTAGAACCCCCATAAATATGAGAACTCCCTCTCACTTTCTCTCAATCACTAATTGTTAATTGAAAATTAAAATTCTGTTTTTTTCCCTCCCAAAATTAACAGATTTTATTTTCTTTAGAGTCACTTTAGTTGTAGCTTTTATTTCCAATGTATAAATACATATGTATCATTCCAATTCAAGGTTAATGCAAAAATACATACTCATCCAAATATTACTCTATTTCTCTCTATTTTTCTCTCTCAACTTCATCTTCCCCAATCTTCTTTTCTTCCACCATTGTTGAACCTTCAATTTTCAGTTTTATGTTTTATGTTCCAACATTTGGTATCAGAGCCTGGTTATCGATCCTAATCCGCTGCAACAATGGCAACCATTTCCAATTATCGAATTCCCACCAATCTCCCGATTCTTGATTCGAAGAACTATGATAAATGGGCAAAACAAATGAGGGTTTTGTTTGGTTATCAAGAGGTGCTTGAGATCGTCGTCAATGGAGTTACACAATTAGGGGCAGAGGCTACCGATATTCAAAGAGCTACACACAAAGAAGAGAAGAAGAAGGATTACAAAGCCTTATTCTTGATTCATTCTTGTGTTAATAACGAAAATTTCGAGAAGGTTGGCGATTATGAATCGGCGAAGCAAGCATGGGAAATCTTGGAGAAAGCATATGTCGGTGCCGTCAAAGCGAAGGTCGTAAGGTTACAAACTTACAAGTGACAATTCGATTTAACATAAATGGAAGATAAAGAAACGATCAACGACTATATTACGCGCATTACCCGGTTAGTTAATCAAATCAAATCTTGTGCAGAAACGATTCTTGAGCAGAATGTTGTATCGAAAGTATTGCGTTCGTTAACGCCGCATTTCGACAACATAGTTGTGGCTATTGAAGAATCAAAGGGTCTAACAACTTTGAGCAAGGATGAATTGTAAAGTTCGTTAGAGGCACATGAACAAAGGATGGATGAGAGAGGTGCCGACAAAGTCAAAGCGGAGATTGCTTTGCAAGCGCGTTTCAATGAGAAGAATAAGAGGTCGAAAGGAAAATTTGCGGCGAGAGGTAAATCAAATTTTCAGAATTTTGGTTCAAATGATTCGCAAAATTCAAAGCATTCGACGAGTGAAAAGGGTGAAAGTAGCTCCAAGGATAGTGGTCATAGCAATGGTTTCAAGAAGCGTGATGTGAGTAAGGTGCAATGCTACAAATGCAGAAAGTTTGGACACTTTGCAAATTCGTGTCGTGGTAAATCGAACGAGAATCGCAATAATGAAGCCAATGTTGCTAGGGAAGAGGTAGATGATGAGGACACACTTCTAGTAATGATCACGGAGGGGAGTTATGACATTACGGATGTTCCGGGCAGCAACTACTGTAGTGACAGTTTGCGGGACAGCAGCTGTACCGTTCTGGAAAATAGCGAGAAAATGCATTCGGATCAAACTGCATTGGTTACCGTTCGTGATGGAGTCCAAGGGAGAGATGAGTGGTACTTGGATTCCGGTTGTTCAACACATATGACGGGTCGAAAAGATTGGTTTGTGCAAATCAATCATGCGGCAAAAAGTAAAGTCAAATTTGCCGACGACACCACTTTAAGCGCCGAAGGGGTAGGAGATGTTTTGATCGGAAAAAGGAATGATGGACATTCGAGGATCAAAGATGTCTTGTATATACCGGGAATTAAGTGTAATCTTTTAAGTATTGGCCAATTACTTGAAAGAGGATACAAAATTCGGTTGGAGGACAAGATTTTACGCGTTTTGGATTCAAATGGTGTGTTGATTCTAAAAGCGTCGATGGCTGCCAACAGAACCTTTAAGGTTGAGTTAAAGGTTATATAGCATCGTTGTCTAGCTACCGCGGCAAGTAGAGATGAGTGGTTATGACATTATCGTCTTGGTCACCTTAATTTTAAGGATCTAAGAAAGTTGCAACAAAGTGAAATGGTAACGGGGCTGTCACACATTAGTATTCCAACTGAATTGTGTGAGGAATGTGTGAAGGCTAAACAACACAAGAATGTGTTTAGCAAAGATGCGAGTCGAAGAACCAAAGGCTTACTTGAGGTGGTATATTCCAACGTTTGCGGACCGATGCAAGTAGAGACTTATGGTGGCAATCGATATTTTGTTACGTTCATTGACGATTTTAGTAGGAAGCTTTAGACATATCTTATCAAGAGAAAAGATGAGGTATTTGGAGTTTTCAAGAATTTCAAATCCATGGTGGAGCGCCAAAGCGGTCGGAAGCTCAAAATTCTCAAAACGGATGGTGGAGGTGAGTATGCCTCTAGTGAGTTTGGGAAGTTTTGTGATCTTGAGGGAATTGTACGTGAGGTGGTGCCTCCGTATACGCCTCAACAAAACGGGGTTGCTGAGAGGAAAAATCGTACAATAATGAACATGGTGCGTAGTATGCTTTGTGGGAAGAATTTGCCTAAGGAATTGTGGGGTGAGGCCGTGTCTACAACCACCTACTTGTTGAATAGGTGTCCCACTAAGAAGCTGGAGAAACTCACACCGGAAGAGGCTTGGAGTGGCTTCAAACCAAATTTGAATCATTTGCGCGTTTTTGGATCCATTGCATATCGTCATGTACCAGACCAACTTCGGAAGAAATTGGATGATAAGGGTGAGAAGCTGATATTTGTAGGATATCACTCTACTAGAGGGTACAAGTTGTTCGATGGAAGAAATCGGAAGGTCGTCATAACCCGGGATGTGACTTTTGATGAAGTAAAAAATGCAGAAAATGCTGCAGTAACCGATTACCCAAATAGCAGTAACCGATTACTCACAGAAAATGCAGCAGTAAACGATTACCCTACTGGGAGTAACCGGTTACATAGAGAAGATTTGCAGCAGCAATAGTTTTTTGAATTCTCTGATCCTGAGGCTTATGACACAGTTGTACCAGCACCTACAGTAGCGCAAAATGATGTTGTTAATAATGGTAGACCAGTGAGGCAAAGAGCCTTGCCTCATAGACTCCGAGATTATGAAAGATTCCAAGATAACGAAGTGAATAACGATGGTGACTTTGTCCATTTCGCGCTTATGGCCGAATCCGAACCGGTAAATGAGAAAGAAGCCTTAAGTGATCCTAAGTGGATATGTGCAATGAAAGAGGAGCTGTAATCTATTGAGAAGAATAGTACTTGGGAGTTGGTCGATTTACCACCTAGAAAGAAACCGATAGGTGTGCGATGGGTCTATAAGGTTAAAGCAAATCCCAAAGGTGAAGTAATCAAACACAAAGCTCGATTAGTGACGAAGGGGTTCTTGCAACGAGAAGGTATAGACTATGAGGAGGTATTCGCACCGGTGGCTAGATTAGAGACTATTCGTTTGGTTGTTGGTATTGCGCATAGAAACAATTGGATGGTTTACCAAATGGATGTCAAATCTGCGTTTTTGAATGGTCCTCTTGTTGAGGAAGTCTATGTGGGGCAGCCACCCGGTTTCGTGATAAAAGATCAAGAGATGAAGTATTACAAGCTACACAAGGCGTTGTATGGTTTGAAACAAGCTCCAAGAGCTTGGAACAAACGTATTGACGACTTTCTTATCGATATTGGTTTCAAACGATGTGTATCCGAACATGGAGTTTATGTGAGATCGGATATGAATGATGATGTGATTATACTTTGCTTGTATGTTGATGATCTCTTGATTACGGGCAGCCATGACAAGAGTGTTTCAAGGTTCAAAAGTGAGCTCATGAGAGAGTTTGAGATGACGGACCTTGGTGTCATGAATTACTTCCTTGGCATAGAGTTTCACAAGTCAAAAGTGGGGTTGCTTATGCACCAAAGGAGGTATGCTCTAGATATTTTGAAGAAGTGTGATATGGAGCATTGTAATGCTTGTATTACATCTTGTGAGGCTAGAGTGCAGTTGTCCAAAAGTGATGAGGAGGATGATGTCGATCCAACGCTTTACCAGAGCTTGATTGGATTGTTATGGTATTTGTGCAATACGCGGCCGGATTTGCCTTTTAGTGTCGGTATTGCGAGTAGATTCATGGAGAGACCGAAGGTGTCCCACTTGGCGGCGGTCAAGAGGATCCTTAGATATGTGAAAGGTATTCTTGGTTGCGGAATTCTCTTTCCCGCATCGGACACGGGGCGTAAATGCAATTTACTTGGCTACACCGATTCCAATTGGTGCGGAGATAAAGATGACCGAAAATCGATGGCGGGGTACATCTTTATGTTTGGTAGTACACCAATCTCTTGGTGTTCGAAAAAGGAATCGGTTGTAACACTCTCTTCTTGTGAGGCCGAGTACATTGCAGCGTCGTTAGGTGTGTGCCAAGCTATATGGCTTATGAATCTATTGAAGGAATTGGGATGTGGTGATGATGCTGCCACCACACTGTTTGTAGACAATGTTTCCGCAATAAATCTTGCGAAGAACCCGATTGCACACGGAAGGAGAAAGCATATTGAGATGCGGTTTCATTATTTGAGGAAATTGGTTGGTGATGGAAAGCTTAGATTGAGCTATTGCCAAAGCGAAGACCAAGTCGCGGATTTGTTGACAAAGGGTGTGACAAATGATGTGTTCAAGAGGCTAAATAAGTGCTTGAGCATGGTGGACTTGGAGCAACTAAAGTGAGGTGGTGTGTTAATTGAAAATTAAAATTCTGTTTTTTTTCCCTCCCAAAATTAACAGATTTTATTTTCTTTAGAGTCACTTTAGTTGTAGCTTTTATTCCCAATGTATAAATACATTTGTATCATTCCAATTCAAGGTTAATACAAAAATACATACTCATCCAAATATTACTCTATTTCTCTATATTTTTCTCTCTCAACTTCATCTTCCCCAATCTCCTTTTCTTCCACCATTGTTGAACCTTCAATTTTCAGTTTTATGTTTTATGTTCCAACACTAATCTCAAGTAATCAACATCAATAAACATAATGATGAATGTTTAATACAACTCAACTAAATAAACCAACTATTATGTCTTATGATATAAAATTAAGCAAAAGCGTGGTGTACAAGAAAGACTCAACAAAACCTTAGCACAAAGAATTAACCCTAGCGCACACACTCATGCTCAAACACAAGATTTGAGTTTCCTTAAATAACAATGTAGTTTTGGAATTTTCTCCTTTGAATTTCTGATTTAATTTCGTCAAGAATAAAAGCAGATATTGTTGGATTTGACTTACTCCACAAAAGTCTCCAAAAAAAGATATGATTTGTTATTAGTTTCAACTTCAAATTTAAATCTCCATTTAAATTGATTTGATCTTCAAACATCTATCAAACGAATCACAGAAATATTGCTAAAAGACAACAATAAATCTTGTTGCACAATACTGCACAAAATACGCGTCAAACTAGCTGCAACTAGTTCTGTAAATATAAGCCACATGTTGGGATATCTGTTCTCACATGTGTCATTTCTTCACCAAAAACATTTGGAGCCAAATGTCTCATGCCAACTAGAACATCATGTTCAATACGTGTTCATACAATGTTGTTTTGCATAATGTGGTCAATTAAAAAGAAATAACATTAATAATTGTTAAGGTTCTTACATTGCACAATATATGGTCTAAATATGTTCTTATAAGTGAAGGTGATCTTCACTCTATAAGTCGATTTTATAAAGTTGAGTTAGGCTCAAACATATTTTTTAATATGGTATCAAGAATCTCATTTAAAATCTGGTAGACAACTTGCTATCACGTTTCCGTTATCGGGTCATCCACCATTTATTTTCACGTTCCAGATGTTCAGTTCTGGGTGTGAAGAAATGTTGAATATATGACATGGGCATGTCCTTATAAATTTGAGTAACCTTCATCTTAAAATTCCATTTTGTAGGATTGAGTCGCACTCAACCACATTTCTTAACAATAATTTGCATTAAAATAAATAAATTTTACGATAATGTATTTAACATATTTAACTTTTTGCACCCCTTTTAAAAAAACTGCTTTTCGGTCCCATTATTCGCATTCCCTGTTTTTTTGTTGGCCCCCTCGCACATGGCTAGCAAATTAATGACGTGACAATTATTGTTTTGTGCCACATGGTATAAGCTGATGTCATGTCACTATTTATTATTATTTTGAAAAAGATAAATATTTTAATCTTGTAAATAATTTAACTTAATTCTTATTTTCAATTTTAATTATTATTTTGAATTAAATTTAATGTTATATATGAATTATTTCCCTTTAGACCTTCTTCAGTTGTTGTATCCATCTTCTCCGATCTTTTATTGAAACCCTAAATTTCCAAAATATGGGTTCGGTTCAAAATCTAGGTTCACGTCATTGGTCATCTTCATCTTCTTGAATTGCGGTTCCATGTTGCAAAGCTTCAGTCAAGTCATCGAAAGGTTGCACGATACTTTTAGGCCGAGTGTAAATGTGGATTGGAATCTTCATTGATGACTTCTTGGACCGAATTGAACTTAGGTTGTAATTTTTATAATTATGGAAGTTTAAGGTAAAGTTTAGTTTGATTGCTATAATTATGGCCAAATATGTTTTCTTTTCTTCTATTTATCTTTAAATCTGTGATTTTTTCTATTATTCTAGCTCCAAGGTTATAAGAGATGTAACCATTTTAGCTGGTTCGATTATGAAATGTCACAAAGAGTCAAGGAAGTAACCTCTGATCTACATCACAAATTGAGTGAAGAAAAATTGAAATTAAATGATGTCAAGATCAAAGAGGAATAAATGAAGATTAAGATGAAGTTTATGAAAAAGATGATGAAATCATACGTGTCAGTCAACTTTTTTTTGTTAATTGGTTTTGTTATGTTTATTGTATTGAAGTAAGAATTTAAGGTTGAATGAAATTTTGTTGAATGGTGTAATTTAAGATTGTGTTCACTGTCAATTAATTTTGTTGATTTGGTGTAATCTGTATTGATTCATGTTGATGAAGATGACTTTGAATTGGAAATTATGAGTTTAAAAGTTCAATTTATAATTTATCCGTTTAACGGTTTATCAACTCAGTTCAGCCTCTACAATTTATTAGATTAAATTCATCAACTCAGAGTAGAGAAGATATTGATCCAATTCATCAAGAAGCTACGCATTGGGAAAGGAACGATTGTCATCTGCAAGTACTTCTAGATCAGAAAGAGGTGGTGCTGCAAGACCTGTTGAGTAGATCAACTCATTTTGTGCCTTCGAGGATACGTAGTGGTGGTGGATCAAGATTCAATGGATGCTTAGCTATCTTTGGGGATCTTTGTTTTCATTGTAAATAGGGAGTAATCCCTATTATTGTAAACACTTGAATTTTGTAGTTGCAAAAGGAATAAAGAATCATAATTTGTGAGTAGAGAGAAACTCAACAAGATCAATTTAACTTCACCCCTCTCTCGATAATCCCTAACTCTTTTCTTTCCCTAATTCAATTTTCTTTTCTTATTTTCATCATCATTGTGCAGCGATACAATCTTACAATTAAGGTTGGTTGATTCACTCGAGTGAAGAGTGAAGAACAAGAGGGACTTCGATATGTGTGATTGAATCTTGTTCATCAAGATTGACTCGGAACTAGTCAAAGTTTTAGGTTTAATTCCAACATTTTTAAGGTGATTAATTAGAAATTGGATTGTCTGTAGTTGACATGGTGTCATTTATGATCGTTCGATTGAAATCAAATTATTCAAATTTAATATAGAATTGATTTTTCACCTAATAAAAATTATTATATTTAAAATATAGACCGTCCTATTTTAATCCAACGAACCAGAAGTCCTGACAGTGTGATTGCATGGTCATTGTGACGATAGTAAATTGCACAATGAGTCTAAGTTAGATTATGCTACATTGTTTCTTGGTGATGCGGGGAGTATTGGTATATGAGTACTAGACGACTGTTAGAGACTTCCAAAGAAGCATTCAATTGGGAGATTTTTTAGATTAAGTTTTTGCACCTAGCCTCAACAATTTTGTATTTTATTTATATTAAAAATGACACTTTTTTTAAAACTAAAAACAAATACGTTTCCCCACGGTTGAGAGGAAAAACTAAAATAGTGTTATGAGTTCGACTCTCAGCGTCAACAATTTTGTGTTTCATTAATAATAATAGTCACATATTTTTGTTTTTCCAAGATATATAATGCTCTTTGTTCATTCATATTTTCAAAAATAGAATCTTCCGCTCCCTAGACTAACTTCATCTTTTAACTTCAATCTCGAAAACGTCACTTCTTCTATTAACGAGTTTCAAAACTCCATCATCTCTCACTACTAGAAAACAACTATTAGCGTCTGACTAAAATCACCTTGGTTAAATTAGCCTCGGTTTGGTTGAGTCTAATCTAACCATATACTAAGGTCGACACTACTACAAGTAATGACCAAAAGTCAACAAAAGTTAACCGCATCAATTTGGCCGACGCTAAGATAAACCTTGGAGAACTCAACATAGTAAGTAACATCGAATGAGCCGACACTAAAGTCAACATTTGAAAACTCAATATATAGTCAACATCTGGGTAATGTCAGTCACAACGTCGATATATTATCTGGCCCTGTCACTTATATAATCTATTTTCACCTATTTATACCTTGTTTTGCACCTATTAATAAAAATTTAAAATAATATCGTCATTCATACATGAGCACACATAAAATATACTAGAATTGATCCAATAATAAAATATCATGGATGTATCTATCATTGATTAGCTTAATTAGATTTACAAGATAATTGATTCATGAAGTATGTACTTATGCAGTTCTAAAAGAATTTCACGTATTTATACATTATTTTGTATTATTAATAAAAATTCAGAATAATAAGATCATTCCTATATGAGCACATATAAAATATACTAGAATTGATCCAATAATAAAATATCACTCATGTATCTATCATTGATTAGCTTAATTAAGCTTACAACAGAATTGATTCATGAAATATGTATTTATGCAGTTCTAAAAGAATGAATATTGAGAGGAAAAGCTTAAACAATAATTAGAAAACAACATTTTTCTCATAAAGAACTTGTTTCATGAAATTGTGTATAACTATAATATGTGAAAATACAAATAAATCACCAAAAGAAAGATGGTGTCACTACGCCAAATAAGGGAAAAGAGGACGCTTTTTTTTTGCCTATAACAGCGCTTTAAAGCGCCCTCTAATCTGGCGCTGGCATAGGTAAAGACAGCGCTTTTTTTCCTGGTGAAAGCGCTCTCTAAAGTGGCTCTTTAAGCCCTTTAAGGGCCACTTTAGAGGACGCTTTTTAAAGAAAGCGCCCTCTAAAGTGGAAACTTTAAGGGTTTAGAGGGCGCTTTTACTGGAAAGCGCCCTCTAAAGTGGAAATTTAAAGGGTTTAGAGGGCGCTTATTTTGGAAAGCGCCCTCTAAAGTGGGTGGTTATTTAAATTTTTTTTTAAAAAGCGCTATATTTTTTTATTTATTTTAGACAACCTGTATATTGAAGCAGTACACCTAAAACTGTATAATTTGAAGCCCTTTTTCACACATTGCATTCAACAAGCCTTATATACAACAATCCATACATATACAACAATCCACTGATATATAATCGTTTAACTTCTAAAGATTCTAAATACACAACCAATTCATAACTTAAAAAGAAATAAAACTAAGTAGCAAAAGCATCTCTGAGATGTATGTTTTTTTTGCTAGTCGCAGTCTTCTTAGCAACAACCTCTTTTTGTTCAATATCAATAGCATGAACCTAAAATATCATAAAATTAGTTAGGTGAAGTATAAGATCAAGAATTAACATTTTCTATGCATAAATATCATATAATTGTGTTTATACCTTTTTTTTTGATGCAACTGACTCGATTTGCTGTAATAAAAGCCATTTTACCTGTAATAAAGAAAACAATTAAAATCATTTGACCTGTACCTTTTTCACTAAGTTCTCTTTCTTTTCTTGGTTGGAATCTGTTCTACATGTCTCTTAACAACACGGACGGTTGGATTGATCCAAATACCCTCATTATGATCATTTCTAATATATGAATCATTTGATATAATATTCTCATCTTGATGATTTCTGGTAAACGATTCAATCTCAACATCAATATCACCTTGATCTCCAGTGTTTTCATCAATTACTTTGTTGGAAAAAAGAACTATAGACCATTTCGTACTTTTCAGATCATTGACATAGAACACTTGTCTAGCTTGAGAGGCTAGAATAAAAGACTCATCTTTGTATCCCACCCTATTAAGATCCACTTGCAAAAATCCTGACTTATCCATTCGAATGTCGTTATTATTTTCAACCCACTTGCAACCAAATATAGGAATCTGAAACTTCTCATAATCAAACATCCAAATGCGCTCGATAACACCAAAATACGACAGATTTGCAAATTTGGGGTTTAAGTCCTTCACACTTGATATGTGCATTGCTTCAGCTACCACGGTGACACCACTATTCTGCATAGTACTTTTATCATCTTGTTCTTTGGTATAAAATGTGTATCCATTAATCGCGTATGCGCTATAAGAAAAAACATGGAAACTTGGACCATATGCTAAGCATCTCAACAGGGTACATCCATCTCATATAAGCTGGTCCACACAATTGTGTCTCTTTCACAAGATGAACAACTAGATGTACCATTATGTCAAAAAATGATGGAGGAAAAAACATTTCAAGCTCACACAAAGTAATAACGATTTCTTTTTGCAACATTGGTAAGATCGCAGGATCGATCACCTTACTGCAAATTGACTTGAAGAAAAAACACAACTTAGTTATAGAGCTTCTTACTTTTTCTGGAAGAATAGAATGTATACCTATTGGGAGAAAATGTTCCATTATAACATGGCAATCATGGGTCTTTAAACTCTTTAACTTGAGGTCTTTCATAGACACAAGTCTTCTAATATCTGAAGAGTACCCTTCTGGAACTTTAACTTCACTTAGAAACTTACACAATGTTTTTTTCTCCTTTCTAGATAGAGTATAAGCAGCAGGCGGTAGATATGTTCGTTTTCCTTTCTTCAAGGGTCCTAATTCAGTTCTTATTCCCATCGCTATCAAGTCATTTCTTGCCTTAAGGCGATCCTTAGACTTTCCTTGTATATTGAGTAACGTGCCAATAACACTTTCAAATACATTTTTTTCAATATGCATAACATCAAGAAAATGTCTCACATACAAGGACTTCCAATACGGCAATTCAAAAAACACTGACCTCTTCTTCCACCCACTTTTGACAAGTGTGTGGGCAAAAAGCTTGCCAAACTGAGTATCCAAATCTTTCACCTTTTCAAAAATTTGATCACCCGTCAATATAGGTGGAGCTCTGCCTTGTTCTGTCTCTCCATTGAACGCCTTTCTCCATCCACGGTAGTGATGATTTGAATTTAAGAATCTCCGATGACCGAGAAAGACATTCTTCTGACCAAACTCCAAGCGCTTCCAATCTGTTTTATCTTCACAAATAGGACACGCACACTGACCTTTTATGCTATACCCTGATAGATTTCCGTATGCTGGAAAATCATTAATTGTGCCAAACAACATCGCCCTCAAGTTGAAACTTTCTTTCCTATATCCATCATAAACCTCCACACCGGTCTCCCACAAAATCTTTAAATCTTCGATTAAGGGCTTCAAGTACACGTCTATGTCATTCCCTGGTTGTTTAGGTCCAGAAATCAACATAGACAACATCATGTACTTACGCTTCATACATAGCCATGGAGGTAGGTTATAAATCATAATAATCATAGGCCATGTACTGTGTGAGATACTCTGGATACCGTATGGGTTCATTCCATCAGTAGATAATGCCAAGCGAAGGTTTCTTGATTCTTCTCCAAATTCAGGATAATCATTATCAATTTTCAACCACTGTGGTGAATCTGCCGGATGTCGATACTTTCCATCTATAATTCTTTCATCTGCATGCCAGGTCAAGTGTCTTGAATCGGTTTCACTACGAAACATGCGTCTAAATCTCGGAATAACAGGAAAATACCACAAGACTTTTGCTGGAGACAACTTGTTCTTATATCGTGAGACACCGCATTTAGGACACTCATTTAACGATGCATACTCATTTCGAAACAAAACGCAATCGTTTGGACATGCATGTATCTTATCATAGCTCATGCCAATAGAGCACAACATCTTTTTGGTCTCATATGTTCGATTGGGAAGAACATTATCCTCAGGAAGCATATCTTTCAAAAGGGCTAATAACTCTGTGAAACTTTTATCCGACCACCCATTGTCCGCCTTTAAGTTGTACAACTTTAATACCGCAGACAATCTTGTGAATTTAGTACAACCATCATACAAAGGTTTCTCTACATCACTTACCAACCTCTCAAACATTTCGGGACAATCCTTAAGATCTCCTTCAAGTGCTTCTACAATCTCTTCAACTCGATCACAATCGTATGTATCTGCGCCACTATAGTTTGAGGCATAGGTCGTACTATCCCCCGGTTCAACATTCTCGTTACTTTTCTCACCATGCAAATTCCAACATGTATAACTTCGATCAATTCCATGCCTCATTAGATGCGATGTCAACTGAACTGCGTCAACCCGTTTCCCATAACAACAACCCAAGCAAGGACATATCATTCTACTGGGGTCTTCGGCGTGCGCAACGACAAACTTAACGAATTCTGATACCCCATTCTCGTACTCTCTCGACAATCGATTGGAAGACATCCATGTATTATCCATTACTAATTAGAATAAACAAAAAACAATTTCAGAAGAGAAACCAAAAATGGGATGAGACAAAATAATTTCGCTTTATTGAGTTAGTCTCTGTGCAGGGCATTCATGTCTCCAACAACAACCCAAAACCAAAACAATTTTGGTTTATTGAGTTAGTTTCTCAACATTTTCAGATATCTCTGACTTCAATAGCATGAGAATGTATGAACCGTGCATTAAGCATTAGTGGTATGCACTAATTTGTAGCATAGTTATATATCATCATATAGTTTTTACAAAAGATAAACATTGACTAGAAAATATATATGTAGAATTGTATAATGGTCTAACTGAAAGCTAACAGAAGAATAGTCGACTCTAATTTACTCTATCAAATAACATCCATACCTAAACTTCTTAAGTTACTAGCTACGCTATGTATGATAGAATAAATACACTCATAAGCTGCATAGTGTACCTTTGATTGGTAGAAGGTGTTTTAGATATTGCTGTCTCCTTTTTCTACATCGAGAAACAAATGGAACAGTTGGTGAAATTTAACCCATAATGCCTAGTCTCCATTGCTAGCATTGCAACACAATAATTATTGTTGAGAATACTCAATAAATGTATGAACCAAGAAAAATGAAACCAAAAATGAACAATAGCGAATGTCAGAAGAGAAACCAAGTAATATGAAGATTAGAAAAATACCTATGGTGTCAAAATCGAACAGCTAACAACGAATTAATAGAAGGAGAAAACGTCGTAGATCTAACAGAGATGGAAGGAGAACGCCTTAGAAGTAGCGAAAATCGTAGCAGTGAGAACCCTAACGTGAAAAAGAACGAAAATAACAGAGAGTGAAATAACAAAACGCGCAGTATGTTATAATTTTAATGTTTACTAAAGGGGACCTTAGAGGGCGCTTGTGGAAAAAAAGCGCCCTCTAAAGGGGGCCTAAGAGGGCGCTTATGAAAGCGCTCTCTAAGGCTTTCCAAAAGCGCTTTATAAACTGGAAATGCACATGGACTTATAGAGCGCTTTCTAAAAAGCGCCCTGTATTGTTGTCCCTCTATCTCCTCCTTATTTTTTCGCTTCACCTTAGAGGGCGCTTTATTACAAAAGCGCCCTATAAAGTGCGCTGTCTATTCCAGTTGTTCGCTCCTTATTTTTTCGCTTCACTTTAGAGTGCGCTTTTGTAATAAAGCGCCCTCTAAGGTGCGCTGTCTATTCCAATTTTTGGCGTAGTGTGTAAGTGGAGAAAAGGAATGAAAAATTATTTTAAAAAAAGTAAATTGTGCTCCTAAAGAAAAACCAATATTTCTTGGAAGCCAAGCCATACTACTTAAATGAATGATATACTATAAGATCTATGATTCTAATGAAAATTAATTGTCGATCTAAAACTTTCATTGAAATTATACTTTATTTTATGAGAACTAAGATTCTAATGAAAATTAACTGTTAAACAAGATTTTCATTATGTGTGTACACATGTGCGTGTGTATGAGAGAGAAATTGATAAATTCTTGTAACAATTTTGTTTGTTTTAATTCAATGTCTAACTTCTGTTTTATTCTTCTATTACTTTCATTTTGTTTTTATTTCGAAGTCTTGAAATTATGAGGAATATTCAATAATATATTTTATATAAACCTCAATTTCAATTATCTCTAATGAGTCTTAAACCTTTATTCAGAGCTTATTGATACACAATAATACTTTTATAAAAATAGATATAATATTAGATGTCAATCGATAAACCGGAAAAAAAAAAGATTGATATCTATACAATATCAGACAAGAGAATTAAAACTTAAAATAATTTTTATTCTCTTGATATTATTGTTCTTTTTTAAATAAACGTTCTTAATAAGTCTTCTTAATAAATAAAAAATTAAATAAGTGATTCACTAATTCAAGATACACTTATATAATTTGAAAGAAGCTATAAATTATTGTGTCCATAAGCTAGATTTTCATAATATAAAAAAAGGAATGTAACTAACATGGTCTATTACTGGCCATCCATACTTCAGCTGCCCAACTACACATATTCCATTATTTTCTTCACAAAATTTATTGGTAATCAATCTTTCTCTTTCTTTTCTCTTTCATAGAAAGAATTCAATAGACTAACATAAAACTCACTTCCATTGACTATACTCTTCAAGAAGAAATTGGTGCTAACATGATGGTGAGGTAGCTATATCTAGTCCACACATCAATGTTTTGAAAAGTCTTCTTGATAGTAAACTAGTCTCATACTTTTCAACTATAAATTAAATTTATTGAGTGTACATTGAATAATAACCAATTGATATATATATATATATATATATATATATATATATATATATATATATATATATATATATATATATATATATATATATATATATATATATGAATTAAAATACCATTATTATTATTTTTTAATCTGTATTCTAAAATTTTCAGATCAAATTATAAATGAAAAAAATATATGAATTATACGAAGGTATTAAAAAAAATTAAAATTGGAAGAAAAATATAAATATTAAAACAGTGGATTTGGTTTGCTCTGTCACATGGGTCCATTTGTTTTAACTACAGCAGAAATATGAAAATTAAACGTTGACATAGTCATGAAGCTAAAATAAATGGATATGGATTATTTAAGTCTTTGATATTTACATAAACTCATAACAATATTTGAACCGTTAAGTTTACTGAAAAGAGGTCATGGGTGACAATTTAATGCATTATAAGTCATGCAATTAATTTATTAAATAATTTATTCAATTTTCTATTACATATAATTAATCAATAATGCTTTTAATTTATTTTAAATATTAGTTCACTATTATTTTAAGAATGAGGGAGTATTTCCTAAAAAAAAATATAAAATAAGAGGTTAAAATAAACAAATAAATTCAAAAAGGGAAGAGAACAAACTCATAGCTGCATAATAAGAATTATATCCACTCTTGGTGGTGGTGGCTGATTATTAGTTCTAATTTTAAGATTAAATGTAATTTGTATGAATGGTTTAAATGTCGATGTCATTTTTTCTAAGGTTTTTTTCTTCTTTGGATAGAGTTTGTTTCGGCGTAGCCGTGTTATAATGATATGTTTGACATAGAATACTTCTAGTATTCTTATTTGAAATATATATATAATTTGATTATAAAAAAAAACAATGTAAAAAACAAAAGTAAACATGATAGGTGTTTCATATGTTTAACATCAAACTAAATACACTATTGTCGTGGAGTAAGAAATTGTGTTTATGTGAAATGGAGGCAATGGAAACACCCTTTTTATTTTTTATAGACACTTTAATTGAATATTTTTTCCCGGAAGATCGATGTTGGACCAAATATATGCAACAACTTATCCAATTTGATAAATCAGTTGTAACATAATATGACAGCAGTAATGAAACAAAATAAAACAATGAAGAACACAAGATAATTGGTAACCTAAGAACAAAGTATCTTAGATGAACAAATTCTTTGTTCAATGTCCATCTTCTTAATTCTACCCTTAGTGTCTTTCTATTTAGAACCCCCATAAATATGAGAATTCCCTTTCATTTTTTCTCGATCATTAATCTCAAGTAATCAACATCAATAAACATAATGATAAATGTTAAATACAACTCAACTAAACAAACAAACTATTATGTCTTATGATATAAAATTAAGCAATAGCGTGGTGTACAAGAAAGACTCAATAAAACCCTAACACAAAAAATTAACCTAGCGCACACGCTCATGCTTAAACACGGGATTTGAGTTTCCTTAAATAACAATGTAATTCTGGAATTTTCTCCTTTGAATTTCTGATTTAATTTTGTCTAGAATAAAAGTAGATATTGTTGGATTTGACTTACTCCACAAAAGTCTCCAACAAAAGATTTGTTATTAGTTTCAACTTCAAATTTAAATTTTCATTTAAATTTTTTTGATCTTCAAACATCTATCAAACAAATCACACAAACATTGTTAAAATACAACAACAAATCTTGTTACACATTACTGCAGAAAATACGCGCCAAACCAGTTGAAACTAGTTCTGCAAACACGAGCCACATGCTGGGACATCTGTTCCCACATGTATCCTTTCTTCACCAAAAGAAGTCGGTGTCAAATGTGTCACGTCAGCTAGAACGTCATGTTCAATATGTGTTCATACAATGTTGTTTTGCATAATGTGACCAATTTGAAAGAAATAACATTAATAATTATTAAGGTTCTTTCATTGCACAATATATAGTCTAAATATGTTCTTATAAGTGAAGGTGATATTCACTCTATAAGTCGATTTTATAAAGTTGAGTTAGGATCAACCATATTTTTTAATATGATATCAAGAGTCTAGTTTAAAATCTGGTAGACAACCTGCTATCACGTTTCCGTTATTGGATCACCCGTTATTTATTTCCATGCTTCAGATGTTCAGTTATGATCGTGAAAGAGTGTGTTAAGAGTTTTCCATTAACTATATGACATGGACATGTCCTTATAAATTTGAGCAACCTTCACCTTAAAAATCCATTTTGTAGGATTGAGTTAGACTCAATCCATTTCTTAACAATAATTTGCATTAAAATAAATAAATTTTACGATAATGTATTTAATATATTTAACTTGTTGCACCCCTTTTTAAAAAAATCAGCTTTTCGGTCCCATTATTCACATTCCTTGTTTTTTGTGGCCCCTTGCACATGGCAAACAAATTAATGACGTGGCAATTACTGTTTTGTGCCACATGATATAAGGTGATGTCATGTCACAATTTATTATTATTTTGAAAAAGAATAATATTTTAATATTGTAAATAATTTAACTTAACTCTTATCTTCAATTTTAATTATTATTTTGAATTAGATTTTATGTTATATATGAATTATTTCCCTTTAGCCCTTCTTCAGTTGTTGTCTCCATCTTCTCCAATCCTCTATTGAAACCCTAAATTTCCAAAATATGGGTTCACTTCAAAGTCTAGGTTCACATCATTGGCCCTCTTCATCTTCTTTAATTGCGGTTTGATGTTGCAAAGCTCCAAGTCAAGTCATCGAAAGATTGCGCGATACTTTTAGGCCGAGTGTAAATGTGGATTGGAATCTCCATTGATGACTTCTTAGACCTAATTGAACTCAGGTTGTCGTGTATACAGTTGTAGGAAGTTTAAGGTAAAATTTAGTTTGATTGATGTAAGGATGGCCAATTTTGTTTTCTTTTCTTCTATTTATCCTCAAATATGTAATTTTTTTCTATGATTCTGGCTCTAAGGTTATAAGAGATGGTTCAATTAAGAAATGTCACAAAGTGCCAAACAAGTAATCTCTGATCTGCACCACAAATTGAGTGAAGAAAAATTGAAATCAAATGATGTCAAGATCAAAGAGGAAGAAATTAAGATTTAGATGAAGTTTATGAAAAAGATGATGAAATCATCTGTGTCAGTCACTTTTTTTTTGTTAATTGATTTTGTTATGTGTATTATACTGAAGTAAGAATTTAAGGTTGAATGAAATGTTGTTGAATGGTGTAATTTATGATTGTGTTCAATGTCAATCACTTTCGTTGATTTGGTGTAATCTGTATTGTTTGATGTTGATGAAGATGACTTTGAATTGGAAATTATGATTTTAACCGTTCAATTTACAATTTATCGGTTTAACGGCTTATCAATTCAGTTCAACCTCTACAATTTATTATATTAAAGTTCCATAAATTGGGTATCATATTTGTTAATTGAAGTTCATATATTTGTTAACATTATAACAATTTCAAATTAGTATAATTGAAGTACCAAAATAGCATTGATTTAACATGTTTAACACGACACTTGTTTTGAATACGTTACACTTGTTCATGTCACAAAATATTGCATAACATGAATAAGCATTACAAAACATATAACATATATTCTTGAGTTGGTTGTGTAGGATTTGGTTCTTGTGATGAAGATCCAATTTAAATTTTGGGGTTTTTCTATGACTTCTTGTTCTTATTTCCAGTAGTGTTTCCATCAGGGTTTTTTTTTGGCTTCTTATTTTTGTTTCCATATGTGTTTCCAGTAGGGTTCTATTTTTAATTCTTTCTCTTGTTCCCGTCAGTGTTTCCAGCAGGGTTTTCCTTAACCTGTTTGACACCCTTTGGTATAGCCCTATCAACAACTCTCTTTTCCTTACCACTCCTTTTGTTGTGTCCCATGGCTCCAGACCCATGGCAAGTAACTGTTGCAAGTTTTCTTTGTTGGTGTAAGCCTTAGAGGCCAACAGTTTTGGTGCTTGTATCTAATTATTTTTTAATAATAAAAATACATTTCTTTATTATGTTTGCTTGTAGAACACCTGAAGATGCTCTATCAAGAGCAGGCGAGGCATGAGAGGTTTGAAGTTTCAAAATCCTTTTTTTAAGGAAAGCCAACTGAGGGAGCACTAATAGGCCTCAGATTGGGTATGTGGAAAACCTTGAAGGGTTGGGTTTACCCCTCAAAAGGAGCTTGCGACGGATGTGATCTTGCAATCGTTGTCGAAGAGCTTCAGTCAATTTGTCATTAATTTTAATATGAGTGATATTGACAAAAGTCTTCTAGAGTTGCTATGCATGTTAAGAACTGTTGAGCAGAATCTGAAGTCAAAAGAGAAGTCCATTCTGATGTTCAGTAATAGAAAGAAGAAGAACTAAAGTCCCACCTGTTAGATCCCAAATTTTACCCTCCCTTTTTCTTATTTTCACATGCCTCATTTGCATACATAAAATCATATCATGCATGACCATTGCATTTGGTCATGGAATCACAAGCATAGCCATACTGTGTATTGTATTTTAACACTAGGATTTCACTTTGTTTTACTTGTCAACTAACCCTAATTTCATGGAGAGATCTACTTGTTTGTTCTTATTACTCAAGTAGGTAATCATTCTTCAAATCAAGGCAAAGTCAAGGTCTTTAATCAAGGGAAATGCAAGCTTGTTCATGTTGTTTCAAAGATGGCCCGTGTGTTGATTTCCATGCCACAACCATCCATCCTCAAGTCATTATCCACATAACTCAAGCCCTAATCAAGATCTCATCAATGTATGCTCATTTCATCATCATCATGGTCTAAAATGAAAGAAAACATAAGGATTGTGAAAAATATACAAGCGTGGTTGACCTAGTCTTGCAAGTATGCCATGCCTTTGGTCCAAATTCCCCAAATCCTTAAATTTTTATCCAAATATCATGATTCTTTGATACAAATGTGCCTTTTGTGATCCTTTACAACTTTAATTCAAGGGTGAAACATTAATTCATCCATTAAGGACCTCATTTGGGCAAAGGACCAAGTTGCCAAAATGGGCCAAAACCTTGCCATGACCCCTACTTTCCACCCTTGCCATTTTCAGCTCAAACACTCTTTTGATCCCTTTATTTTTTTATTGTGTTAATATTATGGTAAAGATCATTTGGCTCAAGTTTGGATGAGAATGCACGAGGGAATCAAAAGTTATGGCATCATGAACATATGACCTCAAAATGACCAAGCATGCTGCAAAGTGCTTGACCAATTGCCCAACTCAATTTTACAAGTCACGACCTCAACTTCACAAGCCTACAACTTTCACCTCAAAGCTCCTTTTGGATTTATTCTTTTTGCATCTTATTCTACTCCATGAAGTGAACATTTGGCTTAAAGAAAATCACAAAACACGCGAGTGGATTGGATTTGGCCTAAGCTTGAACATGGTGACCTAAACTCTATTTTGGTATGTGATAATGGTGAATCATGCATATAACAGTTTATGACCACTTATCATGCGTGCCCATCAATTACCCATGAGCAAACGCATCTGAGGACAACTTGAAACTACTTGAGAAACTCCAAAATCACGAGTTTGATGCCAAATTTTCACAAGATTGGGATATGAGAAACTCCAAGTCAATTCACACGAATTCAGATCCAATTCACACGTACTTGCATCCTAACACGTTACCTATAAATAGAGGAAAATTTTGCCTTCATTTTCAAGCTATGAAAGCCAAGAAAACTCTGCAACCATTGAAGCTCGATACCTTAAATAACCAATCAAGCTATTTTTCGATTGAAGCTCTTTTCCATCCATTTCTTTGCCCATAATCCTTCATCAGCATCCTCTAAAGTTGTTTGAAGCATTGCCTTGGTTTGAATCATGTTGCAACTTAGCTTCCGGATCCACCATTGTTAACTTCTAAAGCTTCATTCAAACGGGTAGATACGAGTTACAACCTTGAGCAAACAAGTTACCACACTCTTCGCCTTGTTCCACTGATCAAAATCCCGAACATATTGGTCATTTGTTTTTAGTATTCACTATTTAATTTTACTTTGAAGAACTAGGAGCAAATTCTCCTTGCTTAGAGCAAACTGATTGCTCTTATGCAGGGAGACAGATAGATGAAATGTTTCACAACTTGTAGCGGGGTATTCGTTACCATTAGAGATATTGACTAAATCCAAGGTAAATCATACAAGTCGAGTCGCCACCGCACTTCTATTTATCCAAAGGAATGGTTAGAAAGCGAACAAAAACCTAAAAAAGTTTTAACAAAAACTAGTAAAAGAAAACAGAGATCTGGGCAAGGGGGTTGGTTATGCAATGGGAAGGTGTTAGGCACCCAAAACATCCTAGGTACTCCTAGGGGGGCCTTTTCATACTTGTTGCAAGGTTGTTGTTTTGTGAAAGTTTATTTGTGCAAACATGATTGAAGAGATGAGAAAAGAATATACAAGTTTATTTACATTTTGTGATTGGATGGATAAACCCATTGCCTACGTACCATCTTATAAAAAGATTAGGATCAAAACCTCGTAGTTCGGGGTAGAAATTTCAAAATACTTTGGTGAATTGATTGGTCCAAAAGCCTTAAGGTCTTTTGTTATCAAAGGGAGAAAACTCAACCAAACCACAAATCCACCATGTGAGGATAGCTTCAACATGCTAGTGAGGGGTTAACCCTATAATAAGCATGGAAGGCTCATTGTCCATCACTAAGGACATAGGTGAGTATTACATCTACCACAAAGATAACTCAAACCTAATATCTAAAGGTCATGGAAAATTTGATTAAGAAGGTGGCCATTGGAACCACAAAAAGGAATTTGAGTGGGTTATATTTACCAATTAGAAGTATATACAAAATGGTCAAAATTGACTTAAAGATTCAATTCAAAATAGGTGTTATGAAAAGAAAGTTTGAAAATCAAAAGCATAAGGCTTAGGTTTCTAATGTTGAAAACAAAGATTAAATGTTTGCACAAAAAGTTTTGGCTTGGGTTAGAGTGGAGAGATGAAGAAGAAGGGCTAAGTCCTAAGGAAAACAAAAAGAGAGAAGGGATGAAGAAACAAAACCACAATGGAGTCCCTCTCTTGAGATCATATTGATGATCCAAGTAGCTCCCATCCTTTGGAATAAGCAACCACAAAGTATAAGCAATCAAACAAGTCTCATGAGAGATCATCAATGTGTCTTGTATCTTCCACTTGGATGAACATGGTAATGATCCTCCAATTAAGCTCAAATGGGAACTACTTGCACAAAAGCACACACATCAAAAGTTCCATGAAGTAAAACAAGAATGGACAAGAGTGAGTTTAGATATTTGGTTCTTCTAATCCATCTTCATCATTAAGATCCTTTTACTCTAATTTTGCATAAGGAAGGTCCTAGAATCTAAGTCCAATTCTCCATTTCTTTGCATAGGGAAAGTCCTAGAAACTAAGTCCATTTCTTTACATTTGGTTCACCACAATCAAAACAAAACACAAGCAAAATAACATATACACAATTATGTGCTCAAGTGAGCAAAAGGCAAATGGCATTAACATAAACATGTGCTCAAGTGAGCAAAGAGAAAAGCAAATGGATAATATGCGCAAGAATAGTAAATTGCATAAAAGTAAATTGCATAAAAGTAAATTGCATAAAGGTAAATTGCATAAAGTAAATGTTAATTGTCAATAGTTAGTGTTAGTAGTTAGTGTGCCATAAGGCAAATTTAGCGCTATGTTAAGCAATCGTAATTGGACTTATGTAGAAGTCACAACTATCTGAGGTCGGTCAATAATAATATAGGCAACAAACACAAATTAGGAGTCTTGATTAGTGAACCAAGTCCCAACAACTTGCCATGCCAAAAAGAAATGAGAATTTATCTTGTATTGGTTTAAGCCTTTTGCATGATTTAAAAGACTACCTATCCCTAATGCAAAGCCATTCACTTGATCAATTGATCAAGATAAATTAGATTTGAATCAAGGAAGGTTAAATCTCCCTAATCAATGCTAACTTATCAACCTTCAACTCATTGATCAAAAAGAAAAGAAGTAGAAGAAGAAGGAGATGGATAAGAGAAATGGAAATGGCAAAATTAAAATGCATTAAATGAAATACAATGTACCAATCCTCATATGTTGACCAATAACATTGAAAGTCAAGGTCAAACAATCAAAAACAGAAGTAAGATGGAGATTAGGAGTCAAGAAATGAATAAACTATTTTTGGCATTTTTTTTAATATTGAAATAAACTTGAATTAAAAAATAAATGGAAAGGTCAAACTTCAAAATTACTTCAAATCAACCTTGGAAGGTCCAAGTAATTTATCCCAAGCTCAACAAGATCAAACAAAGTTTGACAAAAAATTTCAGCATTTTTAAAAGTCAGAAACTATTTTTAATCAATTAAAAATGAATAAAAATAACCTAATTGAACTAAAATCTCAAATAAATCTCAAATCAATTCAAAAATTGATGAGAATATTTTTCATAGATCCATCATCATTCAAATAGGTTAGGAAAATATTTTTGTATTTGTTGAATATCAAAAACTAATTAAAATGAATTAAAAACAACCAGAAAAGAGAAAATTCACAAAAAATATCAAATGACAAAATAAAAATTATTAAAAATCAGAAATAGAAACTAGAATTTATTTGAGAAATAATGCAATTGGTCCCATAATTTTTGGATAAAAAATGAAAGAGATATTGATTTTTGAAATAAAAGGAATTAAAGAAAATTAAAATTAGAAAATAGAAATTGGAAAAAACCAGGAGCGTTAGATCTGAGCTCATTAATTGAGCTGGCAGATCACACGCTCCAGAGATGCGCTTCCACCATGCACTTTGGTCAACCGCGTCACATGTAGCATTAAAACAAGTCATAAGAACCAATGGCCAAGATTAGATCTGAACAACTCCATCCAATGACTCAGATTTAAACTAGAGAGAGGCGGCCACCGGAGCCACCTTCTTCTCCGGTGAGCCTGCAGATTCCGGCCAGTTTTGCAGGTTTTCAAACCTCCATGAAAATACACGATCCTTATTGTAACACCTCAAAATTTGCCCTCCTCTCTTGGGACTAAGCTTAACATTGTGCATACATTTTTAGGTCATTAGGCATTGCATATTGCATATCATGTGGTTACATTGTGCAAGCCATCCTCTCAAGTCTTGTTCAGAAGATGAGGAAGTCAAAGTGCAAGCCTAGGGTTTATTGACTGATCATAATCATCTGAGGATTGGGCTGTCAAATTAGGGTTTTGTGATTCTCCAAGGATATTGGATTTCATCTTGATTGCAATGATACATCATCATCATCATGGTTGGATTTCATCAAGTATTGAAGCTCATTCCTTGAGATCAGGGTTTTGACCACTGGTCAACCCTAATCAGTTGTATTGGGCCAGTCAGGGCATAATCAGGAGATGGGGTTTATGATGGTTGTGGTGTTCATTCTATGATTATATTGTGCTAATTGAGGCTAGGGTGTCACCCTTGAGCCATTTCAGTTGAAGATTGGGGCTTAATTTGATCTATGCATTGGCAAAATTCATCTATCAGATGAAAGGTCAACTGTGGTCAACTGTACATGATCTGATGGATTTGGAGGTGGAAATGAGTTGGATACACTTCATTCATGTTAGAACAAGTGTTATTTGACATCTCAAAGCTTAAGAATGAAGAAAATCAAGTCAGGACAAAAACTGCCAAAAATAGAAAGTGACTTGTAATTGAAGTTTCCAAAAATGGAAAGTTTTTGACCTCAAGACCACGTGTCCAAGGAAGCTTCAAATGAAAATTTGTTCAACATGAAAGTTGTAGATCTTGTTCTCACCTTTCCAAAAAGTCCAAGAACTTGAAAATCCCATGTATGGTTGGAAAATTATGGCTCAGTGAATTTCAGAAATGACCCATAATCAGGAGGCCATAATTTCCACATGGTTTGTCCAAATTGCAAGTTCTTTATATGCACAAACTCCATTTGACATGTACTTTCATGGTGCATAATTGGATTTTCCCAAAAGTGGCCAAGGCAAAAAGTCAATTTTCAACTGGACAGTTAAATTGGACCAAGGGCAAAATTGTCCAACTTTCAAAATAATTGGAATTTTTGAGTGGGGATTTTTGCTACACCTCATAATTGACATTTTAAACTTGTTGGAATCATCATTTCATGGCAAAGGCTTTTAATTTGAGAATTGGCTTGAAAAGTGAAATGGCTAAAATTGGACAATTACCATACACATGTGAAATTGAGAAATAAGCATCCAATGAAGTTGAAACAAGTTGCAATGGTTTACATATGGTATTTGGAGGTTGCATGAGCTGTCAAAACAGGTGGCATGAGCTGTCCTATGGAAATTCCAATTTTGCCCTCTCTTGAAAATTACCATTTTCACTTACATTCCAATTTTGGTTAATTAACTTGGCTAATCATGGATTAAGGTCACATATATAATCATAATCACATGCTAAGCATAACAGAAAATCACTTTTACCAAGATTGGATCTAAAACTTTCCAAATTCTCAAGTTTTCTCTCAAGAACTCAAGAACTTCAAATCCACAATTCTTCATCAAATCTCAACCAATTTTCGAGATTCTTTTTGCATTCATCTCCACTCATCAATATCTCAATCTGTTTTGGAAGTTTGGAAGGAAAAGGTTTGTAATCGCGGCTGTCCAAAAGTGCATCATCAATGGTGAAACTCGAATTCGGACGCTAGAAGCTACCTGGACTTGAAGTAAGCGCATCAAACATCTTCATTATCATCCTTGTTCATCTGTTTGTGGAAATAGAGTCTCAAGAACAACAATTTCGGCGCTGCAATTTCCAGGTGAGTGAAAATCGAATCTCACGAAAAGCTTGTTGGTTATATGCGTTTTAAAGTGCTTCTCATGTAGAATATGGATATGCTCGTGGTTTTAGAAATGGACAACCGTAGGCTGCGCAATCTCGATTTGAAGTTATGATCCAAAACCCTAACCTCATCGATTCGTATGATTTAGGAATAGTTAGACAAAATTAAGTTCATATTTGGATTCTAGGTTAGAAGACCTTTCCAACGGATGCTCATTTGTGGATTTTGGTGTTAATTTGATGTTCGTCGTGTTTTACGGATTTCTGGAAATTCTGAGGAAGAAGACGCTGAATTCTGAAAATTTACTGTTTGATCCACATTTTCCATTTGAAAATTCAAATAGTGTGTTTCCCTCCCCCGCGCTGGACTATTTACCATTCTGCCATTGGTCAATTTAGTTAATTTAATTAATTCTAAAAAATTCATAATCACCTTTAAAAATTCATAAAAAATTGTAGAAAAATCAGAAAAATGTGTGGATTGTTTCTTTGACTTCCTTGTTGAGTGTAGAATTTGTTTGACCTATTGGTCAAAGTTGTGCATGGCAAAAATATTGTTTGACCTAGACTTATTTCACATGTGCTCAAAATTGATACATTTTACCATTTGGTTCATGAAATGCTCATAGTGTTAAATAAATTCTTGAAAATTTTTGTGATGATTCTTGACTGATTGATGCTCATTTCCATGTAAATTTCATGAATTTTTGATACCTGGTCATTGAGCAGCAAATTATGGAACTTAGGTGTGACAATTTGTGTCACACCTCTTGATGTCAACTTGCTGGATTTAATTGAGTGGTCTATACTTGTTGGAATGACATGAAATTTTGCATGATGGTTGATTAACATGTTGAGATGCTATATGAATTTTTGTGGAATTTTACATTTCATTTTCAAATTGTTTGGTATTTTTCATCTCTGGTGGTTGAAATTGCAAGTTCATGTGACATAGGTTGGCAAATCTTTTGTGAAATGCTCATATGGTATTGTATGATCATGAAATTTGGCATGCTTGTAATAGACACATTGTGTGACCTCCCTGTTTTGGTCTCATCCATTTCTTTTTTGTTTTCATTGAGTTATGAATTTTTGAAGTGAGTTCATGTGTTGATGTTGTGATTTGGAGCCTATAATTGTGTCTGTTTTTGTTGATTTTTATTGACATGGTTCCATTTGCCCAATTAGGCTAAAATTTGACATGGTAGACCTTGAATATCCCCTGTTTAGGTGTAAATTATTTGAGAATTTTTGGAATTTTTTTGGTGTGGATTTGAATGCAATAGTTCTGTTTGCATGTTTGGTGCTTCATTTGAACTAATTTGCCTTGTTTTGTGCATAACATGAACATGATGAATGATATAAGCATGAGACTAATGGTGTTTGCTCTTGTTTGACATTAATTTGACTTTGGTTGGTGAATACCTTGCTGTTTAGGAATGTTTCTTGCCTTTGGACCCTAGGCTTAGCCTAGTGGTCTTGTTGCTAATATTTGCTTGATTTTTCAGGATCAAAAGCATAATGCACATGGAGAATGAATCAAGTTAAATGCAATTGATGTTGTTTGATGTTTGTACACTAACATAACATTGTTTTGTAGGTTGTGAAGTTTGGGCTTGAACTTTGAGCTTGCTTTGTTGTGCATTGATCTGTATAGATTAACTGATTGAACTTTTGCTGTTTAGTTTGTCTGTCTGAGTACTAACTGTGTTTGACTGTTTCCAGGTACTTTTAGTTGCTCAGTTCCTTGTGAACTTTTGCTTTGCTTTGCTTAAGCAACTTGCATTGAGGTATAACTTCCTAACTTCATGTAGTCTGGAGACCCGGCTGTTACCGGGCCGGGCAAATAAATGTCTGAAGTCCTCCTTAAGAGGCGATGATTGTGATTGTTTAATTTTGTGCCTAAGCAGGTAAAGTCCTTAATCAAGGCAATTGGTGGAAGGTAGGGATATGCAATCTATCCCCCACTATTCAGTTGAGTCTTCTCCTTGCTCCCATTACATGGTTGTAGCATTGAGATCAAAAGCCCAAGATCTGTGCAGTGCACAATCGAGTCGGAGTCATCGAGTATAGAAGGGTTCCCCCATTCTGGACCCATGCTCATTTGTCAGAAGCTCTCCCTGGTTAGGGATAAGAGCTGTGAGGTCTCATCCTCACTTCATCCTTTCATCTGCTTCACCTTAGCCTCGTAATGGCAAGGTTAAGAGCAAACACAGCCCGTACAGACGACTTGCTGAGGCAGTCAAACCTATTGTGTGAGCCACTTGTTTGGTTATAGTGCGTGCTATGTGGATATCTGTTTGAGATGCTTGTTCTCATTTGATGAATGCTTGAATTATTTTGTATGCTTGTATGCTAGCTTCTTTCCTGGTTAGGATAGGCTTGTTTATGCAAGTAGGATAGAAAACTGAACTTAGGGTAAACGATGCATGACAACATTAGGCTCGAGTCTTAGCTCCCTAGTTGTGTATCTTTCCCCGGTTTCTGGTTAGCAATTTAGTCCCTTTCAGGGGAACTACATCGCCCTGATCCTCGTTCCAGACGAGGTATGTAGGCAGGGGGTCGTGCGAGACCTCTCCGGGCAAACTTTTTTCTTTTTGTTTGTATGTTTGTTATCTGATTGATTGCTTTTGGTTCGGATGCTGACATAAGTCCAGGATTGGTTGTCGGGCTCCATGTTTGCCCATTTGAGTGTGTTTTGGTTCGGATGCCGACGTAATTCCATCCAGTGGTTGTCGGGCTCCATGTTTGCCATCTGACCTGTGTGTTTGTTTGTTGTTTGGCGTGCGTAAGCCGAACTACAGTGGCTCTGATTCTTGTTCCAGACAAGATATCTAGGCATAGGGTGCGATACCCTATCGAGCCCGTTCTTCTTAACCCCACCTGCGTTCCCCGTGTGTGTGTGTGATGTTTAGCAACCTATTCTTTATTCTAGGACGTGGATCCCGTCGAGTACGACGGACGTGAGGGGTGCTAATACCTTCCCCTCGCGTAACCGACTCCCGAACCCATTCTTTTGGTCGCGAGACCATGTCTTTCCAGGTTTCTCTGAGCGTTTCCTTTCCCTATCTTGGGATAAATAACGTTTAGTGGCGGCTCTGTGTGTTATTTCTTTTTAGCTCGCCGGTTTTTTCGCAGGATGCGACAGCTGGCGACTCTGCTGGGGAATAATGATGTAGACCTATGCTGGTCCATCGTCCCTGAGCGAGTCCTTCCTAGCGTTCTAGGATTGGTTTGGGTTGCTTATTGTGTTTTATTTATTGCATTTATTATTCTAACCAGTGTGTATATATTTGCATTAATGTCTGCATGCATCATACTATCATGTTGTTGCCGTCCTCTGTGCAGGTGGTTCCCTCTGTTTGGGGTGGGTGTTCTGAGTGGGGCTAAAACCCAGGCCCGGGTATACACCTAGGACTAGTGTGGTCTCATGTCGCCTCTTTCATGTTAAGTCAACATGTGCCTGGCGGCGTGATGTACCACAAGCCGGACGAGGCTCATTTGGTAGTGCTCATCTCTGTGGATATTCCGCTTTGTTTGAGTTACTCCATCTGGGTTATTGACTCTGGTGACCGATCATTTCCCGGATCTTTGGTTTAGACGGTCTTAAGGGAGCTACAATGGCACACCCGAAAGGGCAAACCCATTGAGTATCTCTGCCCGATTGTCAAGACTATTATCCGCCTTAGGATGACCTGTTTAGAATTTACCTGTGAGGGGAGGGTGATTCTTTCAGATGCATGTTCAGATGGTGACTCAGATGGTGACTTTTTGTTCCGTGGGTCTTATTTATGAGTCAGATTTATGGCCATTTATTGCCGAGACGCCGGAGTGCTGTCCGTGGACATTTATCAGTGGGGATCCGTTTATTTCAGGATTCCCCGGGCCGAGATATTTATCAGTGGGGATCCGTTTATTTCAGGATTCCCCGGGCCGATTCAGATGGTTGTGGGTGTCTGCTCAGAGACTGATGATGATGATGATGTATCTGTCTTCCGTTTATTTCGGAACCCGTGGGTCAGATTTGTGATTGTACACTCCTCAGATGGTTATGATCAGTTCAGAGATCAGATTCAGTGCAGAGGATCAGATGGCTTGGAGGATGGCAACGCATTGCATTCATTCATCAGCATCATTACATATTGCATTTACCTGCATCTAACACATGTTTATCCATATGCAGGGACATTTTTGATTGATATCCTGGTTGAGAGACTTCCTGCTCAGATATGAGGACCGGCCTGAAAGACAACATTGCATATAGTTTCTTTGATCCAGAGATCAGTGTGCTGAAGGATATGGTAGCATTGATTACACCTGACCATGTGGGGTTGTTTCGTGAGATGTATGGGGGTATTCTGAAGGTGGTTTTCAGACTCACAGACAGTGATAGGAGTGCCATTCATACTCTTCTCCAGTTCTATGACCCGGGGCTGAGGTGCTTTGTGTTTCCAGACTATCTATTGGGACCCCTGATGGAGGATTATGTTAGCATCCTGGGTATTCAGATCCGAGATCAGATTCCTTTTCATGTCACTAGAGCAGAGCCAGATGTCCTTGGAATTTCACGTGCTCTTTATTTGAGTCCGGAAATGGTCAAGGAAGGGTTGAAGGAAAAGGGAAAGCTACCCGGGTTTCATTTGAGTTTCTTGGAGGCTAATGCCAAGGAGCATGCTGCTATGGGTAACTGGAAGACGGTTTGTGCTCTGATTGCTGTGAGCATTTATGGGATTGTTCTGTTTCCTAATCAGAAGAATTTTGTGGACCATAATGCTATCAGATTGTTCATACAGAGAAACCCTATTCCTACTCTGATCGGAGATGTTTACTACTCAGTGCATAACAGGAATGAGAAGAGGCGTGGTGGCTTGATCAGATGCTGTTCTCAGTTGCTCTTCCGATGGTTTATGGGGTATTTGCCTTCTCGAGGTGCCTTTGCTCATATCGATCCCAGTGTCAAGTGGTCCTTCAGGTTGATGGGTTTGCGGGCAGATGATATCGCTTGGACTCATAATGGTTTGGCTGGACGAGATTTTATATGCAGTTGCGGAAGTTTACCTAATGTGCCTTTGGTGGGGGTTCAGGGTTGCATTAATTACAACCCGACGCTTCTCAGGAGACAGATGGGGTTTGCTGTAGAGGGTCCTCTTCTCGGACGAGAGATTCAGGAGTCCTTCTATTTCCCGATTGATGGTAATCAGACCAAGATGAGGCAAGTATTGGATGAGTGGCGAGATATCCAGAAGAAGGGTAAGGTTCCTTATGGCAAAGTCAACAGTCGGTATTTTCCTTTGTTTGAAGATTGGTTGCGGAAGAGAATTGAAGTTACATTTCTACCATTTCCTGGAGGTGATTTGGGGTGTCCTAGGATTGAGGGTCCAAGTTCTTCTGTCAGCATGGAGGAATTCCTTGAGATGAAGAGGGCCAGAGATCGGTTACTTGCAGAGAGAGTTGAGTTGGAGAGAAGTGTTGCTCGGTTTCAGGCATCTAATCAAGAGATCAAAGTGAAGATGGAAGATCAAGATAAGCGACATGCCTTGGAAGCCAAACGCTTTGAGATGGATACAGCCTACTATGGGAAGGTTAATCAGGCATTAGCATCATCTACCAGAGAGCACGACGTCACCAAGGAGAAGCTATTCAGAGCGTCACAGGTCATTGAGGATGAGAAGAGGAGGCAAATCCTTGTCCGAGATCAGAGGGATGCTAGAGCTCGAGTTCTGGCTGCAGAGTGGGAAGCGGAGAAAGCAAAGCTCAGGGCTGAGAGAGATCACTACATGTCAGAGAGAGACCACTACTTCAGGCAGATGAAGATTCATCAGAAGGAAGTGGGGAGACTACAGCAGGAGAACATCGAGCTCAGGTTCTCCGCAGAGTTCGCGAGGATGGAAGATGAGATAGGGCCATCTGTGGGACCCTCGTCTAGCTAGATCTTTCATTTGTATTGGATTACCGTCAGGCTTGTTGACGGAATTCACTTGTCTGTATTTCTTTCCTATTCTGGAGGATTGTATTTGACTTTATTTGACTTGATGTATGACTATGGCACTGATTGTGCGCTTTTGGTTATGTGATGGTTCTTTTCATTCAGTATTTGATCTTCAAGCTTTATTTGCTTTGCCGTATGCACTCTCACAAGCACACACATGGTTGGGGGTATCATGCTGAATCACATATCTCCGATCTGCACGATAAAATCAGATGCTGAATATCAGAATATTGATGCCGGATTATTACTTGTCTCAATGATACCAGGATCAAGAGACGAAGTGTCCTTCATATGGATAGACACTGCATTCATGCATAATCATAATAACCTGTGTTTTATTTTGCAGGTGTTTGTTACTAACGTGCGTGTTTGTGACAGGAATCATTGCTCGCGCTCGAAGAACAGTACCTTTGCACTCCACACGCCCTCACAGATATTATACCAGAAGAAATACTCCCAGACTCATGGAGCTTCCCAGTACAGATATGCTCGAATTGAAAGACAAGATGAACGAGCTGATCAATATAATGCAAGGTTTCGCAGTTGGTCAGAAAGCGTTAGCAGACAAGGTTGAGAAGCTCGAGCGGGCTTCTGCAGCAAACAGTGGGGTTAACCTGGATGGAGTCTCCAACCAGGGGCAAGGGTCCCGAGACGGTGGAAAGAGGACGACTGTGGGTCTCGTGAATAATGCTGGTGGTCTTGGTGGTGCTGGTGGCCAACCGGGTCAGAATCAGAAGGATAATTTTGTGCCTCCGTTCTACGGGTTCGATGAAGACCAGGAGGAAGACAGAGAGGCTGATCAGTTCTCGATGCAGAACGAGCCGTTTGTGCCGTATAATGCTCCACCTCAGAATAAGGAGATTCAGCTGCTGGCTGAGAAAATCAAAGTGTTGGAGAGTTATGCCACTCCTGGAGTGGTGAATATGTCTAACATGGGACTAGTAGAGGGGATTGTGATCCCACAGAAGTTCAAGGCGCCCAGTTTTGACAGATATAACGGGAGTTCTTGCCCAGAGACGCACTTACAAGCCTTTGTCCGCAAGATATCTGCGTACACGATGGACCAGAAATTGTGGATGTACTTCTTCCAGGACAGCCTGTCCGGAGGCTCCCTGGAATGGTATACTAAGCTGAAATCGTCTGATATAAAGAACTGGCAGGATCTTGGGGATGCTTTTTTCAAGCAATACCAGTTCAACGCTGACATGGCTCCGAGCCGTACCAAGCTGCAGGGTATGTCTCAGAAAAACAATGAGGGATTCAAGGAGTATGCCCAGCGGTGGAGAGAACTGGCTGCGAGAGTCCAACCTCCTCTGGTGGATAGAGAAATGTCTGACTTGTTTATGGGGACCCTGCAGGGGCCGTTTGCGGAAAGGATGGTGGGTTGTCCTGTCACCAATTTCTCTGATATTGTGGTGGCAGGGGAAAGAATAGAAAGTTGGTTGAAGCTGGGTAAGATCCAGGGTACTGCTTCTGCGTCTTCTTCCGGTTCAAAGAAGCCATTCGGTAATAATGGTGGGCAGAGGAAAAAGGAGGGCGATACCAGCGCCGTGTATACTCAACGCGGACCCAGTAGGGACCGTTACTTCCAGCACAATGCTGCAGTAACAATTCCTGCTGAGTCTCAGCCAGCACAGCAACAACAGCAGCAACAGCAACAGAGACAACAACCCTTCCAACAGAGGCCACAGAGGGCTGGATACCAAGTCAGGGGCAGAGCAAATGATCGACATTTTGATAGGCCTCCCGTGTCCTATTCATTCCTGTTGAAGAAGCTTCTAGACCTTGGGCTGGTGCAACTGAGGACGCTGGCGCCTTTGAGACCCGATCAGAGGCCGCCCAGTTATAATGAAAATGCTAAGTGCGAATTCCACTCGGGTGCTCCCGGGCATAATGTAGAGGACTGCAAAGCTTTTAAGCACGTAGTCCAGGACCTAGTGGATTCGAAGGCGATCAACTTCGCTCCATCTCCCAATGTCAACGCAAATCCCATGCCCGCGCATGGTCAACAGGGAGTAAATGCTATCTCTGCGGAGGATAGGGTTGGACTGTCTGAGGTTGATCAACTGAGGACGCCTTTGGCTGAGTTGAAAAGACAATTGTTGGTGAATGGGGTTTACCCGGGCTGCGGGTCTGAGTGTGCTGAGTGCACTACTTCTGCAAACGGTTGTGAGCTTCTGCGGAAGCATGTCCAGGGTTTGAAGGACGCAGGGGTTATTGTGATTGAGAAGGCTGGGAAAGAGAAGGAAGAGGTCTCCACCATAACCATTTTCTATGATCCGGTGGATTTGTCTAACCTGGTGGAGGAGGCTCCAGTTACCATCACGGTACCTGGGCCGATTCCATATGACAAAGATGATGCTGTGCCATGGCATTATGGGGGAGAAGTTTATTGTAATGGGGAGAAGGTTGAAGAACAGACTGCTAGTGAAACCACCGTGCTAAAGGTGGATAATGCCGGTCCCAGTGGTTTCACTCGCAGTGGAAGGCTGTTTGCTCCAGACACTTTGAGGAGGGGGAGGAAGAAAAAGATAAAAAAGAAAAGGCTGAGGCTTTAGCCAGGGCAAAAGGGAAGGCTGTGGTTGAAGATGGAGCTACTCCTGTAATGACACCGGCGCCTGCGGGGTCGGATAACAAATTTGATGATGAGGCTGAAGAATTCCTCAGAATAATCAAGAAGTCGGAGTATAAATTGGTGGATCATTTGCAGCAGACTCCTTCTAAGATCTCAATTCTTTCACTGCTGTTGAGTTCTGAGGGTCATAGGGAGGCTTTATTGAAAATTCTGAAGAAAGCCTATGTGCCTCAGGAGATCACAATTAACCAATTGGAGACGGTTGTATCCAACGTGCATGCTAGCCATGGGTTGGGCTTTACTGATATGGATCTGACCGTCGATGGAAGGAACCACAATAGGGCTCTACACATTGCATTGGAGTGCAAAGGAGCCGTGCTTTCGCATGTGCTGGTTGATACCGGCTCCTCATTAAATGTGTTACCGAAGAAGGCCTTGGCGAAGCTGAACTGTGATGGGCTGATTTTGACCCCGACTGATTTGATTGTGCGGGCATTTGATGGGTCAAAGCGGGCCGTATTTGGGGAGGTCGAATTGCCGGTGAAGATTGGACCAGAGGTGTTCAAGTCGACTTTCTACGTCATGGACATCCAGCCAGCCTACAGTTGTTTGTTGGGTAGGCCCTGGATTCATGCTGCGGGAGCAGTTACTTCGACTTTGCACCAGAAGCTGAAATATGTCTGGGGAGGTCAAGTCGTCACCGTCTGCGGAGAGGAGGATATCTTCGTCAGCCACCTGTCTTCGTTCAAATACGTGGAGATGGATGGGGAAATATGGGAAACGCCTAGCCAGGCATTCGAGACCGTTAAGGTGGAGAATGCTCTGTTTGCTAAGCAGGAGGAAGAGAAACCATCCATTACTTCATACAAGCAGGCCGCTGAGGTGGTCAAGAGCGGAGAAGCTCCTGGTTGGGGCAAAATGATGGAGGTCCCTGAGAAGAAAGACCGTTTTGGGGTTGGATATAAGCCGAGCCGAGGCTCTGGGCCGAGCAGAGGGGGTCGTACGACTGTAACCTTCACTAGCGCCGGAATGCTGGATCCGGACCGCGTCTGCATGATGGGTGAAGATACTGACAGCGACTGTGACATGGACCGGTGGATAACGCCGTGCGCACCAGGGACGGAAATCCACAACTGGAAGGCCGAAGAAATCATCCTGGTCACTCTCCTTGAAGAGTAATATTTTTCTTGTTTTCTTTCTTATTTGCATGCAAAGCCATACGTGTCGCCCGACGCGTAATGGTCCATTGTAAGGGCCACCTCATGTTTAAATTTGCAAGATTTTGCATCATGAATAAAGGATGTTTTTTAGTTAAAAGCAGTGTTCCCTGTTTTTCATTTATTTTTGCAGTTTAAAAATAAAAACAAATAAAAATGGCAATGTTTTCATTTTTCTTTTTTCAATTTCTCACACCGGTTCTAAAGCAATGCATGAATCAACATTCATGCAGATGCGATTCCTCTCCGGATCTCATTGATAACAATCCTGTTACGCCCTTGTATGACTTCGACAATCCGATCTATCTTGCTGAAGAAGAAGACGAAGAAGATTGTGAACTGCCAGGGGAATTAGTCAGGTTGTTAAAACAAGAGGAGAAGGTGATTCAGCCGCATGAGGAACAGATTGAGGTCGTGAATCTGGGCACCGACGAGGCTAAGAAAGAAGTGAAGATCGGGGCTGCTTTGGAGGAAAGTGTCAAGAGCCGAATGGTGGCGTTGTTGAAAGAGTATGTCGACATCTTTGCCTGGTCTTATCAAGATATGCCAGGGTTGGATACCGATATTGTTGTGCACAAGCTACCGTTGAGAACAGATTGTCCTCCAGTGAAGCAGAAGTTGCGCAGAACTCGACCTGATATGGCAATGAAGATTAAGGAAGAAGTGCAGAAGCAGTGGGATGCTGGTTTCCTTGCTGTCACTAATTATCCGCCATGGGTTGCGAACATCGTGCCAGTCCCGAAGAAAGATGGGAAAGTGAGAATGTGTGTGGACTACCGAGATCTGAACAGAGCTAGTCCGAAGGATGATTTTCCATTGCCTCACATTGATGTGTTGGTAGATAATACAGCTCAATTCTCGGTGTTTTCCTTCATGGATGGCTTTTCTGGCTATAATCAAATCAAAATGTCGCCAGATGATATGGAGAAAACGACGTTCATCACACCGTGGGGCACTTTTTGTTATAAGGTGATGCCATTTGGTCTCAAGAACGCCGGTGCTACTTATCAGAGGGCCATGGTGACTTTGTTTCATGATATGATTCATCATGAAATTGAATGCTATGTTGATGACATGATAGCAAAGTCCCAAACAGAAGAGGGGCATTTGGTAGATCTGGCCAAGTTGTTTGACCGGCTGAGACAGTTCAGACTGAGGTTGAATCCGAACAAGTGCACGTTCGGAGTGCGGTCCGGTAAATTGCTGGGGTTCATTGTGAGCGAAAAAGGAATCGAGGTTGATCCTGCAAAAGTAAAAGCAATAAAAGAAATGCCTGAACCGAGAACAGAGAAGGAGGTTCGTGGTTTCTTAGGTAGATTGAACTACATTTCACGGTTCATATCTCATCTAACGGCCACGTGTGAACCGATTTTCAAATTGTTGAGAAAAGATCAAACGGTCAGGTGGAATGATGATTGCCAAGTGGCATTTGAAAAAATAAAAGAGTATTTGCAGGAGCCTCCGATTCTGATGCCTCCTGTGGAGGGAAGACCATTAATTCTGTACCTGACAGTCCTCGAGGGGTCTATGGGGTGTGTATTGGGGCAGCATGACGAGTCTGGTCGAAAAGAGCATGCCATATACTACCTTAGCAAAAAGTTTACCGACTGTGAAACAAGATATTCACTGCTCGAGAAAACTTGCTGTGCTTTGGTCTGGGCTGCTCGCCGACTAAGGCAGTACATGTTGGTTCATACCACTTTATTGATTTCCAAGATGGATCCGATCAAGTACATTTTTGAGAAGCCAGCATTGACCGGACGGGTTGCGAGGTGGCAAATGATTTTGACAGAATATGATATTCAGTACACCTCTCAGAAGGCGATTAAGGGGAGTGTATTGTCTGATTACCTCGCCCAGCAACCCATTGATGATTATCAACTAATGAGGTTTGAATTCCCTGATGAGGACATCATGTTTCTCAAATCGAAAGATTGCGAGGAACCAACCCCGGGGGAGGGGCCTGACCCTGAGTCCGAATGGATTCTGATGTTTGATGGGGCCGTTAACGTGAATGGAAGCGGTGTTGGTGCTGTTTTGGTTACGCCGAAAGGATCTCACATTCCTTTTGCTGCCCGACTAACATTTGAGTGCACCAACAACGTAGCTGAATATGAAGCTTGTATATTGGGGATTGAGGAGGCGATTGATTTGAGAATCAAGAACCTTGTCATTTATGGAGATTCAGCTCTGGTGATAAATCAGGTTAACGGAAAATGGTATACGCATCAATCTCATTTGGTTCCGTATCGAGATTATACGAGGAGGTTGTTGACGTTTTTCACCAAGGTGAAGATGCATCATGTGCCCAGAGAGGAGAATCCTTTGGCAGATGCTTTGGCTACTTTGGCTGCCTTGATTAAGGTCCAGAGATGGAATCAGTTCCCCAGTGTTGAGGTTGGACGTCTGGATAGACCAGCTTATGTGTTTGCTGTTGATACAGCGCCTGATGATGAGAAGCCGTGGTATTATGATATCAAGCGCTATCTTGAGACACAAGAGTATCCTGAGGGAGCATCGAAGAAAGATCGAAAGACTCTGCGGAGGTTAGCCATGGTGTTCTACCTGAATAAGGATGGGGTTTTGTATAAGAGAAATTTTGATTGGGTCTTGCTCAGATGTGTTGATGATGCAGAAGCAAGCCAATTGATGAAAGAGGTTCATGAGGGATCGTTCGGTACCCATGCCAGTGGGAATGCAATGGTGAAAAAGCTGCTGAGGGCAGGTTATTACTGGATGACAATGGAGGCCCAATGTTTTAATTTCGTGCGGAAGTGTCATAAATGCCAGATTTATGCTGACAAGGTGCACGTGCCTCCAAATCCGTTGAGCTTAATGTCGTCTCCATGGCCGTTTGCTATGTGGGGCATTGATATGATCGGAAAGATTGAACCAACAGCTTCGAATGGGCATCGGTTCATATTAGTGGCTATTGATTACTTCACCAAGTGGGTTGAAGCAGCCTCTTATACGAATGTGACTAAGCAGGTTGTTGCCAGATTTCTCAAGAGAGATATCATTTGCCGATATGGGATTCCCGAGAGAATCATTACTGATAATGGTTCTAATTTGAACAATAAGATGATGGCAGAATTGTGCCGGGAATTCAAGATCGAGCATCACAATTCTTCTCCCTATCGTCCGAAGATGAATGGGGCAGTTGAGGCAGCCAACAAGAATATTAAGAAGATTGTGCAGAAAATGGTGGTAACCTACAAGGATTGGCATGAGATGTTGCCGTTTGCATTGCATGGGTATCGAACGTCGGTACGTACGTCTACTGGGGCAACTCCTTTCTCATTGGTATATGGGATGGAGGCTGTTTTACCTGTTGAGGTTCAGATTCCCTCGTTGAGAGTCCTGATGGACGTGAAGTTGCAAGAGGCTGAATGGGTGAGGACCCGGTATGAAGAGTTGAGCCTGATTGAAGAAAAGAGGCTAGCGGCCATCTGTCATGGGCAGTTGTATCAGCAGAGGATGAAGCGGGCTTTTGACAAGAAGGTGCGACCTCGGGTATATCACGTAGGTGATATGGTGCTGAAAAGGATCCTTCCTCCTCAAAACGATCGAAGGGGCAAATGGACACCGAATTATGAAGGTCCATTCGTGGTCAAGAAGGTTTTCTCTGGCGGAGCCTTGTTGTTAACGACCATGGATGGCGAGGCTTTTCCATCCCCTGTGAATGCGGACGCAGTTAAAAAATACTTCGTGTAATTGACCCGCTGGACGAAAAGAACAAAATAGTCCAGGCAAAAAATGGGCATCCCGGCGAACCAAAAAACAGAAAAAAGGCTTGGGCAAAAATTAGGGATAAAAATGAAAGATGTACACCCGGCAAGTCGAAAACCTGAAAAGGCGACTTGAGCAAAAAAGGGTATCCCGGTGGACTGAAAACCCGAAAGGGCAGTCCAGGCAAAAGAGGGATTGAAACGAACAACTGCGTCTAGCATGATTGTTTGCGCTTTGGTTAAAGCATCATGGATAATACCCGGTAGGGATCAATCAGAATTGTCTTGTTCAGAAAGCAGAAAGCACGGAGAGTCTGAGGACATGTGGGGTGTAACCGAGTTGGAACTCGATGAGATTACGAGTTTCACATTGCCATTAGGATAGATTTTCCTTTTGAGCGCAATTACCTCTTTTCAGGAATTGCTTTCCTTTGTATTGCTCAATTTGAGCCACACTTTTCCAATCAATAAAATGCATATTCAGTCAAATGATTTTGTTTTTGTTTTTCATTACCGCTTTGATTGCAAAAACATCCAGATATTTTTGATAAAGAATCTTGCATTTTAAGACATACAGGTTCCTTCCAATGCATGTTTATAAGATTGAAGGCTTGAAATCTTATTTGGAAGGTTGAGTGACCCAAGTGTTGAAATCTTGACACGCCTGGGGCACGGTTTTATCTAACTATCTGTTTTGCAGGAACCGTTAGATATCTTCACTCACTTGCAGGTGGTGATGTGGAAGCTTTGTAATAGATCCCCAGAGAATTCGCTTGGAGACGAATGAATAAGGGAACGGTGAGGTGACGTTACGACGTACGACGATCCTTGATGATTATCAAGAAGACTCTTCAAAGTCGAAAGACTTGAAAGTATGTAATTCCCCGCAGAGTTCGATCAGGAACAGATGAATGGGTAGAAAAATGACGAAGAGACGACGAGACGTCCGACGATCTTTGAATTAACCAAGAAGACTCTTCAAAGTCAGAAAATCGAATTTCTGTATAATCCCAGGAGTACGTCTCTCGTCGAGCGCGGGGCGATTGGGAATACAAGATGATGGAGCAGAAAAGGTCCAGACGAGTCTGGGAGTTCTTTAAAGTGGAAAGCTGATACGAGATTGGGAGGTGGATACCGGGGTTCGACGAGTCGACGAGTGTTCTGTGCCTACTTTTCTCATTTCCCAGCTAGGTCCCCAAGCAGAATTAGAGGACTAACTCCCCTGCAGATCCAAGGTCTATGGTTCCCCAACCGAGTCAGGATGGTTATCCAGGCAGGTTCATAACGGTGTTTCCTCAAGCAACCAGGCCGGAAGGTTGCTATCCCCGAGTGGAGCGGGTCTTTTTCAACGAAATATATCTCCAACAGTGTTCATCCTACCAGTGGATTGAACGAGTTCCTGTAGCGGACGGATTTTTGCATCTCCAGCTGAGTGGCTTTACATATGGATTGCATGGGTTGTCCCCAGCGGAGTAGTATACGTTTCCCTAGCAGGGTCAGGATGGTTGCCCAGCAGGTGATAGAGTGATGTATCCCCAGTTGAGTCTGGAGATTGCTATTTTCCCCAGCGGAGTATCTGTGAGCATTTCCCCAGTAAAGTCAGCAGGTATCTGTGAGGGTTTTCCCGAAGCAGAATCAGGATTGATATCCCTAGCAAGTCAAAACTGTTGTATCCCCACAGAGTGTTGGTGGTGCTTATCCCCAGCAGTTTCCCGAGCGGATTGGGTGCAAAGGAGGTTCTTCCCCAGCGAGGGTTACCTATTCCCAGCAGCAGTGGTATTCCCCAGCAGGGTGGAATCAGAGCAGCAATGAGTTCCTCAGCAGAGTGTCTCGTGCTCCCCAGAAGAGTCCCTTGAGGGGGATACTTTTTATGCATTCATCATGTAGATAAGCATAGCATATTGCATAGAAAAAATAAATAATCGCGTAGCATTTCCATAATTATGGAGCATTGCGCAGAAAAAAAAAATCAATCATGCATCATTGCAAACATCAACTAGTCTCAAGTTGTGGTTACCGTTTGAGAGGTGTTTTGCCAGGAAGTGAAGGTGTTACTCCGAGGAGTTTAGCCTCATGATTTGATCAAAGGTGTTCCCCAGTAGTGCGATACTGGAGGAGATTTCTGTCGTGCGAGACAGGAGTTGGATGTTACTCTGAGGAGTCTAGCATCATGACGTCAGATCAACAGTGTTCCCCAGTAGTACGATATTGGAGGAAATGTTTCCGTCGGACAGAGATGGAGATAATATCAGAAGACGTTACGCGATCAGCGCGATTTCGGAGTTCAAATGGAGAAAAGGAGATACTGAGGTATTTTCTGGGGTTCAAATGGAGATTGGAGTTGAAGATTATATCCAGGATGCGGTCCTCAGGATTATCTTCTGTTCATGTGTCACCGTAGACTCAGGCTGAGGCCAATGGAGGTCGTTATAGGTGTCTTCTGAGGAAGAGATACGCATGTTGCCTTCCTTTTGCGAAGGTATACCCTCTGACATGTCGCCCTCAGAGTGGTTTGGTGTTATTTCCGACATTGCCAGCGGAATTATCACGAGAGATTGGAGAAAAGGAAATGTTGAGGCATTTTCTGGGGTTCAAATGGAGAAAAGAAATGCTGAGGCATGTTCTGGGGTTCAAATGGAGAAAGGGAGATGTTGCGACATTTTTTGGAGAACGGGGTTCATATTGGCGATCGCGAGTTATCGTCAGGCGACTGGGGTTCAAATTGGAGATCGGGGTTCATTATGTTGGCAAAAGGGAGTGCTGAGGCATTTTCTGGGGTTCAAATGCAGAGATCTGAGGATCGTTTGTGCAGAGAAAATTTTCGGGGTTCAAGAAAATGAAAAAAGATAAGAAAATTTTCGGGGTTCAAGAAAAGCTTAAAAAGAGAGAATGATCCCGAGCGGATGTGGTGTTCAGGCCATGGTTATCCCTCGTAATGGCAAGGTTAAGAGCAAACACAGCCCGTACAGACGACTTGCTGAGGCAGTCAAACCTATTGTGTGAGCCACTTGTTTGGTTATAGTGCGTGCTATGTGGATATCTGTTTGAGATGCTTGTTCTCATTTGATGAATGCTTGAATTATTTTGTATGCTTGTATGCTAGCTTCTTTCCTGGTTAGGATAGGCTTGTTTATGCAAGTAGGATAGAAAACTGAACTTAGGGTAAACGATGCATGACAACATTAGGCTCGAGTCTTAGCTCCCTAGTTGTGTATCTTTCCCCGGTTTCTGGTTAGCAATTTAGTCCCTTTCAGGGGAACTACATCGCCCTGATCCTCGTTCCAGACGAGGTATGTAGGCAGGGGGTCGTGCGAGACCTCTCCGGGCAAACTTTTTTCTTTTTGTTTGTATGTTTGTTATCTGATTGATTGCTTTTGGTTCGGATGCTGACATAAGTCCAGGATTGGCTGTCGGGCTCCATGTTTGCCCATTTGAGTGTGTTTTGGTTCGGATGCCGACGTAATTCCATCCAGTGGTTGTCGGGCTCCATGTTTGCCATCTGACCTGTGTGTTTGTTTGTTGTTTGGCGTGCGTAAGCCGAACTACAGTGGCTCTGATTCTTGTTCCAGACAAGATATCTAGGCATAGGGTGCGATACCCTATCGAGCCCGTTCTTCTTAACCCCACCTGCGTTCCCCGTGTGTGTGTGTGATGTTTAGCAACCTATTCTTTATTCTAGGACGTGGATCCCGTCGAGTACGACGGACGTGAGGGGTGCTAATACCTTCCCCTCGCGTAACCGACTCCCGAACCCATTCTTTTGGTCGCGAGACCATGTCTTTCCAGGTTTCTCTGAGCGTTTCCTTTCCCTATCTTGGGATAAATAACGTTTAGTGGCGGCTCTGTGTGTTATTTCTTTTTAGCTCGCCGGTTTTTTCGCAGGATGCGACACTTATATCAAAATGAAGCCGGGGTGATGTACATCACCCCTGTAACCTTGAATCACACTCAAGATCTCTATCAATGGAGAAATCTGAGGTGGAAGATTCAGGTATGGAAAATGCAGATCAAGGAAAAGCAAAATTGAAGCTACCACTAGCTTGCCTCTCAAGTGAGGACTTCAGAAAACATTAGATCCAAGCAAAAAGGTCCATGGATGATGAGAATCAAAGAAATTACCAGTTGAAGAATAAGCTTGAATTCTGGTAACTTGAGCTCGAATCTTTGCTTGCTTTGCAAAAACAGAAGTTCAATGGGATGTATGATGGAGGTTTAGAAGCATTAAATCTAAGAATTCAACCAGATGAAGTTGAATTTTAGATCTGAAAAATTGAAGAGAAATGGAACTTGCTTCTTTAGTGATGGTTAGGGAGAGAATTCTGCAGCATTTCAGGTTGAAATTGGGTGTGTGAAATGGAGGGAATGAGATATCTATTTATAGAGGAAGTGGCAAGAAGAGTGTGAAATGATCCGTGTGCATGGCATGTGAAACTTCATTGCATGGGCTTGCATGATCATGCACAAGGCCCAAAAACAATGCCAAATAAGTTCTGAACACCAGCCAGATGGAATTGGACGTGTAACTTTGCAAGGCAATAGCTTATGCACCAAGATTTCAAGTGAATTCCTTCTTTGTACCTAAAAATTCATCTCTTCGAAAGTACCATTTAAAAAATCCAAATATAGGCATATGGGTAAAGGTTGGAAACGTTTTTGTATGAGGAACAAATATTATGTTGGACAAAAACTCATTTGAAGTGTGGAAATTTATGAATTTTGATTTTAAAGTGTGATGTGCAAAACATGCCAAGGCAAGGTTTCTAAAATTGGCCAACTTTCAAGCCCTTATGTTCCGATGATGCAAGCTTCAAATGGAAACACCTCCAACATCAAAGTTGTAGATCTTTTCAATACAATCAAAATGGACTTAAATTTTGCATCATTTGTATTTTTGATGAAGACGTTATGGGCACTTGAAGTTGGACTTTTTTTACTTTTAATGCATTTGACCCAAAAGGACCTATAATGTCTTGCATTATCACATGTATTTCCTTTGAGATTTTGAAATTTTGTTCAACATAACATTTGAATTAGATATCTTAAGATTTCCAATTCATTTGATCCCACCTCCAAATTTTAAAAAATGAATGAGTTATGTCCTTGGGAAGTTGACCCAAAATTAGGGTTTTAGTCAAAATGACCTATAATGTATTGGAATGGCATATGGTTTTCCAAGCTTCAAATAAAATTTTGATGAACTTGAAAGTTGTTCATATTGTTCTTAAGAATATTGTTTCTTTTGGAATCATCTCCATTTGACCAACACATCAAAAGTTAGGTCTCAGTGTATTTCAAAATAGTCAGATGAATTGACTGATCAACTTCTCAAGTTCATGACTCATATCTTGATGAATTGATGATTGAGGACACTCAAATAAGTTCAAATATGCATGAAATGATGAATTAAAGAACTTCCCTTGATTTTATTTGACCATGGGCTGAGGTTGCTTCATGAGCAAGGCATTGTGATGCACAGATGAATTAGGGTTTCTCTGGGGAACAAACCTCAAATCCTTTGACTTGCCTTGATAAAAAATGATGCATTGAGGTACTAGGGAGGCACATTTTATGGATGAGAGCTTTGGGGACCATTACCATGCTTGCTATCATCTTCTCTTGACCATGTCTTTGTACATAGGATCTCCTAGAAGCTTTGGACCTTGTGATTGCTCAAGCTACAAACAAAAGATGTTAGTGACATATTTTTGTGCTTTTGGTTAGTAAACAAAATAAGAAAAGCAATGATATATAATTCAAGCATGCTTGGTGATCTCAAACCACTCTCAAGAAGTCCCACCCAAAGGGAAAAGGAACCAAGATGCTCAATGATCCTTGAGGCTATGCAATGCAATGTTATGATGCCATGAGGGATCTTAGGGACAAAATTGGGGTCTTACAGATGCCCCTATTTAAGGTCATTCTAGCCGGAGAAGGGAAGGTTAAAATCTTCGTCTCTACGAGGTAGTGTAAGACCCCAATTTTGTCCCTAAGATCCCTCATGGCATCATAACATTGCATTGCATAGCCTCAAGGATCATTAAGCATCTTGATTCCCTTTGCCCTTGGGTGGGAATCCTTGTGAGTGGTTTGAGATCACCAAGCATGCTTTATTTGTATATCATTGCTTTTCTCATTTTATTTACTAACCAAAAGCATAAAAATATGTCACTAACATCTTTTGTTTGTAGCTTGAGCGATCACAAAGTCAAAAGCTTCTAGGAGGTCCTTGACACAAAGACATGGCCAAGAGAAGAGGAAAGCAAGCATGGTAATGGTTCCCAAAGCTCTCATCCATCAAATATTCCTCCCTAGTATCTCAATGCATCATTTTTTATCAAAGAAAGTCAAAGGATTTGAGGTTTGTTCCCCAGAGAAACCCTAATTCATCTGTGCACCACAATGCCTTGCTCAGGAAGCAACCTCAGCCCATGGTCAAATACAATCAAGGGAAGTTCTTTAAATCTTCATTTCATGCATATTTGAACTTATTTGAGTGTCCTCAATCATCAATTCATCAAGATATGAGGTATGGACTTGAAAAGTTGATCAGTCAATTCATCTGACTATTTTGAAATGCACTGAGACCTAACTTTTTATGTGTTGGTCAAATGGAGATGTTTCCAAAAGAAAAAATGTTCTTAAGGACAATAGGAAAAACTTTCATGTTCATCAAAATTTGATTTGAAGCTTGGAAGACCATCTGCCATTCCAATAGATTATAGGTCATTTTGACTGAAACCCTAATTTTAGGTCAACTTCCCAAGAACATAACTCACTCATTGTTTATGATTTTTAGGTGGGATCAAATGCATTGGAAAGCTTAAGGTGTCTACTTCAAATTTTATGTTTAACAAAAGTTCTAAATCTCAAAGGAAATACATGTGATAATGCAAGACATTATAGGTCCTTTTGGGTCAAAGGCATTAAAAGTCAAAAAAGTCCAACTTCAATTGCCCATAACTCTTTCATCAAAAATCCAAATGATGCAAACTTTAAGTCCATTTTGATTGTCTTGAAAAGATTTACAACTTTGATATTGGAGGTATTTTCATTTGAAGCTTGCATCATCAAAACAGAAGGGTTTGAAAGTTGGCCAATTTTAGAAACCTTGCCTTGACATGTTTTGCACATCACACTTTAAACTCAAGTTTCATAAATCTCCACACTCCAAATGGATTTTTTCCCAACATAACAACTTTTCCTTACATCAAGACCTTTCCAACCATTACTCACATGACCATATTTGGATTTGGCAAATATTATTTTCGAAGAGGAGTACTTTAAGTGCATTTTTTGGAAACTTGATTCAATTACCATGCATGAGCTGATTGCATCAAAATTGCATGTCCATTTCATTCACTCATGATCTCAGCTTGCCAATCCATGTGGAGTTGGGCCCTCCATGCGCCTGTACAGGCCCATGCATGGAGGCCCCCTTCATTCATGCAAGTTTGAAATCACACTTTCAGCATGGCATTGGCTATAAATACATGGCATGTGAGCTTCCATTGGACACCCTAATTCAACCTGAAACACTACAGAATATTCTCCATAGCCATCACTAAAGGAATTTTCACTTTTCTCTAAAAAATTCAGATCTGAACTTCAACTACATTGGTTGATTTTCATACCTATAATTCCTTAGCCTTGCTTCCTCTTCATTACTAGATCTCATTGCAAGCTTTAGTGGTGAAGGATCGTGCTTCTAAGACCTACATTTCAAAGGTAGATAACAGAACTTTTGCTCTTCGAAACTCTCTGATCCTTGCTCATTTCTTGTGTTCCTTGGTGTGGCTGAAGTCCTCTCAATAGAGGTATTTGATTTGTGCTTTCAATTTTGCAAAAACATGAAGTTCATGATGAACACCATCATACTTCCAGCTCTGATTTCTCCATTTATAGGGATCTAGAGTGGAAGTGCATGGTATAGGAGTGATGTACATCACTTCCTCTTTCGATTGATGTATAGATCGCCTCATTTGGTGGCCATTTTCGTTTCTGCAATTTTTTGAAGTGGCCGGAGGTTGGCCGGAGAAGACGGTGGTGCTGGCCACCGTCTGGTCTCCAGATAAAATCACAGCCGTGCATTTCCATTTCCAGATTTGATCTGATCCGTCCAATGTTATGACCTAATTAATGGCTAGGTGTGATTGCATTGACTAGTGTGTTTGGTGGACGCACACATATGATCCGTCTGATGCGCCATCTCAATTAATGGGCCATCATCCAACGCCTCACATTTTTTTCTCATATTTTAATTTCTGATTTTAATTTCTTTAATTCCTTTTATTTCAAAAATTCATATCTCTTTCATTTTTAATCCAAAAAATATGGGACCAATTGCATTATTTCCCAAATAATTTCTAGTTTCTATTTCTGATTTTTAATTTTTTTTATTTCATCATTTGATATTTTTTGTGAATTTTCTCTTTTCTAGTCATTTTTAATTCATTTTAAATAGTTTTTGATATTCAAAAAATACAAAAATATTTTCCTAACCTATTTGAATGATGATGGATCTATGAAAAATATTTTTATCAATTTTTGAATTGATTTGAGATTGATTTGAGATTTTAGTTCAATTAGGTTATTTTTATTCACTTTTAATTGATTAAAATTAGTTTCTGACTTTTAAAAATGCTAAAAAAAATTGTCAAACTTTGTTTGACCTTGTTGAACTTAGGATAAATCATTTGGACCTTTCAAGGTTGGTTTGAGGTGATTTTGAAGTTTGACCTTTCTTTAATATTTTAATTCAAGTTTATTTTTTATATTAAAAATGCCAAAAATATTTTATTCTTTTCTTGACTTCCAATCTTCATCTCCCTTTTGTTTTTGATTGTTTGACCTTGACTTTCAATGTTATTGGTCAACATATGAGGATTGGTACATTTTATTCCATTTAATGCATTTTATTTTTTCATTTCCATTTTCTCTTATCCATCTTCTCCTTCTTCTTCTTCTTCTATTTCTTTTCCTTTTGATCAATGAGTTGAAGGTTGATAAGTTAGCATAGATTAGGGAGACTTAACATTCCTTGATTCAAATCTAATTCATCTTGATCAATTGATCAAGTGAATGGCTTTGCATTAAGGATATGTTGTCTTCTAAATCATGCAAATGGCTTAAACCAATACAAGATCACTCCTCATTCTCTTTTTTTGGCATGACAAGTTGTTGGGACTTGGTTAACTAATCAAGACTCCTAACTTGTGTTTGTTGCCTACATTATTATTGCCGACGTCAGATAGTTGTGACTTCTACATAAGTCCAATTACGATTGCTTAACATAGCGCTAAATTTGCCTTATGGCACACTAACTACTAACACTAACTATTGACAATTAACATTTACTTTATGCAATTTACTTTTATGCAATTTACAATTCTTGCACATATTATTCATTTGCTTTTTCTCTTTGCTCATTTGAGCACATGTTTATGTTAAAGCCATTTGCCTTTTGCTCACTTGAGCACATAATTGTGTATATATTATTTTGCTTGTGTTTTGTTTTGATTGTTGTGGACAAAATGCAAAGAAATGGACTTAGTTTCTAGGACTTTCCCTATGCAAAGAAAATGGAGAATTGGACTTAGTTTCTATGACCTTCCTTATGCAAAATTGGAGTAAAAGGACCTTAATGATGAAGATGGATTAGAAGGACCAAATCTCTAAACTCACTCTTGTCCATTCTTGTTTTACTTCATGGAACTTTTAATGTGTGTGCTTTTGTGCTAGGAGTTACTATTTGAGCATAATTGGAGGACCATTGCCATGTTGATCCAAGTGGAAGAAACAAGATACATTGAGGATCTCTTATGAGACTTGTTTGATTGCTTATACTTTGTGGTTGCTTTGTTCCAAAGGATGGGAGCTACTTGGATCATCAATATGATCTCAAGAAAGGAACTCCTAATGTGGTTCATTTCCTTCTCCCTTCTTTTTGTTTTATTTAGGACTTAGTCATTCTTCTTCTTCTCTCCACTCTAACCCAAGCCAAAACCTTTTGTGCAAACATTTAACTATTGTTTTCAAACATTAGAAACCTAAGCCTTATGCTTTTGATTTTAAAACTTTCTTTTCATAACACTTATTTTGAATTGAACTTTTAAGTCAACTTTGACCATTTTGTATATACTTATAATTGGTAAATATAACCCATTCAAATTTCTTTTGTGGTTCCAATGGCCACTTTCTTAATCAAATTTTCCATAACCTTTAGCTATTAGGTTTGAGTTATCTTTGTGGTAGATGTAATACTCACCTATGTCCTTAGTGATGGACAATGAGTCTTCCATGCTTATTATAGGGTTAACCCCTCACTAGCATGTTGAAGCTATCCTCACATGGTGGACTTGTGGTTTGGTTGAGTTTTCTCCCTTTGATAACACAAAAATATAAATAAACTTGTATATTCTCTTCTCATCTCTTCAATCATGTTTGCACAAATAAATTCTCACAAAACAAACAACCTTTGCAACAAGTATGAAAAGGGCTCCCTAGGAGTACCTAGGATGTTTTGGGTGCCTAACACCTTCCCATTGCATAACCAACCCCCTTGCCCAGATCTCTGTTTTCTTTTACTAGTTTTTGTTAAAACTTTTTTAGGTTTTTGTTCGCTTTCTAACCATTCCTTTGGATAAATAGAAGTGCGGTGGCGACTCGATTTGTATGATTTACCTTGGATTTAGTCAATATCTCTAATGGTAACGAATACCCCGCTACAGAAAAGTGGCGACTCTGCTGGGGACTCCTGCCTAGTGGGTTTTGCCTACTTTTCATGCTTGTTGTATTGTATTATCTTGTGACATATTTTTGTGCAAGTTGGGATTACTGTATTTATGTAATGATTGATTTGCTTGATATTAATTCCTTGTTTGCTTGGTGATCTTTGTGAGATGAGTTCTATACCCGGACTCGAGTGCACTTAGGATAGGAGAATGGTATAGTCTTGTTGACTTGTGTGGAGTTATTCCTTAACAAGTTGACTTGCAAGTCCATTCACTTGGTGGAGGTCATGTTGGGAACAATAATGTCACACAAGTAAGTTGTGGTTAGACATTACTCTTTCCAATATAGACCTTAGAAGCCAAGGACCTTAGTTTACCAAGCCCATCTTGGCCTATTCTTAGGATGTAGTGCGAAAGTCGTTCAAGTGTAAGATTTGATACGATTGTTACGCGATACTACACTCATAAGAGTCTCTCTTGAGAATATATTTTGGAATACGAGTAGTCGTTTCTCCGATAATATCCAAAAGATGGGATGATGACTATGGGAACCTCTTGTAGAACATGTTTGGCAGGTATAAACCCTAGTACATTCCTTTTGGGTGGTTCTTGACCAAAACCCCATGCTCGTGACTTGCAACAAACCCTTGATTCATGGTTGATCGGTTCATATATCCTTAATATCAATGGAACTTGGGTGTTGATAAGGTGTAAACCATAATCCACCAAAATGGATGATTGATATTAAGGAAGATATGATCCATCCCATGACCTTTGTTTGGTGTGCTTGGCTTGATCCTTGAGTGTGATTGTTGCATTCATGCATTCATGCACTCATTTGCATCCATATCATCAATAATAAAAGAAATTTTTCAAGGAACTTAAGGGGTTTATTTGCAAAATTTTCAGACATGAAAGACAAAGAAGGAATACAAAGAAGTACAGTTTCAGACAACCAGATTTGAAAGAGTTAAGGAATCTGACATCCTATGTACTAGATCCCTTGGGTTTCAAAGCTCGTTTTGGGAAGCTTCTCCCTCTTCTGACTACTCAGGTGGATGAAGGGTTGATGAGTGTATTGGTATAGTTTTATGATCCCTTGTACCGTTGCTTCACGTTTCCGGACTTTCAGCTTTTGCCTACCCTTGAGGAGTATGCTTATCTTGTGGGTATACCTATCCTGGATCAGTTGCCGTTCAGTGGCTTGGAAAATGTTCCTACTTCTCAAGATATAACAGACATGTTGCACATAGATGAATCTCTGGTTGGTGCTCATATGACTACCAAAGGTGGAATTCAAGGTCTCCCTTCTGAGTTCCTCATTGCTCAAGCTACTATGTATGGGAAGGCCATGAGTGAGGATGCTTTTGAAGCCATATTTGTACTTCTCATCTATGGGTTGGTTTTATTCCCCAACATCGACAAGTTTGTGGTTGTGAACGCTATTAGGATCTTCTCTACTCTTAATCCCGTTCCGACTCTGTTGGGTGATACCTATTTTTCTTTGCATATGAGGAATGCAAAGGGTGGTGGCGCCATTGTGTGCTGTTTGTCTCTGTTGTATAAGTGGTTTATTTCTCACTTACCTCAGACGGTCGCTTTCAAGGAGAACAAGGGATGTCTACGGTGGTCCACGAGACTTATGTCTCTCAGTAATGATGATATCTCTTGGTACAACCGTGTGTATAATGGTGTGCAGATTATCGACTCTTGTGGTGAATTCTCCAATGTGCCTCTTCTTGGTACATGTGGTGGGATTAACTACAACCCTGTTTTGGCACGTCGTCAGCTTGGGTTCCCCCTAAAGGATAAACCTAATAATATTTTGTTAGAGGGTGTGTTCTTTCAGGAGGGTAAAGATCCCCAAAACTTGAAATCCAGAATGGTCCGCCTTGGCGCAAGATTCATAAGAAAGGAAGGAAGGAGTTGGGTCCTAAGAATTGCATCGCTTTTGAGCCTTACACTGCTTGGGTAAGGAAGAGAGCGTCTGAGTATCTCATGCCTTACGAGTATTCGAGACCTACACCTATGATTGTGGTTGGGCCTTCAACCCTCCCTAATCAAGGAGTAGAGGAGTTGAGAGATGAAGACCGTTCACGTGCTTGGATGCGTGAACGTGAAGAGTTGCTTCAGCAGATTAAGGAGAAGGATGCTTCGATAGAGTTTCTTGAGCATCAGGTCATTGATGATCCTGATGATGCATGGACTTCTCTACTTCCCCAATCTTCTAGGTTCTGGAAGAGGAAGTACGATCGACTCGCTAGAGAGAAGGCAGATATGGAGGCAGCTTATGAGGAGAAAGTAAAGAGAGGCTTCGCGCATCTTATCTTCCTGTGTCCCGAGCTTTAGATGACTGTTTCTAGGGATCCATGGGATGATTATCTTCCTTTTCTCTTGTGTATGATTGACAATGTTGTACTTTTTTTCCCTGATATTATTTGATGAGATATTTCCATACGTAATAAATGTCTAATATTTCCAAAAGGTTGCAAATAAAACTCTAAAGTTCCTTTGAAATATAAAAAAAAATCATGTGCACAAGCATTGCATGCATCATGGGCATAAGTAGGTTTTGTTTCCGGTCTCTTGTCCTGTGGTCTAACTCTATGCTCTTCATTTATTTTGAAGACAAGCTGACTCACCGGTACTACACTAGAGCCAACTCTGCAAGACTGATGGATCAACTAGAGCAAGAGAACTGTGACCTCAAAGAGGAAGTCGCCAGACTGAGTGCTTTAATGGAGTCTTTCATGGCTGCCCATAGCAAGTCTTCTCCAACGCCTTCAACTCCTCCCCAGAGGACAGTCATCTCCGAGATTGTCTCTTCAACTGTGTCTGCTGCTGGTGCACACTTCGCTCCGACAGCCATGCCAACCGGGTTTCCGTGCGGAATGCCTCCTAATTTCATGCTTGAGGGTCCTGCTCCAACTTTTGCTTCTATGCCGACATCTAGCCCGGTCCTTGTTGTTCCTCCTCCTGTCGTGCATACCATGCCCAGGGTAGACGACACCATCTATCATTCTGAGCCGTCTGAAGGCCCAGATGTCTATGAGAAGATGGACGCCATGAATGATCAATTTCTTGAGCTTCGCAAGGAATTGAAGACTCTTAGAGGAAAGGATCTTTTTGGCAAGTCTGTTGCCGACCTCTGTTTAGTTCCAAACGTGAAGATTCTTGTGAAATTCAAGGTCTCTGACTTTGAAAAGTACAAGGGGAATACTTGTCCTCTCAGCCACCTGGTCATGTATGCCAGAAAAATGTCCACTCAGACTGATAACGACCAGTTGCTCATCCACTACTTTCAGGACAGTTTGTCCGGTGCTGCCCTGAGATGGTACATGGGGTTGGACAGTGCGAACATCCGATCCATCAACGATCTTGGCGAGGCCCTCGTCAAGCAATACAAGTACAACATAGATATGGCTCCCGATAGAGATCAGCTAAGGGTTATGTCCCAGAAGGACAAGGAAACGTTTAAAGAGTATGCCCAGAGGTGGCGAGAGGTGCAGCACAGATCGTGCCCCTGCTGCAAGAGAAGGAAATTACCAAGATCTTTTTGAAGACCTTGAGTTCATTCTATTACGAGCGGATGATTGCTAGCGCTCCTTCTGACTTCACCGAGATGGTAAATATGGGGATGCGTTTAGAAGAAGGGGTCAGAGAAGGGCGTCTAACCAGGGAGGAAAGCTCTTCTACCAAATGTTATGGGGCGTTTGCAAAGAAGAAAGATGGAGAGGTACATGTTGTGACCTCCCATGTAAAACCAAGAAGACCCTCTGTGAGGAGGAAGACTGTGCGTCCCGCCAGTAACCAACACCAGGTGGCTCATATAGCACCTGTGTTCAGAGACAATCAGCAGTATCACCAACATAGCAGCAATCAGCAACCACATCAGCAATATCAGCAACAACAACACCGTCCGCAACAGCAGGCCTACCAGCCTCGAAACAGTAATCCAACTAGCACGAGTTACGAGAGGAAAAAGGTCACTTTTGATCCTATTCCGATGACGTACGCAGAATTATATCCCTCTTTGATAGAGAGGAAGTTGATTACTCCGAGAGACCCACCGGCTATACCTGCTAACCCCTAGTGGTGGTATAAGCCCGAATTGCATTGTGTTTATCATTCTGGTGCTCCCAGCCACGACGTGGAGAATTACTACCCTTTGAAGACCAAGGTTCAAGACCTTGTAAGGTGTGGCATTCTGTGTTTTGAGGACATAGGTCCTAACGTGAAGAAGAACCCATTGCCCGAGCATGGGAAATCTGTTAACATGGTCCAGGGTTGCCCTGGCAAGTACAAGGTCAAATATGTCAGTCATATTCGACAGTCTCTAGTCGAGTTGCACCATTTGTTGTGTGATTACAGTCACTATGAGCACGACCATGATAGATGCCGAATCTACCCTGTTAACCGATTGGGTTGTCGCCAGGTGCGCAAAGATCTCCAGGAAATGCTGGATGAAGGAGTCATTGAGATTCTTCAGAATAGGAATGTTGATGAAGATGAACCTGAGGTCAACGTGATTTCCCCAATATTCCGGATGCCCGAACCTGTTATCATCAAGTACGATGGTAGCAAGCAGAAGACCTCTCCTACCCTGATCATTAAGCCTGCCGGTCCAGTACCGTATTCTTCTGAAAAAGCAATTCCCTTTCGTTACAACGTTGTTGCTGTAGAAGATGGGAAAGAAGTGCCTTTGCCTTCCTCCTCTGTTGTGAATATTGCTGACGTAAGTGGTTTGACCCGCAGTGGTCGTGTATTTTCAGCACCACCGAAGCCTCAAGCTAGTTTTGATTTTGCTAAATGCCCGATGAGGAATGCGGTGAATCTTCCGAATCCGGCACTTGCTGTTAATCCCTCTTTTGTACCAAAAGCTCCTACTTCTATTGGCCCTAGCGGCAATGTGAAAGAAGACTGTGATGAGATGCTGAGGCTCATCAAGAAGAGTGAGTACAATGTTGTAGACCAGCTTCTACAAATGCCATCCAAGATATCAGTTTTATCATTACTTCTGAATTCAGAACCACATAGAGAGGCTCTGTAGAAAGTTTTGGATGTGGCATATGTAGATCATGATGTCACAATAGAGCAATTCGATAGCATTATTGCAAACATTACCGCTTGTAACAATTTGAGTTTCTGTGACTCTGATCTCCCTGAGGAGGGAAGAGACCACAACTTGGCATTACACATATCTATGAATTGCAAAGACGACGCCATGTCCAATGTGCTGGTGGACACTGGGTCATCCCTGAACGTATTGCCAAACTCCAATCTCTCAAGACTGTCGTATCAAGGGCCTTCCATGAGACAAAGTGAAGTTGTTGTGAAAGCTTTCGATGGGTCTCGAAAAACTGTGATTGGGGAAGTTGATCTCCCAATCAAAATTGGACCAAGCGATTTCCAGATCACCTTCCAGGTCATGGACATCCACCCATCGTACAACTGTCTCTTAGGCAGACCATGGATTCATGAGGAGGGCGCTGTGACATCCACCCTACACCAGAAGCTGAAATTTGTGAAGAACAAGAAGCTAGTGGTGATAGGGGGAGAAAAGGCTCTCCTGGTTAGCCACTTGTCTTCCTTCTCATATATAGATGCTGAGGATGAAGTTGGAACTCCTTTCCAAGCTTTATCTTTAGCTGAGCCTGTTGAGAAGAGAACTCCTTCATTCACTTCCTATAGAGATGCGAAGTTGGCCATTTAGAAGATAATAAGTCTCGGGCTGGCATAGGCTTTTCTTCTGGGGTTTTCAACGCGCAAGGGCTATTCAAGAGTGAAGGTTTTATCCACACCGGTCAAGATGAAGAAGTTGCTGCTGTCTTGGAAGAAGATGTAGAGGACTCTGACAATTTCATTATCCCTGGAGGGATCTGCAACAATTGGATCGCTGTGGATATTCCTACAGTTATCCACAAGTCAACGTAATGATCACTTTGTTTAAAAACCCTTCTCCCATGCCAAAAGGAGGAGTGATGACATTGTTGGCACATAAATACAATGATATTTTCATTAAATAAATTCATGATAAATGTTTGTTTTTCCAAATTATTTTCCCTTTTTGCTTTTTGCATGAAACTGGTGATCACATAAAACCCTAAAAATAAAATAAAATCAATCTTTTCATCTGCATAATGATTTGCTTTGTTTGAATTCTAAAGGTTTTCATATCCAAAATCATTATGCAGGTTGATTTCTAGATCCATTGAACATAATGACTGATAACATGAAATAGTATCACATTTTTGGACTCGATTTAATTAAATTATATTATTATTTATTTCGATTTATTTCATTTTATTCGATATTACTTGGTATTTTTCCTTCTATTTATCTCAGGTAACTTATTTGAAGCATAAGTGAAAAAGGAAGAAAAGGGGGTGCAAAAAGATGAGGAAAGCAAAAGCCCAGCCCACAAGTACAAGCCAGGAGCGCTGAGCCTGTGACGAGCGTCACGCCCCCTGCTAAGTGTTACGAGCGTAACACAAGGTGTGACGACCGTCACACCCTCATTCCTATATTTTTGGGTTTGACGCGTAACAGGAGGCACGTTAATCCTTTTTCTCCGCTGACCAGTAGACTCGTTGAAGAAAATGGAATGGGCTTTGAAGGAAACGGTCACCTATTGGATTGGTATAAATAGGACCAATTATGGAACCCTAGACAGTTCAGAATTTTTCCAGTTTTTGGCATAACTTTATTGTTACTACTTTCTTTTTTTTTTCAGCATTCTACCTCCATAGCAACTTTTATTTTCCTTTTCTTTTCCAGTCAATTTTCAAGCACTTAATTAATTTTTCACACAATAGTTTCTACACCGGAAACTATTGTGTATCTTTTACTGGATCCAACCTTACGTTAGATCCTAGAATTTTATTCCTTCGCTTTTATTTTCCTGTCCGATTGAAGAGTTCAAGAACAAATCCAACCGGTCTGTGGTGGAGTGTTCAAGATTGCTATTAATTATTCAGATTCTTTAATTTATTGTTTTAATTTATATATGCTCTACATTGCTGTTTATTATATTGTTTGCCTGATATGGTTTTATTTAAGCATGATGATTGTTTAGACCTGTTTAGCATGTCCGGCTAATTAAATTAGATATCGGTATGTAAAGTAAGCGGAATGAAGGAATCAAAAGTAAGTTGGTTTAATTTCATTTAAAAATAAAGTCACTCTTTTTATGGCCTCAATTTACAGCATTAATCCCAAAGTTTTTGTATGAGAGTAAAAGACATAAAGAAGTTAAAATCAATAGAGCGAAAGTTTGAGTTTTTAACTGGACTGTGTAAATTGGGCATTAATTCTAAATCAGGGCGAAAGCAATTTTTAGAGTTAATTAAATTCTAATCTTTTTCAAAAAATATTTTTAAAGGTTAATTGTGAGGACGAGAGTTAAGCATTTAAGTTTAATTATATAATCTAAGTCAACAGAGCGAGAGTTTGAGACGAGGGTGTTTAAAAGGTTAGTATTTTCTTGAAAAGAGTTTCTATAGATTCTGTTGTTTTCAAAAAGTGATTTTGGACTTAACTAATAAGTGACAGCTACGTTAATATAAAGTCATGGTCTATTCAACAGAGCGAGAGTTTGAGAAAAGGCATTTAATCAATAGTGTCTACTGAAAAGATTTATTTTAAAACCAAGAAACCAACGAAGATTTGATTCCCTAATTACGACGAACTACGTACCGATACCCGCTTATCTGATATTTAATCTAGATCTTATTTTAGTTTTAACTTTTCCCCCAAATCATCAAAGTATCATCCGCCTTAGCTTTACGAAGTAACCTTAGAAAACGGTATATCGATTCATAAGTCCCTGTGGGATCGATATCTTTTAAAACTACGCGATAGAACTGTGCATTTGCAGTTAGTATCCCAATCGACTCATAAAGTCGCGACCAAGTTTTTGGCGCCGTTGCCGGGGACTTTTCTTTAGTCGATATCATAACTCTTCTGTTACGCTGTAGAGACTAAGGCAATTTTTATTTTTCTTTTTTTTCTTTCGTTGATTTGTATGCCACACACTTGTTCACAAGGCGAGCCGTTTTACTTACGAATCAACGATGTTGAACTATATCTCCGAGTCTTACGACGAATTCGGGAATATCGTGCTGCGAACAATCTCCCTCCTATCGAAGTGCCCGACCTCAAAAATCTTCTTCCCTCGCCGATACCCGAGATGGAAGAACCAGCCCGTGCCCTTCGAGATTACGCCGCTCCATCACAAGATGAGCCGCATTCGAGTATTGCTCCACCCGCAATCGAAGCAAACAACTTCGAACTTAAACCTTCGCTGCTACAAGCAGTGTAACAGAATCAATTCTCTGGAAATCCCACCGAAGATCCAAACCTTCATTTATCCGTATTTGTCCAATACGCTGATACTGTTAAAGCTAATGGTGTCACTTCGGAGGCAATTCGACTTCCTCTCTTTCCTTTCTCGTTAAGAGATAAAGCTAGAAGATGGCTTCAGTCTCTTCCTTCCAACTCAGTCACCACATGGAACGAGTTGAAGAAAGTCTTTCTTGCCCGATATTTTCCTCCAAGCAAAACAGCTATGTTGAGAGCCCAGATAAATGGATTTAAACAGAAAGATAACGAGTCTCTTTTCGAAGCATGGGAAAGATACAAAGACATGATGAGACTTTGTCCACACCATGGTTTAGAGGACTGGTTAGTAATTCATACCTTCTATAATGGTCTCTTATACAACACAAGGTTAACAATAGACGCCGCCGCAGGTGGTGCGCTTATGGATAAACCTTACACCGATGCTTATCAACTTATCGAAAGCATGGCCCAAAACCATTATCAGTGGGGAAGCGACCGAACAATGGTAGAGAAACCTCAAACGAAAGGTGGCATGTACGAGATAAGTAGCATTGATCATGTTAATGCAAAAGTGGATGCTCTGGCCCAGAAAATTGAAAGTTTAAATGTATCACCTCCAGCCATCGTGGTTGCCGTAACTCAAAATTGCGAAGTCTGTGGAATCCAAGGTCACACTCCTGCAGATTATCAACTCCTAACAGGAATCCAAGCAGAGCAAGTGAACTACGCGCAAGGAAATCCCTACTTAAATACCTATAACTCAAACTGGAAGAACCATCCTAATTTTTCATATAAGAGTAATAATGCTTTATACGCACCAGGACAAGCTCCCAATCAAGCCCCAGCTATACCTCCTGGATATCAAAAGCCGACCCCATCTACACCTAACAATAATGTTCCTAGGAAATCCAACTTAGAAGTCATGATGGAGAACTTCATAGCTTCTCAACAGTAAACCAATAAGGATTTCTTAAACCAGAATATACACACTAGCGAACAAATTAAACAACTAGCAAGTAAAGTAGATGCCCTGGCTACCCATAACAAAATGCTGGAAACACAAATCTCACAAGTAGCTCAACAACAAGCACCTACTGCCTCCCCAACTGGTACATTTTCTGGACAGCCCCAACCTAACCCGAAAAGCCACGCTCATGCAATCATATTAAGAAGTGGAACGGAAGTAGAAGGACCGTCTGATCCAAGGATGGAAAACCAAAACTCTAAAAAGTCAACTGAGGAAGAAAGTAAACCTAAGGAAAAGGAAGAGAGTAATAAGGAAACCGTAGAAAAGAAAGAACCTTATGTACCTCCACTGCCTTATAAACCACCTATCCCTTACCCTCAAAGGCTTATTAAAACCGAAGATGCGGGTCAATTTAAAAAAATTGTTGACCTACTGAAAAAATTAAACGTCACAATTCCATTTACAAAAGCTATTACGCAGATGCCCTCATATGCTAAGTTCTTAAAAGAAATTCTTTCTAATAAAAGGAAACTTGAAGATAGCGAAACCGTTACACTCACTGCTGAATGTAACGCTATAATCCAGAATATGCCTCCTAAACTTAAAGATCCTGGCAGTTTCTCTATACCCTGTCACATAGGAAAATTTGTCATAGATAAAGCCTTATGCGATTTAGGAGCTGGTATCAGTGTTATGCCTTTATCCATATGCAAGAAACTGGAGATGGGAGAATTAAGACCAACTAAAATGTATGTGCAACTAGCAGATCGTTCCGTTAGATATCCTGTAGGAATTCTTGAAAACATTCCCGTGCGCATAGGTCAATTCTACATTCCAACCGATTTTATAATTATGGACATTAGAGAAGATGAAGTTACACCCATTATATTGGGAAGACCATTCTTAGCAACCGCCGGTGCCATCATAGACATAAAACGAGGACGACTCACTTTCGAAGTAGGAGAAGAGAAAATTGAGTTCATTCTTTCCAAATTTTTGAAAGCACCTGCAATAGAAGACACATGTTACTTCATGGATATCATCGATGAATGCATAAAAGAAACAGAGTTAGAAAATGACAAATTGTCTGACTATCTTGTAGAAGACAGACTGAACCACTGTTTAGCAATAACACTGGATCCTACGCAATGCCTTAAGAAACCAACCCTTGACCTGAAAACACTTCCCAAAAATCTGAGATATGAATTCCTAGACTTAGAACTTGAACGACCAGTGATAGTTAATGCAGACCTAGGAAAACTCGAAACCGAAAAACTCCTACATACCTTAAGAAAATATCCAACCGCACTAGGATACAACATCACCGATCTTAAAGGAATAAGTCATTCTATTTGTATGCACCACATCATGCTAGAAGAAGACTGTAAAACTTCTAGGGAACATCAGAGGAGACTAAACTCGATCCTGAGTGAGGTAGTGAAGAAAGAAGTAACAAAGTTATTAGAGGTAGGTATCATATATCCTATATCTGATAGCAAATGGGTTAGTCCTGCACACGTAGTACCAAAGAAATAAGGTATAACAATTATTGAAAATGAAAAAGGAGAAACTATAACCAAACGAATCGAATCGGGATGGAGAATGTGCATTGACTATAGGAAACTAAACAAAGCAACCCGAAAAGATCATTTCCCTTTACCATTCATTGACCAGGTGTTAGAACGATTAGCAAAACATTCTCATTTCTGCTATCTAGACGGTTACTCAGGCTTCTTTCAAATACCAATTCATCCTGATGACCAAGAAAAGACAACATTCACATGCCCTTTTGGTACCTTCGCTTATCGACGAATGCCGTTTGGCTTGTGCAATGCTCCCGCAACCTTCCAAAGGTGCATGATGGCAATATTCGCCGATTTTCTCGAAAACATCATGGAAGTATTTATGGATGATTTTTCCGTATGCGGACAAAGTTTCGAAGAATGTCTTGAGAACCTAGAAAGAGTTCTAGAGCGATGTGTAAAAGTAAACCTAGTACTTAATTGGGAAAAATGTCACTTTATGGTACAGGAAGGAATTATTTTAGGACACATCATATCAAATAGAGGAATTGAAGTAGACAAAGCAAAAATAGAAGTAATCGAAAACCTTCAACCTTCGAAAACTGTGAGAGAAGTACGAAGCTTCTTAGGACATGCCGGTTTTTACCGACGATTCATTAAAGATTTCTCTAAAATAACTAAACCTTTAACCGGACTATTAATGAAAGATGCTGAATTCATCTTCGACAATAAATATTTAGAAGCATTCCAAACGCTTAAACAAGCATTGATCTCCGCGCCCATAATGCAGACCCCATATTGGAATGAACCTTTCGAAATAATGTGTGACGCAAGCGATTCGCCGTAGGTGCTGTCTTAGGACAACGAAAAGATAAAAAGCTCCACGTCATATATTACGCAAGTAGAACCCTAGATGAAGCACAAATGAATTACGCCACAACCGAGAAAGGACTTTTAGCAGTAGTGTTTGCACTAGATAAATTTCGTTCTTACTTGGTCGGAGCTAAAATAATCGTTTACACTGACCACGCCGCCATTAAGTACCTCTTAACAAAAAAGGATGCTAAACCTAGACTCCTAAGGTGGATCTTGTTGCTACAAGAATTCGATTTGGAAATCAAAGATAAAAAAGGAACTGAAAACGTAGTAGCAGATCACCTCTCTAGACTCGAAAACCTGGAACCGGAAAGAACATCGATCAACGATGATTTCTCGTACGATAAACTTATAGCTACTTTGGAAGAAAATAAAGTTGATAAACAAGTAGAGACCACCTTAGCTATATGTATTACACCATGGTACGCAGACTTCGTCAATTATTTAGCTGCCGGAATAGTTCCACCTAATTTATCTTACCAACAAAAGAAATGATTCTTCCATGACATAAAACACTATTACTGGGATGACCCTTTACTTTTCAAAAGAGGCCCCGATGGTATTTTCCGTCGGTGTATACCTGAAGAAGAGATAGAAAATATAATCCAACACTGTCACTCCGCTCCTTATGGTGGACATGCAAGTACATCCAAGACCTGCTCCAAAATCCTACAAGCCGGTTTTTATTGGCCAAACATATGGAGGGATGTGCATGCGGCTATCAAGAAATGTGATAGATGTCAACGCACAGGAAACATATCTAGATGTGACGAGATGCCGCAAAAGGGCATTTTGGAAGTAGAGATTTTTGACGTGTGGGGAATAGATTTCATGGGTCCTTTTCCACCTTCTTTCGGAAACAAGTACATACTCGTGGCGGTTGACTACGTATCAAAATGGATTGAAGTTATAGCCTCTCCAACAAACGACACACGAGTAGTAACTAGACTCTTTAAGAACATAATATTTCCAAGGTTTGGTGTCCCAAGAGTAGTCGTCAGTGATGGTGGATCGTACTTCATATCTAAGGTACTCGAAAAACTACTGTTTAAATATGGTGTAAGACATAGAGTAGCAACACCTTACCACCCTCAAACCAGTGGACAAGTGGAAGTGTCTAACAGAGAAATCAAACAAATATTGGAAAAAACAGTCGCCACCTCAAGGAAAGACTGGTCATTGAAATTACCAGAAGCTTTATGGGCATATCGAACCGCTTACAAAACCCCCATAGGGACAACCCCATTTAAGCTTTCTTATGGAAAATCTTGCCACCTCCCGGTAGAATTAGAACATAAAGCCTATTGGGCTATTAAAAACTTAAATTTAAACTATAAGGCCGCCGGTGAAAGGCGGATTCTCGACATAAACGAATTAGAGGAACTTCGACAAGACGCCTACGAAAATGCCAGAATCTACAAAGAAAGAACGAAAAAATGGCATGACAAACGTATATCCAGAAAAATCTTCAAACAAGGCGATATAGTCCTTTTGTTCAACTCTAGGCTTAAGTTATTCCCGGGAAAACTACGATCTAGATGGTCAGGCCCTTTCCAAGTTACTAATGTTTTCCCTAGTGGAGCTGTGGAAATTAAAGGCAAATCCATGGAACCATTTATCGTAAACGGGCAGCGTCTAAAATATTATCACTATGCAGAGAACAATGAAGATTCGCAAGTCCTGCACTTAGATGTAATGCCTCCAGAATTTATAGATTATATTTGATAGTTTTTATGTCGAGCTTGCGACATTAAACAAAGCGCTTAGTGGGAGACAACCCACGAATATTTTTATTTTTTATTCCTTCTTTAATTATTCCTTTAAATTTTATTTAGTATTCATTCTTAATTTACTTTAATTTATAAAAAAAATCTTCTTTTCTCCTTTCGGCATTTGGCCAAATCCTGACAAAAACTCTTGTTTTTCTTTTCTAGCTAACACTAACCTGATGGGACAAATTGATCGTATGGGTATCAAATTCAGAGGGAAAACTCAGAAACAAAAGTTTGAGGAACTAGCAGAGAGAGAGATGCTACCTAGTTTGTATGCTGATGATTGGGCAATGACTGCCCTTGGACTAAGAGAGAGTGTCCTGTATTTGCTGAGTCAAATAGGGTGGGAAACCACTCCTATCCGAAGGTAATTCGTCACTTACCGGAGACTAACGTTAGAATTCCTTAGCTCCCTGATCTATCTACCCAGTCATGGAAAAGGAATAAGCAGAGGTTTCATTCAGTTCAGAATGTTCAACATGGAGTATCAATTTAACATTCAAGACTTTACCAACCTTTTAGGTTTCCCTACCTCTTTTGATACATTCACAGTGAGCCAAGAAGACCTTTTTGAATATAGAGAACTTGAACATTTTTGGGGAAGCTTGACTGGAAATGACGACCCCGAGGAACATGAGTTTCTTTCTAGAAACATACATAACCCGGCCTTTCGTTATTTCCATAAGATCCTGGCCCACACCCTTTTTGGGAAGAAGTCAAACAGTACCACAGTTTCACGTGATGAACTCTTCATCATATTTTGTGCTTCCCAGAACCGTCCAGTAAATGGTGCCACTTTTATGTTGGCGAACTTTGACCGCCTTATCCAAGATGAACGAGCACCAATTCAAATAGGCGGATTGATAACCATGATTGGTAATGCTATCGGATTACGTCAACCTATGCTTGACCTAAGCCCTTTTGTGGCATTGCAACTATGAGTATACCCTTCCTCTTCAACATTATGTTTATAGCAAACCTCGGGCCTGAAGAGTTTGAGCTTATAATTAACAACCAAGTTCTTTGCCTATTCACCTTGCCTAGTCCGAGGACTAGTATTCATAACCGCTATAACTGGCTCTACAATCTGAACGGAATACCCTCTCCTGCTAGATCTACTGAATCCATCCAGGACTATGAGATTTGTGACGACCAGATTCCTTATGCTGAGTCTGACCCTCAGACACCATCTGGTTATTATGATATTGACCCTCCTCCTCAACCTATCCCGACCGAAGAGTCGGCAATACCCGATCTTAGACATCATATGCCCAGAGCTAATTATAACACCACCATTCAAGCTTTGATGTCAGAACAAGACGCCCTCAGAGAAGAGTTAGCTAATATGGGACAAGAATTTTTGGGATACATGAGCAGTATGACAAATCAATTCCACGAGTTGCTAAACCATGTTAACTCCTTTGCTCCTCCGTCCAGAGATCCTGCAAGTGGCTAGAAGTTGTTTTTCTTAGTTACTTAGTTTTAGTTTAGGCTATTTATTAGTTTTGTTTCACATTATTTTTAATATTAGTATTTGTTTTTCTTTCGCATGTTCGCTTTTGTCTTCCAATGTTACATTATGATTATTTTAAGAAGCTATTGCATTATTGGTTTATTTTATTTTGATCTGTGCAATTTCTATAATTACGAGTAATGATATCCACTATATGCTAATAATTACTATGCCTGTTAAAGAAATACATATATTATGGTAGTAGAATAGGATGCAAGGAAATTTAAAAGCATTACAATAGCAAAATAAAATAAACATAAGCAAAACAAAATAACAACAATAAAATATAATAGTAAAAACAAATTACCGTTGCAAGCTGACTGTGTGACGAGCGTCACACACGCCATCACGGTCGTCACACCAAGTGCCTGTGACGCCCGTAACGCCCCTGTCACGAGCGTGACACCTCCAGACTAGGTGAACGTTAGTAACCGTTGGAGACACGACCGTTACACCACCCCACTTTTTACCTTCCCCATTCATTCACCCATTTATTCACATTTACCCACATTTATTTATTTTTCACCCACTCCCTTTCCAACTTCCAAAACTTTTCCTATAAATACCCACCATACCTTTCTTCATACACCACAAACCATTCTATAAAATCAATTTCATTTTCTTTCCCTTCTCCTCCTTTCAAACCACTTATCAGTATGGCGGGAAACCAACAATTCGGAAATATCATTTTCCGATTCGAAGATGATAATTATCAAAGGGAGCAGTTCGAGCGTTTCCAACAGCGAGGTGTCGTCTCTACCAGATACCCTGATTCAAATTGTTTACAAGAATTGGGATTACTTCAAGGTATACAATGGATGCTCCGCCTTGCTGATTTAACCTTTCTTTGCACACACAATCAACCTACCTATCCATCACTCACCTTAGAATTTTTAAGGTCCTATTCCTACACCACCCCAACCGGTGAAGACGAGTACTTAACCGGCACCGCGACCTTCCGCATGTTCAACACCGAATACTCACTATCCCAGAACCAATTGAGTACCATGCTACAATTCCCCGTAGGAGACCGAGTCCACCCGAGAATACCTCCGAACTCCCAGTGGCACATAAGCGCCTTCGACCTCTTCAGAAAAATATCTGGTGTGGAAACCAACAACTGGGATGTACTTCTTGCTTCGCATATACATAACCCAACCATCCGGTACTTCATCCGCATCCTGCAAAACACCATTTTTGGTCGACCCAACAACAGCAAAGTCAACGCGAAGGAATTATTCTTCCTCCAATGCGTCTTTGAAATGGATACTAAGGTAAACGCTGCCTCTTTCTTATTCCATCATATCCGCGCCCTATGTGCTAGGGGCCATCAACCTTTTGTGATTGGTGGATTAATCACCACCATAGCACTTGGATATAAGCTATTGTCGCTCTAGCCGCTTAATCAAAAATAGGGTAGGCGGAAGGTATTACCTTATGGTGAATAACCAGGAAGTCCCAAGCGTTGTTATGCCCAACATTGCCCTCACAGATGTCACTAACCCCAACCGCTTCATCTACGATCTGAATGCTCCCGAGCCTACCAAACCTACACACGCAAACCCGCTTCCAGACGAGTTTGAGGAAATGGAGCAAGGTAATCAAGATCCTGCACAAAAATCAGTCCCGCTCAACCCTACCGATAATGCAGTTGGTCCATCCTCACGACATCGTCGACGAAGAAGGCCAGCAACCAACGACGACATCATGGATGCTATTAATGGTATGCAAGCGCAGAATCTCGAAGTGATGCAAATGATGCGCCAGATGCAACAACAACAGGAAGCGAGGAATGCAATAACCGACCAGCGGTTCACTGAGTTGCTCAGCAGGTTTGATGACTTGGAAGTACGTCAACGATCACCAGGTCCAAGAACACGAGGCGGAAGGCAGCATTGACTTTTGGTTTTCTTTTTCTTTTCCATTTTTCTTTTCATTTTCTTTTGTCTTTCTTTTGAACCATTAGGGACAATGTTTCATTTAAGTGTGGGGGGGGGGGGGGGGGACCTTGTTCTTTCAACCTTCCCTTTTCAAGTATGTTATTTTCCCTTTCATTGTTATTTCCCTTTCTTCTTATAATATAAAAAAGTTATAATAATATATATTTATTTTAAGTTAAGTCCCTAGTGTGAGAAATTTTTTATTATCTATTCCCCTCAATTTTCTTGAGCCATAACAAAAATTCAAACACACTCAGTAAATATAAAGGTTGCTTATTTTACCAAACTTGAGTGAAATTAAGACAAAAATCATTACCGCCCCAACGCTCTAAAGAAACCTCAACATGTTAGATCAGAAAAGTACCTATTATACCAATCCCTTGAACTTTTAGTTTTATAGTAACCCCGAGTAGTTTATACAAGAAGTCAGCACCATCTTAATAGCAAACTACGTGGAGAGCCGATGAATATAAGTGAATGATTCCCAAAATAAAAAAATATATATATCAGGAAATGCACTAATTAAGTTAGGTGATCCTTACCAGATCATTTAATCTAAAGGTTGCAGATCATACAAAAGCATAGTACGAAAGATCCATTATGAGTTGGTTCAGCAGGTATCTGGTGCTGAACTTGGTAGGGCGGACTACGGTCCGATCCCCCGCAATTTGCAATGGACTAAGTAACGAAGTTATCCGACTAATGTACCAGAGCTTCAAGCTAAAAAGGGGATCAGAATCACTAACCGGTCACTCCACTATGTGCGCGAAACGATAAAGGGCTTAATGTGATTTCGCTATAATGAAAACGGGTGAAATGAGAGTAAAAGAACTAGGCTAGTTATAATAGCATGACTCGAACTGGTTTGCATAAGGTGGGGTTATCTGAGGTGGTAACGGTAGTTGTTGATGTCAAGATTAGACTCAGGTTACTTCTAAACAAGGTTTACTTGCAACCTAGTACGAATTGATGTGCGTTTTGAAATTTAATCTGGCTAAATTTTTAAAACGATTTCTATACTGTATCTTGCTTGAGGACAAGCAAAGGTCTAAGTATGGGGGAGTTTGATAACATGAAATAGTATCACATTTTTGGACTCGATTTAATTAAATTATATTATTATTTGTTTCGATTTATTTCATTTTATTCGATATTACTTGGTATTTTTCCTTCTATTTATCTCAAGTAACTTATTTGAAACATAAGTGAAAAAGGAAGAAAAGGGGGTGCAAAAAGATGAGGAAAGCAAAAGCCCAGCCCACAAGTACAAGCCAGGAGCGTTGAGCTTGTGACGAACGCCACACAAGGCTTGACGAGCGTCACGCCCCCTGCTAAGTGTTACGAGCGTAACACAAGGTGTGACGACCGTCACACCCCCATTCCTATATTTTTGGGTTTGACGCGTAACAGAAGGCACGTTAATCCTTTTTCTCCGCTGACCAGTAGACTCGTTGAAGCAAATGGAATGGGCTTTGAAGGAAACGGTCACCTATTGGATTGGTATAAATAAGACCAATTATGGAACCCTAGACAGTTCAGAATTTTTCCAGTTTTTGGCATAACTTTATTGTTACTACTTTCTATTTTTTTTCCAGCATTCTACCTCCATAGAAACTTTTATTTTCCTTTTCTTTTCCAGTCAATTTTCAAGCACTTAATTAATTTTTCACACAATAGTTTCTACACCAGAAACTATTGTGTATCTTTTACTGGATCCAACCTTACGTTAGATCCTAGAATTGTATTCCTTCGCTTTTATTTTCCTGTCCGATTGAAGAGTTCAAGAACAAATCCAACCGGTCTGTAGTGGAGTGTTCAAGATTGCTATTAATTATTCAGGTTCTTTAATTTATTGTTTTAATTTATATATGCTCTGCATTGCTGTTTATTTATATTGTTTGCCTGATATGGTTTTATTTAAGCATGATGATTGTTTAGACCTGTTTAGCATGTCCGGCTAATTAAATTAGATATCGGTATGTAAAGTAAGCGGAATGAAGGAATCAAAACTAAGTTGGTTTAATTTCATTTAAAAATAAAGTCACTCTTTTTATGGCCTCAATTTACAGCATTAATCCCAAAGTTTTTGTACGAGAGTAAAAGACATAAAGAAGTTAAAATCAATAGAGCGAAAGTTTGAGTTTTTAACTAGACTGTGTAAATTGGGCATTAATTCTAAATCAGGGTGAAAGTAATTTTTAGAGTTAATTAAATTCTAATCTTTTTCAAAAAATATTTTTAAAGGTTAATTGTGAGGACGAGAGTTAAGCATTTAAGTTTAATTATATAATCTAAGTCAACAGATCGAGAGTTTAAGACGAGGGTGTTTAAAAGGTTAGTATTTTCTTGAAAAGAGTTTCTATAGATTATGTTGTTTTCAAAAAGTGATTTTGGACTTAACTAATAAGTGACAGCTACGTTAATATAAAGTCATGGTCTATTCAACAGAGCGAGAGTTTGAGAAAAGGCTTTTAATCAATAGTGTCTACTGAAAAGATTTATTTTAAAACCAAGAAACCAACGAAGATTTGATTCCCTAATTACGACGAACTACGTACCGATATCCGCTTATCTGATATTTAATCTAGATCTTATTTTAGTTTTAACTTTTCCCCCAAATCATCAAAGTATCATTCGCCTTAGCTTTACGAAGTAACCTTAGAAAACGGTATCTCGATTCATAAGTCCCTGTGGGATCAATATCTTTTAAAACTACGCGATAGAACTGTGCACTTGCAGTTAGTACCCCAATCGACTCATAAAGTCGCGACCAATGACCCAACACCATCTCCCAATTTTGAATTCCCCGTATTTGAGACAGAGGAAGATGATGTTGAAGAGATTCCTGATGAGATTACCCGGCTACTTGAGCATGAAGAGAAAATCATTCAGCCGCATCTTGAGAATCTGGAAACAGTCAACTTAGGGTCTGAAGATTGTGTGCGGGAAGTGAAGATTGGGGAACTCCTTGAAGAATCTGTTAATAAGGGGTTGATTGAATTACTACGAGAATATGTCGACGTCTTTGCGTGGTCGTATGAAGACATGCCGGGTCTATATACTGATATTGTGCAACATTTCCTACCCTTGAAGCCTAAGTGCGTGCCTGTGAAGCAGAAGCTCAGAAGAACTCATCCTGATATGGCAGTGAAGATCAAAGAGGAAGTTCAGAAGCAAATTGATGCGGGGTTTCTGGTGACTTCTACATATCCTCAATGGGTGGCCAATATTGTGCCCGTGCCTAAGAAAGATGGAAAAGTCCGGATGTGTGTGGACTATAGAGACTTGAATAAAGCTAGTCCGAAAGATGATTTCCCCTACCACATATTGATATGCTGGTAGACAATACAACTAAATTCAAAGTCTTCTCATTTATGGATGGATTTTCCGGATATAATCAGATTAAGATGGCACCCGAGGATATGGAGAAGACAACATTCATCACACCTTGGGGAACATTCTGTTATCGAGTGATGCCCTTCGGTTTGAAGAACGCCGGAGCCACGTATCAACGAGTTATGACTACCTTGTTTCATGATATGATGCACAAGGAGATTAAGGTATATGTTGATGATATGATTGCTAAGTCAAGAACGGAAGTTGAACATGTAGAGCACTTGTTGAAACTTTTTCAGCGCTTGAGGAAGTATAAGCTTCGTCTGAACCCCAACAAGTGTACATTTGGAGTCCATTCTGGCAAGTTATTGGGCTTTATCGTCAGTGAAAGAGGTATTGAGGTTGATCCTGCAAAGGTCAAAGCAATACAAGAGATGCCTGCGCCCAAAACTGAGAAGCAAGTCCGAGGTTTTCTTGGTCGCTTGAATTATATTTCCAGATTCATATCTCACATGACTGCCACATGTGCGTCGATATTCAAGCTCCTCTGGAAAGATCAGTTTCATGATTGGACCGAGGATTGCCAGAAAGCCTTCGACAGTATTAAGGAGTACCTGTCTGAGCCTCCGATTATGTCTCCACCTGTGGAAGGGAGACCTTTGATTATGTATCTGACTATTCTTGAAGACTCAATGGGTTGTGTCCTTGGTCAGCAAGACGAAGCAGGGAAGAAAGAATATGTTATTTACTACTTAAGTAAGAAGTTCACCGATTGTGAGTCTCGATACTCAATGCTTGAGAAAACATGTTGTGTTTTGGCTTGGGTCGCTAAGCGTTTACGCCAGTATATGTTAAATCATACAACTTGGTTGATATCCAGAATGGATCCAATCAAGTACATATTTGAGAAGCCTGCTTTAACTGGGAGGATTGCCCGTTGGCAGATGTTGTTGTCTTAGTATGATATTGAGTATCAAGCTCAGAAAGCTATCAAAGGTAGTATCTTGGCTGACCACTTGGTACACCAGCCAATTGAGGATTATCAGTCAGTACAGTATGACTTCCCAGATGAGGAAATTTTGTATTTGAAAATGAAAGATCGTGATGAGCCTACACTCGATGAAGGGCCAGAGTCTGGTTCCAGATGGAGTATGGTATTTGATGGCGCTGTAAATCAGTATGGAAATGGTATTGGGGCAGTGATTATTACTCCTCAGGGCACACATATTCCTTTTACAGCAAGGCTAACTTTCAAATGCAAGAATAATATGGCTGAATATGAGGCTTGTATTATGGGATTGGAGGAATGCATTGACCTCAGGATCAAGCATCTTGATGTTTATGGCGATTCGGCCCTCGTTGTTAATCAGATTAAAGGTGCATGGGAGACGAATCAGCCTGGTCTCATTCCATATAGAGATTATGCAAGGAGGATTTCAACGTTCTTTACTGAGGTTGACTTTCATCATATTCCTTGAGATGAGAATCGGATGGCAGACGCTCTTGCTACACTTGCTTCAATGATTATGGTTAAATTGTGGAATGAAGTTCCCAATATCACCGTGATGCGCTTGGATAGACCAGCTCATGTATTTGCAGTTGAAGAAGTGAAAGATGATAAGCCATGGTATTATGATATCAAGTGTTTCCTTCAAAGCTAGACTTACCCACCTGGGGCATCTGTGAAAGATAAGAAGACTTTGAGGAGATTATCAGGCAGTTTCTACCTCAATGGTGAAGTGCTTTATAAGAGAAATCTTGACATGGTTCTGCTCAGATGCGTGGATAGACACGAAGCAGACCTGTTGATGGCTGAGGTCCACGAGGGTTCATTTGGTACTCATTCCAATGGACATGCCATGGCTAGAAAGATGTTGAGAGCAGGCTACTATTGGCTGACAATGGAGTCTGACTGTTGCAAATATGTGAAGAAATGCCATAAGTGTCATATTTATGCAGATAAGATTCATATTCCCCCGACACTTCTGAATGTGATTTCATCACCATGGCCTTTCTCCATGTGGGGAATCGACATGATTGGCATGATAGAGCCGAAAGCGTCCAACGGACACAGATTTATCCTCGTAGCAATTGATTACTTCACCAAATGGGTTGAAGCAGCGTCGTATGCAAATGTGACCAGGTAGGTGGTCGTGAAGTTTATCAAGAATCAGCTTATATGCCGCTATGGTGTGCCAGATAAGATCATTACTGATAATGGATCTAACTTGAACAACAAGATGATGAAAGAGCTGTGTAGTAAGTTCAAGATAGCACATCATAATTCTTCTCCTTACAGACCCAAGATGAATGGGGCTGTTGAAGCTGCTAACAAGAATATCAAGAAGATTATCCAGAAGATGGTTGTTACGTACAAAGATTGGCATGAGATGCTGCCATTTGCTTTACATGGATATCGTACGTCTGTCCGCACTTCTACAGGGGCAACCCCTTTTTCTCTTGTTTATGGCATGGAGGTCGTACTCCCAGTAGAGGTGGAGATCCCATCAATTAGAGTCTTGATGGAAGCCAAGTTGACTGATGCTGAATGGGTTCAAAGTCGTTATGACTAGTTGAATCTGATTGAAGAGAAGAGATTGACTGCCATGTGCCATGGTCAGTTATATCAACAGAGAATGAAGAAAGCTTTTGATAAGAAGGTCAAGCCTCGTGTATTCCGAGAAGGTGACCTTGTGCTTAAGAAAGTCTTGTCTTTCGCGCCCGATTCCAGGGGCAAGTGGACTATAAACTATGAAGGTTCATATGTTGTTAAGAGAGCCTTTTCAGGCGGTGCTTTGATACTTACAACTATGGATGGGGAGGATCTCACTCGTCCTGTGAATTCAGATGCAGTCAAGTAATACTTTGCCTAAAATAAAAACAGAATAGCTCGCTAAGTTGAAAACCCGAAGGGGCGGCTTAGGCAAAAATGAGCGTCTCGGTGGATTGAAAACCCGAAAGGGCGGTCCAGGCAAAAGTTAGAGACATATAAAAAAATGAATATATGTATCCCGCTAGATTGAGTACATCACCCTGGGGCAATCTAGGCAAAAATTAGGGATTTTGGCAAGTAACTGCATCCTGACAAGACTTTGTCCGACAATGATCATCTGTCAAAGATTCTCGTTCATCCGTCATCAACTGAAGCTTCAGATACCTCGGATTTGGAATTGGTGGAGAAATGGTCATTATGTTCAATGTAGCCCTTTTCCAATATATATCACCAATTTCAAACTTGTAAAGATCCATGGAGTCTTGCCATTTGCAGACTACCATTCCATCAAATAAATTTGAGCCTTTATCCAATTATTTGCACTCTTATTTGTTTCTATTCAACAAATGCTTTACATGTTTCAGTTGAGAAAATATCATTGTTTTAAACAAACAAATTTTTTCCATAAATTGTTTTAAAACAGAGTGAGCATTCACAAAGACAAGAGGATACTTAAGAGATCCTCAGTGCTCTTCCAAGGGTAGTATGGTCCCCAACAGGGTAAGACATTTGTTCATATTCCTGGCATGACTGTATCCTCGTCCTCCAGAATACTATTTTGATTTAGCCCACCAAGTGGAGTGCTTGTTGAGGTTATTTACCTCTATTCCCTTCAGCAGAGCAGTGATCTTTCCTCCTCAGCAGATGTGTCCTCTCTAGAAGATTCGATTTTTGGTGGTTGGCCCCCATAATCCCTTTATCCCTCGGATAGATTCCCCAATAGAGTTGCTTATGTGGAAGATTCTACCTGTGCCCTAAACTCTTTTCCCCAGCTGGGACTGGTGATTCATCCCTGCAGAGATATTGTTGTCTCTGATCCCCGACAAACTGGATACTTTCCGGTGATCCTGGCTTTCTCTCCTGAGATGTAGTACCGGGTGGTTGATTCCTGGGCCTGTGTGTGTTAGATATGTTTGTTTGTCAGCATTCATCAAACATAAATCACGCATATACATGCATAATCTTAACATTCAGATATTCATGTTGCATTCTTTGACATATATCGTTGTTTGTTATCTCCTGCTATTTGGCGATACGTATATCCCCTAGCAGATGTATGCGTTTGATCTCTCCATATAGAGTCAGCCCCATAAGCAGAAAGCGTTTATCCTTTCTTCCATATTCCCCACCGAGTTATATCCTCGTGGGTGATGGTTATTCCTATTTCCTCCCAACACATATATTGGGATGGGCCTCCCTATTGAGTTATATCCTCATTAGGACGAGTCTTGATTCAGTATTGCCTCTTTGGTTTGATCCTAAATTGGCACCTGTGACTGTTTCCTTTTGCTCCCCCCGTGGTATAAATGAATAATTGCTCAGTAATTAGTAATCATTCATCTTATCCCGGCGGAATCTGTGGTTTTCTACCCTTATACCGGTAGTTGTAAACCCTATTCCCCCCCCCCCTTTTGCAAAGTTAACCTTGTGTTCATCGTAATCGATGATGGTTACTTTTCCATGGTTTCCTACCCAGTAGCCGGTAGGTGTAATCCCCTCCTTGGTGGTTATCTTCAGCCAATATTCGATGTTGATATTCCCTCTTTTGCCTGGATGATTGCCCTGTTTATGCAATTTATCCCCGACAAGTCATCTCTCGTTTACCCTGTCGTTGGTAACGTTTGTTTCTATCCTGAATTGGTCATCTTTATATACCTAGTTTCAGTATCCCGATTCCTTTTCTTTTCGGTCGATTTATCCTTTATTAACCCAGTAACCGGTTGTGGATAATCGTCTATGCGAGTATATTATCTACGTTCTGACGGTAATAGATAATATATATCATGCACTCTTCAGTCGAAGCCTTTTGTTCTTCCTCAGTTGAGTAAGATTCATATTCCTTTTGTGGAATCGAATATCCATCCTATAATCGAGTTTGCTTTTAGCCCTCTTTTGGATGATGAGCGTCTTGGGAATATTCCCCATTTCACGCCTTGGTTGGTCACCTATTATATGCCCAGTAACCAGTATCCCTGGTGTCCCTTCCTTTTCTGCTCCCTTTTATGACTTTTAGTCCCCTATGGAGTCAGATTTCTCTGAGTTGAAATATACCTTCTTAGGTCTTCCTCAGACGTTTCGAAGTTTTGATATCTCTCACCCTTATATCGGTCTTAGATATTCATTTCTTCCTGAGCATGTTGTATCCCTCGCCCTTATACCGGTGTTCAGATCACATGTCTCTTTCAGCTTGTTACCCAGTAATCGGTAACATCTTATCTTGCTGCTTCCCCAGGAGAATCTTTTTGGACATCCCTAGCGAAGTCCGTTGTGGATCGTTTTTGCTGTATTGGCATATTCCCCGATACATGCATCTTCGAGTCAGCGTGAGTCTTTCCATTGGATCTTTTCCCTTTGGAATTCTGCTCCCCAAACTTTGAGTCGTGCCCTGCTCACGCAATTCTTATCCCCATTAGAGTCCCCAAAGTCTCTGTTTTCCTTATGAGTATCTCCCTCATATGGAATTTCACCTTCCTCCTGATCTTTACCTTTGTGGATACATATCCCCACAGAGTGTTACCCTTTTGCATACATACATTTGCATCATGAGGTCTCTTAGGGACCAAAATTCGTCTCTTTGTTATTATTTAAGCCCATTCTACCTCGTCGAGACGAAGATTTTAACCTCCCCTTCTCCGGCTAGAATGACCTTAAATAGGGGCATCTTTAAGACCCCAATTTTGTCCCTAAGATCCCTCATGGCATCATAACATTGCATTGCATAGCCTCAAGGATCATTAAGCATCTTGATTCCCTTTGCCCTTGGGTGGGACTCCTTGTGAGTGGTTTGAGATCACCAAGCATGCTTTATTTGTATATCATTGCTTTTCTCATTTTATTTACTAACCAAAAGCACAAAAATATGTCACTAACATCTTTTGTTTGTAGCTTGAGCGATCACAAAGTCAAAAGCTTCTAGGAGGTCCTTGACACAAAGACATGGCCAAGAGAAGAGGAAAGCAAGCATGGTAATGGTTCCCAAAGCTCTCATCCATCAAATATGCCTCCCTAGTATCTCAATGCATCATTTTTTATCAAAGCAAGTCAAAGGATTTGAGGTTTGTTCCCCAGAGAAACCCTAATCCATCTGTGCACCACAATGCCTTGCTCAGGAAGCAACCTCAGCCCATGGTCAAATACAATCAAGGGAAGTTCTTTAACTCTTAATTTAATGCATATTTGAACTTATTTAGGTGTTCTCAATCATCAATTCATCAAGATATGAGGTGTGGACTTGAAAAGTTGATCAGTCAATTCATCTGACTATTTTGAAATGCACTGAGACCTAACTTTTTATGTGTTGGTCAAATGGAGATGGTTTCAAAATAAACAATGTTCTTAAGGACAATAGGAACAACTTTCATGTTCATCAAAATTTGATTTTAAGCTTGGAAGACCATCTGCCATTCCAATACATTATAGGTCATTTTGACTGAAACCCTAATTTTGGGTCAACTTCCCAAGAACATAACTCACTCACTTTTATAATTTTGAGGTGGGATCAAATGCATTGAAAAGCTTAAGATGTCTACTTAAAATGTTATGTTGAACAAATTTTCAAAATATCAAAGGAAATACATGTGATAATGCAAGACATTATAGGTCCTTTTGGGTCAAAGGCATTAAAAGTAAAAAAAAGTCCAACTTCAATTGCCCATAACTCTTTCATCAAAAATCCAAATGATGCAAAATTTAAGTCCATTTTGATTGTATTGAAAAGATTTACAACTTTGATATTGGAGGTTTTTTCATTTGAAGCTCGCATCATTAAAACAGAAGGGTTTGAAAGTTGGCCAATTTTAGAAACCTTGCCTTGACATGTTTTGCACATCACACTTTAAAATCAAATTTCATAAATTTCCACACTCCAAATGGATTTTTGCCCAACATAACAATTGTTCCTTACATCAAGACCTTTCCAACCATTACTCGCATGACCATATTTGGATTTGGCAAATATCATTTTCAAAGAGGAGTACTTTAAGTGCATTTTTTGGAAACTTGATTCAATTACCATGCATGTGCTGATTACATCAAAATTGTACGTCCATTTCATTCACTCATGATCTCAGCTTGCCAATCCATGTGGAATTGGGCCCTCCATGCGCCTGTACAGGCCTATGCATGGAGGCCCCCTTCATTCATGCAAGTTTGAAATCACACTTTCAGCATGGCATTGACTATAAATACATGGCATGTGGGCTTCCATTGGACACCCTAATTCAACCTGAAACGCTGCAGAATTTTCTCCATAGCCATCACTAAAGGAATTTTCACTTTTCTCTAAAAAATTCAGATCTGAATTTCAACTACATTGGTTGATTTTCAGACCTATAATTCCTTAGCCTTGCTTCCTCTTCATTACTAGATCTCATTGCAAGCTTTAGTGGTGAAGGATCGTGCTTCTAAGACCTACATTTCAAAGGTAGATAACAGAACCTTTGCTCTTCGAAACTCCCTGATCCTTGCTCATTTCTTGTGTTCCTTGGTGTGGCTGAAGTCCTCTCAATAGAGGCATTTGATTTGTGCTTTCAATTTTGCAAAAACATGAAGTTCATGATGAACACCATCATACTTCCAGCTATGATTTCTCCATTTATAGGGATCTAGAGTGGAAGTGCATGGTATAGGAGTGATGTACATCACTTCATCTTTCGATTGATGTATAGATCGCCTCATTTGGTGGCCATTTTCGTTTCTACAATTTTTTGAAGTGGCCGGAGGTGCGCCGGAGAAGACGGTGACGCTGGCCACCGTCTGGTCTCCAGATTAAATCACAGCCGTGCATTTCCATTTCCAGATTTGATCTGATCCGTCCAATGTTATGACCTAATTAATGGCTAGGTGTGATTGCATTGACTAGTGTGTTTGGTGGACGCGCGCATATGATCCGTCTGATGCGCCAGCTCAATTAATGAGCCATCATCCAACGCCTCACATTTTTTTCTCATATTTTAATTTCTGATTTTAATTTCTTTAATTCCTTTTATTTCAAAAAATCATATCTATTTCATTTTTAATCCAAAAAATATGGGACCAATTGCATTATTTCCCAAATAATTTCTAGTTTCTATTTCTGATTTTTTTTTTATTTATTTCATCATTTGATATTTTTTGTGAATTTTTTCTTTTCTGATCATTTTTAATTCATTTTAAATAGTTTTTGATATTCAAAAAATACAAAAATATTTTCCTAACCTATTTGAATGATGATGGATCTATGAAAAATATTCTCATCAATTTTTGAATTAGGTTATTTTAGTTCAATTAGGTTATTTTAATCACTTTTAATTGATTAAAATTAGTTTTTGACTTTTAAAAATGCTGAAATTTTTTGTCAAACTTTGTTTGACCTTGTTGAACTTTGGATAAATCACTTGGACCTTTCAAGGTTGATTTGAGGTGATTTTGAAGTTTGACATTTCTTTAATATTTTAATTCAAGTTTATTTTTTATATTAAAAATGCCAAAAATATTTTATTCTTTTCTTGACTTCCAATCTTCATCTCCCTTTTGTTTTTGATTGTTTGACCTTGACTTTCAATGTTATTGGTCAACATATGAGGATTGATACATTTTATTCCATTTAATGCATTTTATTTTGTCATTTCTATTTTCTCTTATCCATCTTCTCCTTCTTCTTCTTCTATTTCTTTTCCTTTTGATCAATGAGTTGAAGGTTGATAAGTTAGCATAGATTAGGGAGACTTAACATTCCTTGATTCAAATCTAATTCATCTTGATCAATTGATCAAGTGAATGGTTTTGCATTAAGGATATGTTGTCTTCTAAATCATGCAAATGGCTTAAACCAATACAAGATCACTCCTCATTCTCTTTTTTTGGCATGGCAAGTTGTTGGGACTTGGTTCACTAATCAAGACTCCTAACTTGTGTTTGTTGCCTACATTATTATTGACCGGCCTCAGATAGTTGTGACTTCTACATAAGTCCAATTACGATTGCTTAACATAGCGCTAAATTTGCCTTATGGCACACTTACTACTAACACTAACTATTGACAATTAACATTTACTTTATGCAATTTACTTTTATGCAATTTACAATTCTTGCACATATTATTCATTTGCTTTTTCTCTTTGCTCATTTGAGCACATGTTTATGTTAATGCCATTTGTCTTTTGCTCACTTGAGCACATAATTGTGTATATATTATTTTGCTTGTGTTTTGTTTTGATTGTTGTGGACCAAATGCAAAGAAATGGACTTAGTTTCTAGGACTTTCCCTATGCAAAGAAAATGGAGAATTGGACTTAGTTTCTAGGACCTTCCTTATGCAAAATTGGAGTAAAAGGACCTTAATGATGAAGATGGATTAGAAGGACCAAATCTCTAAACTCACTCTTGTCCATTCTTGTTTTACTTCATGGAACTTTTGATATGTGTGCTTTTGTGCTAGGAGTTCCTATTTGAGCTTAATTGGAGGACCATTGCCATGTTGATCCAAGTGGAAGAAACAAGATAAATTGAGGATCTCTTATGAGACTTGTTTGATTGCTTATACTTTGTGGTTGCTTTGTTCCAAAGGATGGGAGCTACTTGGATCATCAATATGATCTCAAGAAAGGAACTCCTAATGTGGTTCATTTCCTTCTCCCTTCTTTTTGTTTTATTTAGGACTTAGCCATTCTTCTTCTTCTCTCCACACTAACCCAAGCCAAAACCTTTTATGCAAACATTTAACTATTGTTTTAAAACATTAGAAACCTAAGCCTTATGCTTTTGATTTTAAAACTTTCTTTTCATAACACTTATTTTGAATTGAACTTTTAAGTCAACTTTGACCATTTTGTATATACTTCTAATTGGTAAATATAACCCATTCAAATTTCTTTTGTGGTTCCAATGGCCACTTTCTTAATCAAAATTTCCATAACCTTTAGCTATTAGGTTTGATTTATCTTTGTGGTAGATGTAATACTCACCTATGTCCTTAGTGATGGACAATGAGTCTTCCATGCTTATTATAGGGTTAACCCCTCACTAGCATGTTGAAGCTATCCTCACATGGTGGATTTGTGGTTTGGTTGAGTTTTCTCCCTTTGATAACAAAAGACCTTAAGACTTTTGGACCAATCAATTTACCAACTTATTTTGAAATTTTTACCCCGAACTACGAGGTTTTGATCCTAATCTTTTTATAAGATGGTACGTAGGCAGTGGGTTTATCCATTCAAACACAAAAATGTAAATAAACTTGTATATTCTCTTCTCATCTCTTCAATCATGTTTGCACAAATAAATTCTCACAAAACAAAGAACCTTTGCAACAAGTATGAAAAGGGCTCCCTAGGAGTACCTAGGATGTTTTGGGTGCCTAACACCTTCCCATTGCATAACCAACCCCCTTGCCCAGATCTCTGTTTTCTTTTACTAGTTTTTGTTAAAACTTTTTTAGGTTTTTGTTCGCTTTCTAACCATTCCTTTGGATAAATAGAAGTGCGGTGGCGACTCGACTTGTATGATTTACCTTGGATTTAGTCAATATCTCTAATGCTAACGAATACCCCGCTACAGGTAGAATGGGCTTAAATAATAACAAAGAGACGAATTTTGATCCCTAAGAGACCTCATGATGCAAATGTATGTATTTAAAAGGATAATACTTTGTGGGGATATGCGTCCACAAAGGAGTAAAGACAATCAGGAAACACTGACAATCCAAATGAGTGATACATTCTATGGGACAAAATCCTAGAGACTCTTATGAGGATAAGAAAGAAATGCGTGAGCAGGGCACGACTCAAAGTTTGGGAAGCAGAATTCCAAAGGGAAAACAAAGGAAAGACTCGAGCTGACTCGAAGACGCCCGTATTGGGGAATATGCCAATACAGCAAGAATGATCCACAACGGACTTCGCTGGGGATGTCCAAAAAGACTCTCCTGAGGAAGTAGCAAGATGAGGTGTTACCGGTTACTGGGTAACAAGCTCAATGAGACATGTGATCTGAACACCGGTATAAGGGTGAGAGAACAACATGCTCGGGAAGAATGAATATCTAAGACCGGTATAAGGGTGAGAGACATCAATCAACCAAATCATCTGAGGAAAACCTAAAAGGTATATCTCAACTCAGGAAAATCTGACTCCACAGGGGACAAAAGTCATAATAGGGAGCAGAAGGAAGGAACACCAGGGATACCGGTTACTGGGCATATAATTGGCGACCAACCAAAGCGTGAATTGGGGAATATTCCCAAAACACTCATCATCCAAAAAGAGGGCAAAAAGCAAACTCGATTAAGGGATGGACATTCGATTCCAACACAGGGATACGAATCTTACTCAACTGGGGAAGAACAAAAGCTTCGGCCAAGGACTGCATGAGATATATTATCTATTACCTTCAGAACATAGATAATACACTCGCATGGAAGATTATCCACAACCGGTTACTGGGTTAATAAAGGATAAATCGACCGAGAGAGAAAGACATCGGGATACCGGAACTAGGTATATAATGATGACCAATCAAAAGGGGAGCAACAAACATTACCGGCAACCGATAAATGCAAGATGACTTGCTGGGGATAAACTGCTTAATCAGAGCAATTATCCGAAAGAAGGAGGGGATATCAATACCGAATATTGGATAGTGATAACCATCAAGGAGGGGATTACATCTACCGGATACTAGGTAGAAAACCACGGAAAAGTAACCGTCATCAACTTAGGATGAATCAAAAGGTTAACTCTGCAAAGGGGAAAAAGAGTAGGGTTTACAGCTATCAGTATAAGGGTAGAAAACCACAGACTCCGCCGGGGATAGGATGAATGATTACTGATTACTGAGCAATTATTCATCCATTTATACCACGGGGAAGCACAAGAGACAATCAAGGAGCCAATTTAGGATCATACCAAAGAGGCAAACTGAATCAAGACTCGTCCTGGTGAGGATATAACTCAACAGGGAAACCCATCCCAATATATGTGTTGGGAGGAAGCGGAAACAACCGTCATCCACGAGGATATTGTAAGAACAAAAATTGTTCTACAACAGATTCCAGGATTTTGATGATAATAAAGGATGAAACCAAAAATGGCACTCTAACGAAATTTCTCTAAGTGTGCAGGACTCTGAACAAGAACAAAAGAATCTAATCGCTTTATCAGATACAAAACCGAATCAGATACAAAGTATCAGAAGATCAGAGGCATCTGAAGAAGAAGCGCGCTCTAGAAGTTCTGACTCTGAGCAAAACAACATAGCAAAATATCAGAAGCTCTAAACTTCCTCTGGAATCAACGCTGATGATCTAAAAGACCAGGACTATCAGAAGCTCTGATGTCACATCACAACAATCTAAGAATAACAGAGTTTACACAGACTCTGACGAAGAATCCCCTTATCCAGAAAGAGAAACGGAAACTAACTTCAAATGGAAAGAAAGTATATTTGGAAAGAAGTTATTCAGGGAGATAAATCTGTTATGGCAAGAAACACTGAAGTAATGGAATTAAACTCTCATCAAAGTCAAATATTCCGCCATCACTACAACGGTCCTTTCACCTCTATATAAAGGACGGCGAACTTCATTGAGAGACACACCTGAACGCACAGAAAAACTCTCTCTCTCTATTAGTATTTCACGAGCTGTTGCTCAAACGTGAAATCACCTGCTTGCTCTATTTGCTGTAAAATTTGCTTTATCTTAGAAGCACATTTAGATTACAATTCTCTTTTGCTTAATTGATTTTGTTCCTCAAGTGACTCTGTGTAGTCTGTATACTTGGGAGGACTAAGAGATCTTTCTCTTAGACGTTGGTTGTAATAATCTTTCAAGATTAGTGGATTAAGTCCTTTTTGAAGGCGAAATCACCTTGGCAGGGTGGACTGGAGTAGCTTTGTGTTATAAGCGAACCAGTATAAAATCCTGTGTGTTCTTATTCTGAAAAAGCGCTTATTTTCCAAAACAATTCAAACCCCGCTTTCTTGTTTTTCTCACCCTCAATTGGTATCAGAGCTTCGGCTCTGTTATTGATTTTCTAATCAAACACTTAACAGTGTAGAGAGATCCAGAACGAGAAAAACTATGTCCCACACAAATGAAAGAGACAGTTACAATGCTAAGCCCCCTGTCTTTGATGGAGAGAAATTCGATTACTGGAAAGATAGAATTGAAAGCTTCTTTCTAGGCTATGACGCTGATCTCTGGGACATTGTCACAGATGGATACAAACCTCCTGTAACAGATGCTGGAGTTGAAGTTCCCAGAAGTAAGATGTCAGATGATCAGAAGCGAGAATTCAAGAATCATCACAAAGCCAGAACGATACTTCTCAATGCCATATCTTACAACGAGTATGAAAAAATTACCAACAGGGAAACAGCTAAAGACATACTCGACTCCCTGAGGATGACTCATGAAGGAAACTCTCAGGTCAAAGAAACAAAGGCTCTGGCTCTAATCCAGAAATATGAAGCCTTCAAAATGGAGGATGACGAAGCCATAGAGGTAATGTTCTCTAGATTCCAAACTCTTATTGCAGGTCTCAAAGTTCTAGACAAAGGATACACAACTGCAGACCATGTCAAAAAGATAGTCAGAAGCTTGCCAAAGAAGTGGATACCCATGGTCACTACCTTAAAGCTTTCAAAGGATCTGAACAACATCAGTCTTGAAGAGCTTGTCAGTTCACTCATAAGTCATGAGATAGAACTAGAGGAAGATGAGCCTCAGAAGAAGAACAAGTTTGTAGCATTAAAGTCCAAATTTGAAAAACGCAAATCTGACAGAAACAAAGCCTTCCAGGCCGAAACAGAAGATGCTGATGACTCTGAACAGGAAGATTCTGATGATGAAGAAGAATTGTCCCTTCTAACCAGAAGAGTTAAACAACTCTGGAAAAAGAGGAACAATAACTTCAGGAGACCAAGACCCAGAGGGGATCGATCAGACTCAACCTCAAAAGGTAAAACTAACAAAGATGTTACTTGTTATGAATGTAAAGAAACAGGTCACTACAGGAATGAATGTCCCAAGTTAAAGAAAGACAGTTCCAGAAAAGAGAGCTTCAAGAAGAATTCCCTTAGAACCAAGAAGGGATTGATGGCTACCTGGGCTGATAGTGAATCTGACTCATCAGAATCTGACTCTGATGAACAGGCAAATGTGGCGTTCATGGCTACCACATCCAGGAACACTTCAGATGAAGAATCTGAATCAGAAGAGGTATTTTCTGAACTCTCTCGATCTGACCTAGAATCATGCTTGTCTGAAACTCTTAGCTCATATCAGAAACTAAAACAAAAATTTAAAGCAATAAAAGGTTGCCTTGAAGAAAAATTTGAAGAATGTGGTAAGCTTGAGATAACAATTCTAGAACTAAAAGATGAAAACAAAGTTTTGACATCACTAAGAGATGCAACAAAGAAAAATTGTTTAAAACTGGAAGAAGCGTTATCTCAAGCTCCACAAACTTCAAACACGATAATTTATAAATACGAAAAAGCTTTTCAAAAGTTTCTGAAAAATGGGATAGAAAGGAGTGTAATGGCATCCATGATTTATGGAGTCAGTCAGAGCAATAGAAAAGGATGTGGGTATGATCCTAAGGAAGATAAAACTTCTACTAGTGATCAACCTAAATCTCCATTTTCATATCACTATACACACACACAAGCGCAAAAATTTGATAATGCTAGAAAACCCAAAGTGGTAATAAACTATGGGAAAACTAATCATAAAGGACCCAAGAGACTCTTGGTACCAAAAGATAAGATTGTCTATGTTGCAGATATCTTATGCAGCAAAGTTCAAACACCAGTCATGGTACCTGGACTATGGATGCTCGCGACACATGACGGGAAGAAAGTCTATGTTCCAAAGCCTGGAACTTAAAGACGTTGGGTTCGTAGGTTTCGGAGGAGATCAGAAAGGAAGGATCAGAGGCTCCGGAACTATTGGTAATGGTACTCTTCCCTCTATATCTGATGTCCTTTACGTAGAAGGATTAATGCATAACTTGTTATCCATAAGTCAATTAAGTGATAACGGTTATGATGTAATCTTTAATCAAAAAACATGTAAAGCCATAAATCAAAACAATGGTTATGTCATATTCACAGGCAAGAGGAAAAACAATATTTATAAAATAAATCTTTCTGATTTAAAAGAACAAAATGTGAAATGTCTGATGTCCGTTCACGAAGAGCAATGGGTATGGCATAGACGCTTGGGCCACATTAGCATGAGGAAATTATCCCAGCTAAATAAACTCGAGTTAGTCAGAGGCCTACCTAAACTGAAGTTCTCTTCAGATGCTCTATGTGAAGCATGTCAGAAAGGAAAAATTTCAAAAACATCTTTCAAAAAGAAAACTATTGTTACTACCTCTAAGCCTCTGGAACTTCTTCACATTGATTTATTTGGTCCTGTGAAAATAGCATCAGTCAATGGAAAGAAGTATGGACTAGTCATTGAACCTCAGTCATCAACAGGTCTGCTTCGTGTCTATCCACGCATCTGAGCATCACCATGTCAAAATTTCTCTTGTAAAGCACATCACCATTGAGGTAGAAACTTCCTGATAATCTCCTTAGAGTCTTCCTATCTTTCACAGACACCCCGGGTGGGTAAGTCTGGTTCTGAAGGAAACACTTGATATCATAATACCATGGTTTGTCATCTTTTACTTCCTCTACCACAAACACATGAGCTGGCCTATCCAAGCGCATCATGGTAATATTGGGAACTTCATTCCAAAGTATGACCACAATCATTGAAGCAAGTGTAGCAAGGGCATCTGCCATCCGATTCTCATCTCGAGAAATATGATGGAAGTCAACCTCGGTAAAGAACGTTGAAATCCTCCTCGCATAATCTCTGTATGGAATGAGGCCAGGCTGATTCGTTTCCCACTCACCCTTAATCTGATTAACAACGAGGGTCGAATCACCATATACATCGAGATGCTTGATTCTAAGATCAATGCATTCCTCCAATCCCATAATACATGCCTCATACTCAGCCATATTATTTGTGCACTTGAAAGTTAGCCTTGCTGTAAAAGGAATATGTGTGCCCTGAGGCGTAATGATTATCGCCCCAATACCATTTCCATATTGATTTACAGCGCCATCAAATACCATACTCCATCTGGAACCAGGCTCTGGCCCTTCATCAAGTGTGGGTTCATCACAATCTTTCATTTTTAAATACAGAATCTCCTCATCTGGGAAGTCATACTGAACTGACTGATAGTCCTCAATTGGTTGATGTGTCAAGTGGTCAGCCAAAATACTACCTTTAATAGCTTTCTGAGCTCGATACTCAATATCATACTCAGACAACAACATCTGCCAACGAGCAATCCTTCCAGTTAAAGCAGGCTTCTCAAATATATACTTGATTGGGTCCATTCTGGATATCAACCAAGTGGTATGATTCAACATATACTGACGTAAACGCTTAGCGGCCCAAGCCAAAGCACATCATGTCTTCTCGAGCATTGAATATCGAGTCTCACAATCGGTGAACTTCTTACTCAAGTAGTAGATAGCATACTCTTTCTTCCCTGATTCATCTTGCTGGCCAAGAACACAACCCATAGAATCTTCAATAACAGTCAGATACATGATCAATGGTCTCCCTTCCACAGGCGGAGACAGAATCGGAGGCTCAGACAAATACTCTTTAATACTATCAAAAGCTTTCTGGCAATCCTCAGTCCAATCATGAGACTGATCTTTCTGGAGGAGCTTGAATATTGGTGCACATGTGGCAGTCATGTGGGATATGAATCTGGAAATGTAATTCAAGCGGCCAAGAAAACCTCGGACTTGCTTCTCAGTTTTGGGCGTAGGCATCTCTCGTATTGCTTTGACCTTTGAAGGATCAACCTCCATACCTTTTTCACTAACAATAAAGCCCAATAACTTGCCAGAAAGGACTCCAAATGTACACTTGTTGGGATTCAGACGAAGCTTGTACTTCCTCAAGCACTGAAAAAGCTTCAATAGGTGCTCTACATGTTCAACCTCCGATCTTGACTTAGCGATCATATCGTCAACGTACACCTCAATCTCCTTATGTATTATGTCATGGAACAAGGTAGTCATAGCTCGTTGATACGTGGCTCCGGCGTTCTTCAAACCGAAGGGCATCACTCGATAACAGAATGTTCCCCAAGGTGTGATGAATGTTGTCTTCTCCATATCCTCGGGTGCCATTTTAATCTGATTATATCCGGAAAATCCATCCATAAACGAGAAGACTTTGAATTTAGCTGTATTATCTACCAACATATCACAGGCACGCACTCAGGCTTCAAAGGTAAGAAATGTTGCACAATATCAGTATCTAGACCAGGCATGTCTTCATATGACCAGGCAAAGACGTCAACATATTCTCGTAGCAACTTAATCAACCCCTTCTTAACAGATTCTTCCAGAAGTGCCCCAATCTTTACCTCTCGCATACAATCTTCCGACCCCAAGTTGACTGCTTCCAGATTCTCAAGATGTGGCTGAATGATCTTCTCTTCATGCTCAAGTAGCCGGGTGATCTCATCAGGAATTTCTTCAACATCATCTTCCTCTGCCTCAAATACAGGGAATTCGAAATTGGGAGATGGTGTTGGGTCATTATGTTCAATGGGTCTAGAAATCAACCTGCATAATGATTTTGGATATGAAAGGGTTTAGAATTAAAACAAGGAAAATCATTATGCATATGAAAAAGATCGATTTTATTCTATTTTTTAGTGTTTTATGTGATCACCAATTTCATGCAAAAGCAAAAAGGGAAAATAATTGGAAAACAAACATTTAACATGAATTTATTGAATGAAAATATCATTGTATTTATGCGCCAACAATGTCATCACTCCTCCTTTTGGCATGGGAGAAGGGATTTCAAACAAAGTGATTATTACGTTGACTTATGGACAACTATTGGAATATCCACAGCGACCCAATTGTTGCAGACCTCACCAGGGATGATGAAGTTGCCAGAATCCTTTGTATCTTCTTCTAAAACGGCATCAACCTCCTCATCTAGACCAGTGTGGATGAAACCTCCACTCTTGAATAGCCCTTTCTTGTTGAAAGTACCAGAAGAAAAACCTATGCCAGCCTGGGACTCGTTGTCTTCTAACTCAATCATTTTTCCTAAACCAGTGGTTGCACCACGCTCAATGGCCAGCTTTGCATCTTTGTAGGAAGCAAATGAAGGAGCTCTTTTCTCAATAGGCTCAGCAATAGATAACGCTTGGAAAGGAGTTCCGACTTCAACCTCAGCATCTATATAAGAGAAGGAAGACAAATGGCTAACCAGGAGAGCCCTTTCTCCCCCTACCACCACCAGCTTCTTGTTTTTCACGAATTTCAATTTCTGGTGTAGGGTGGACGTCACGGCGCCTGCCTCGTGAATCCATGGTCTGCCTAAGAGACAACTATACGATGGGTGAATAACCTGGAAGGTAATCTGGAAATCACTTGGTCCGATCTTGATTGGGAGATCAACTTCCTCTTTCAGCTCGCGGTTCTCTTGCTCTAAGTGATCCATTAGTCTTGAAATGTTGGCTCTAGTGTAGTACCGATGAGTCAGTTTGTCTTCAAAATAAATGAAGGACACAGAGTTAGACCACAGGGCAAGGGACCAGAAACAAAACCTGCTTATGCATATGATGCATGCAATGCTTGTGCATATGATTCGTTTTTTATTTCAAAGGAACTTTAGAGTTATATTTGCAAATTTTGGAAATATTGAGCATTTTATCACATACGGAAATATCTCATCAAATAATATCAGGGAAAAGAAGTGTAGCGTCGTCAATCATACACAAGAGAAAAGGAAAATAATCGTCCTATGGATCCCTAGAAACAATCATCTAAAGCTCGGGACACAGGAAGATAAGATGCGCGAAGCCTCTTCACCTCCTTCTCGTAGGCTGCCTCCATATCGGCCTTCTCTTTGGCGAGTCGATCATACTTCCTCTTCCAGAACTTAGAAGACTGAGGAAGTAGAGAAGTCCATACATCATCAGGGTCATCAATAACCTGATGCTCAAGAAACTCAATCAATGCATCCTTCTCCTTAATCTGCTGAAGCAACTCTTTCCTTGATTAATAACCGGATCCAGACATGTGAACGGTCTTTGTCTCTCAACTCCTCTACTCCTTGATTAGGGAGGGTTGAAGGCCCAGCCATAATCATAGGTGTAGGTCTCGGATACTCGTAAGGCATGAGATACTCATATGCCCTCTTCCTAACCCAAACAGTGTAAGGCTCCAAAGCGATGCAATTCTTAGGACCCAACTCTTTCCTTCCTTTCCTATGAATCTTGCGCCAAGCGCGGACCATCCTAGCTTTCAAGCCTTGGGGATCTTTACCATCCTGAAAGAATACACCCTTTAATAGAATGTTATTGGGTTTATCCTTTAGGGGGAACCCAAGCTGCCGACGTGCCAAAACATGATTGTAGTCAACCCCACCACATGTACCAAGAAGAGGTACATTGTAGAATTCGCCACAAGACTCAATAATCTGCACACAACATACACACGGTTATACCAAGAGATATCATCATTAGTGAGAGACATAAGTCTCGTGGACCACCGTAGACATTCCTTGTTCTCCTTGAAAGCGGCCGTCTGAGGTAAGTGAGAAATAAACCACTTATACAACAGAGGCAAACAACACACAATGGCGCCACCACCCTTTGCATTCCTCATATGCAAAGAGAAATAGGTATCGCCCAACAGAGTCGGAACGGGTTTAAGAGTAGAGAAAATCCTAATAGCGTTCACATCCACAAACTTGTCGATGTTGGGGAATAACACTAGCCCATAGATGAGAAGTACAAATATGGCCTCAAATGCGTCCTCACTCATGGCCTTCCCATACATAGTAGCTTGAGCAATGAGGCACTCAGAAGGGAGACCTTGAATTCCCCCTTTGGTAGTCATATGAGCATCAACCAGAGATTCATCTATGTGTAACATGTTTGCTATCTCTTGAGAAGTAGGAACCCTTTCCAAGCCACTGAACGACAACTGATCCAGGATAGGTATCCCTACAAGATAAGCATACTCCTCAAGGGTAGGCAAAAGCTGAAAATCCAAAAACGTGAAGCAACGGTACAAAGGATCGTAAAACTGCACCAATACACTCATCAATCCTTCATCCACCTGAGTGGTTAGAAGAGGAAGAAGCTTCCCGAAACGAGCCTTGAAACCCAAGGGATCTAATACATAAGATGTCAAATTCCTTAACTCTTTCAAGTATGGTTGTCTGAAGTTGTACTTCTTTGTATTCCTTCTTTGTCTTTCCATGTCTGAAAATTTTGCAAATAGACCTCTTAAGTTCCTTGAAAATTTTCTCATTATTTTGATGATATGAATGCAAATGGGTGCATGAATGCAACAATCACACTCAAGGATCAAGAAAAGCACACCAAACAAAGGTCATGGGATGGATCATGTTATCCTTAATATCAACCACCCATTTTGGTGGATTATGGTTTACAGCTTATCAACACCCAAGTTCCATTGATATTAAGGATACCTGAACGGATCAACCATGAATCAAGGGTTTGTTGCAAGTCACGAGCATGGAGTTTAGGTTAAGAACCACCCAAAGGAAGTGTACTAAGGTTTAAACCTGCCAAACATGTTCTACAAAAGGTTCCCATAGTCATCATCCCATCTTTTGGATATTATCGGAGAAACGACTACTCGTATTCCAAAAATATTCTCAAGAGAGACTCTTATGAGTGTAGTATCGCGTAACAATCGTATCAAATCTTACACTTGAACGACTTTCGCACTACATCCTACGAATAGGCCAAGATGGGTTTGGTAAACTAAGGTCCTTGGCTTCTAACGTCTATATTGGAAAAGTAATGTCTAACCACAACTACTTGTGTGACATTATTGATCCCAACATGACCTCCACCAAGTGAATGGGCTTGCAAGTCAACTTGCTAAGGAATAACTCCACACAAGTCGATAAGATTATGCCATTCTCTTATCCTAAGTGCACTCGAGTTCGGGTATAGAACTCATCTCACAAAGATCACCAAGCACACAAGGAATTAATATCAAGCAAATCAATCATTACATACAATACATTAATCCAAAATTGCACAAAATATATCACGAAAAAAAATATATACAATACAATACAACAAATATGAAAAGTAGGCAAAACCCACTAGGACTTTACGTCCCCAGCAGAGTCGCCACTTTTCTGTAGCGGGGTATTCGTTACCATTAGAGATATTGACTAAATCCAAGGTAAATCATACAAGTCGAGTCGCCACCGCACTTCTATTTATCCAAAGGAATGGTTAGAAAGCGAACAAAAACCTAAAAGTTTTATCGAATCAAAAACTAGTAAAAATGTCAGAGATCTGGGTAAGGGGGTTGGTTATGCAATGGGAAGGTGTTAGGCACCCAAAGCATCCTAGGTACTCCTAGGGAGCCCTTTTCACATTTGTTGCAAAGGTTTTTTTTTTGTGAAAATTTATTTGTGCAAACATGATTGAAGGGATGAGAAAAGCGTGTATGTTTATCTAATGTACTACTTACTAAAAGAAGGGTCAAAAGAAAATGACTCGCACGGATGTCACATCCACTGCATACGTATCTCATCTGAAATGAGAATCAGAGTCTTCGTAGCTCGGCGACCTATGGGTTAGGGGTAAGTGTGCTCGGTAAGACATCGTATCTTATGCCTACGTTTCTCATCTGGAATGAGAATCAGAGCAAGCCGTAGTTCAGCTAACTACGGGGTAAGGGTTGAACGACATTACTACGCAATCTACCGGATGCTCGACCTTTAGAGACTTACTCGCCTGTAGTAGAAGGAGTAAACGTATTCTTAGGAGAAGAAAAATCAATGAGTTGTTGGTGTTTTAGGGATGCTCATGCAAAAGGGCAGTCCTGGACGAAGGAACCGCGCTACCTTAGTGGACATGCAGACGAGAGACTATACGAAGTCTAACAATCCTGTGGGGAGACGATCACACCATACAAAACAAACATGCATAAAGTAAAATGCCACCAAAGGGGCTCAAACATACATGGGTAGGGCTTTAGTCAAGAGGGGTCATATCAACCTCGACAAACAAGCCATGGAAGGGTAATCAAACGGGCTCTTAACCTCTGACATTGAACGTCAGGGTGAGCAGATTAACAGGGTAATGAGGATAAGACCTCATAGCTCTTAACCCTGTACAGGGTGAGCTCATGACAAAAAGTGGGGATTCAGAAAGGTGGAACCCTCTCCACTGACCGATCGGACGAAAGATCTTGGGCTTTTGTTCTGAAGCATCGATACGTAGTGTGAGCATAAAGAACGACACACTGAATAACGGGGGATTGATTACTAATCCCTTTTATCCGTCAATTGCCTCTTCATAGAGGTCTTTAGCACAAAGTAACACACAAGAACATTGCCTCCTATCGAGGTCTTCCAGCTAAGAAAGCAGTAAAATGCTAAAAGATGTAAAAAGGATTAAGATCTACCACATGGATAAAGATCCGGAGTAACAGCAACTCAAGAAACAAGAAACCCAGAGATCTCTCAAGCTAGCACCATCAAAGAAAGTGGGTCAGTACAGGTAATCGGAATAAACCTCTAGGGTGGTATCCCACAAATAAAGTGGAATACCAAGCAAGCCGTCTCTGCAAGAGTCACGTGAGTCCTCACAAAAACTCAACAAAAAGGTTAGAGTAACAGGATGGAATCAGGAGAAAACAATGCCGAACACAAAACAGATTAGAGCAAATAGAAAAATAAATGCTGTCGCGATCGCTGCTGCATCGCCTAGCGAAAGCTTAGAGAAGCTTTGCCGCGTGCTCGCCTAGCGAAGGTGCTAGCGAGCGCCTGTGGGTTTTGGGTTCTTCATGGATAACAATACGATCTCAGAAACCCCAAACCCTATGGCATCCATCTCAGAAACGAAACGGTTAAACATTCAAGGTATTGTTTACACATTCATGCATATCTAAACCCGGGGGCAAAACTGAACGATACCTCATACATTCAGAGCATTCAAATTGAAAGTAATGGGAATAAGGGCAAACCTGATTAGAGAGACCGATAAAAATCGAATGGCACGGCTGGGTTTGCAAGGCAATGTTCGGGTTTGCGTGAGGCGGAGGTGAAAAAGTGTGTGAGTCGGAGTGAACTTCTCAGAGCTGCCTGGAGGTTGCTGCAGATTAGTTCGCCTCTCTCCTTCTCTCCCTCTTTCTACTCTTTCTGTCCAGGTCTTGTTTCAATGAAAACTCTAGTATTTATAACCTGATTTCCGTGGCTTAGTGGGCTCAAATGAATGCAATTCAGGCCCAAAATTCTGTTATGTTTTCAAAACGTGTGGTCTTCGCCTAGCGAATGGTTTGCTCGCCTAGAGAGCATGACAACTCAGACCTTCGCCTAACGAAGAAATGGTTCGCTTAGCGAGCATGACAGCTCAAGAACAGACTTTTACTCTTTCCAGGTTAGCATTTTGAATGATGAATAGATCCCATTGGAACATGTTGGAAGTAACCCACGTCATTCCCTTGTATTGCCTGATCACCCGAATAGAATCTACAAAGTGTCTTGGATGATACTCAAGCTTCAAACAAAAGATGTTAGTGACACATTTTTGTGCTTTTGGTTAGTAAACAAAAATAAGAGAAACAATGATATATAATTCAAACATGCTTGGTGATCTCAAACCAATCACAAGGAGTCTCACCCAAAGGCAAAGGGAACCAAGATGCTTATGATCCTTGAGGCTATGCAAATGCAATGTTATGATTCCATGGGGGATATTAGGGCCAAAATTGGGGTCTTACAATTACTTCTTCTTACTTGTGTTTTATTAGGACCCAAAACGATTTCGATGTCATGTACATGAATATGTATCCCACGATCCTTTGATAGAACCATATATTCGAGGATGCAGTTTTGGTAATCTCCTCAACATAGTCTCATACTCGGTTGACTACAAATTTATTCTTGCTTTGTTAGGGAGATGGAGACCCGAGACCCATACATTTCACCTTCCTTTCGGTGAGTGTACCGTCACACTTGAGGACGTCTACATGTTGTTAGGTCTACGTATCGATGGTAAGACCGTAAATGGTAGAGTTAACCAGGATAACTCTATATGCAATGAATTGTTGGGTGCCCCTTTGTATGACGACACAACTACGGGAGAGACTTTTGGTCAAGCTAGGGGTCAAGGTATTAACTTAAAATATCTCAAACAATATTATGCAAATATAACATTATCTGAAGAATCTACCAAGTATGAAAAAATAATTAAAGTTCAGTTTTATATTCTGATTCTATTCAGTAATCTTTTATTTCATGAAAGTACTGGTAATATGGTAAATTATATGTATTTACCATTGTTACGAAACAAAATAAGGTAAGCACATATAGTTGGGGTTCAGCTGTTTTGGCCCATCTATATAGTGCGTTGTGTAAAAATGCCAAAAAAAAAATACTTGTACGTTTTATTCATGCGCGTATTTGCTACAAGCACGGGGTTGGTCAAGAATATCGTCACTCGCCCTGGTAAACGAGAAGTCATTCATATTCCCCTTTGAAACAAAGTAAGTTTAAAACTTTACCATCTAATTTATTAGACTTTATATTACAACTAACTGTAAATAATATTTTTCAAATGTTTTCGATCTAGGTGGTCAGTTTAAGGGATGAAGTACAACAGGTGTCTGAAACACGCTGTAGTAGTCTATTCCAATCTATTGGACCACGTTGGACCAGATGATGTAATACTACTATACAACTCTACTTTTGATTTTAAAAAAATTATCAAATTACATATCATCTAATCATGTCATATTCTTGTACAGTTTATCTGGAGGCTATATTTGGGTCTTGATCATCAGGTTAACCATGATGATGATGCAGTTTAGACAACAAAAACACCAATTATTTGGTTCACTACTGTGGAGATACACAAGAGTGACCTTGTAAAACTGCAGTTCAGCATGCACCAACAAATTCCAGAACCTCCGACGTGTTTGGGAGATTGGCATCAACAAAGAGTCAATGCCCAATGAGATTATTCCGACTGGAGAGACTTCACAAAAGAGATGTGATGTCATTGGAGGAATCGACAATAACACATCTTAAACAAACCAGACATACAAGGTGCTAGACCAACTCAACATTATATGGCATGGTTTAGGTCGGTTACAACGCCACAATTTGTGTCTGAGCCAAGATATTTGATTGATCCTTGCCAACTAGCTTTATCATCATACAACCAACAACAAATCCCCGTCCATGAACAATGTCAACCCAACTCAAACCCAACGATCAACCTCACACCATCACCCTACCATATACACCCAACAACCAAACACCTAACCTCGCAACCCATTCATGCCACACACCCAAACTCAAAACCAAGAATAAAACCCTAACCACCAACAACCATACGCAGCCACCACAACGTCTATAGCACAGATGATTCATACGATTCAACGTCATGCCATTGTAGCCCCCCACCAATGACCACCAAAACATCCCATCACCACAACACCCAACCATTATTTGACTATAGTACACCCCAGGAACCATTGATTTGTTTCCAAACTGATCCAATATCCCAATTCGGGCAACCATAACGTCCACAATTCACCCAACCACAACGACTTAACTACCAAACTTAATTACGGAAGCATCGTTGGCGACAACCCCATAGCTATTGGGGACAAATGATGACACATCTATCAAATACCGCTAGACCTTTCATCGGACCTTCACACCAGTCACTATTGGATCATGTCAGCACTCAAAGACCCCAAACACCTCAGGATAATCGTGGGAGACCTTGAAGACAGACTAACGCACTTGGATGTGGAACAGTGGGGCGTTTCAATCGAGCGTGTCAGTGAATTTCCTGTCAATTCTATGTAACTTTTTATTATAATATAATATAACTTTTATTTTCAGTATTTCATTTTATTAATTATAAATTTAGCATTTAAAATAAAATAAAAAACAAAGTGAAAGGAGCATGCGCCACATGCATTGGCGCATACACTATATAGTGTATGCATCCGCCAATGCATGTGACTCCAAGACATGCATGCGCCAATGCATGTGACTCCAAGGCATGCATGCGCCAATGCATGTGGCGCTTACATGCATTGACTTTGCATGCATGCGTTATGGCTCTGGACGGATCCTATGTACCTTAGCTGGATGCGTCAGTTCAACTGTTGCATCAGTCGAAAAAATGGTTATTTTGGTATATATTTTAAAAATTTGGTCATTTTGATATTTTATTTGAAAATATTTGTTATTTTAAAAAAATCGTTATAAGCAGTAGTTAGTGACATACATTGTAACATTTTAATTGTTACATTATATTACAAACATATGAATATAGGGTTAGAAAAATATTATTTATCTTTTAAATTAATTAATTAATTAATTCTTTTTATAAAAATTATTTGTCTTTTTTAATTTCTTTTATATGAATTTATAAGATATTTTTTTACGCTTTTTTTTGTTTGTTTTTGTTTTTATTTTATATTACTATGTGTTTTAATTTTCAAAAAATGTTTGTATTTTTTAATTTTTTATGTAAAAGTTATTTGTCTTAGTTTTTTTAATGGGACAAATGGTTGGTGGTACTAGTAGTAGTATGTCGCTTCCTCCTCCAACAAATCCAAGTGTTAGAAATGTGAGAAATAAGAAAGTTGCCAAAAATGCCCTTGGTCAAAGACAAGATGTGGCATGGGAACATGACACTCTCGTAAATGATGGATCAAGAAAAATCAAGTGCAACTATTGTTATAATGAGTATAATAACCGTGCTTTTCGATTTAAGCATCATTTAGCAGGGACAAATAGTAACGTTGAACCCTTTGTATCTGTTCCAGATGAAGTTCGCAAACAAATATGGACCATTGTTCATAGATTGCAAAACAAACTCATCAAGAAGAGAACTCTAAGTGAAGATGTATTGGAGGCGAATATGGAAGATGATAAAAGAAAGAAAGTTGAATCTTCAGGTCTTGCAAATATTTTCAGGGGGGGTAACTTCTCAATCAACTATCAACGATGATTTTTTTTTTAAAAAAGAGAAGGAGGACACGGACTTACAAGTTGCAACTTATTTTCATAACAATGTTATCTCTTTTAACATTGTAAAAGATGCAGAATTTATAAAGATGTGTGAAAGGATTGCCCAATATGGTAAATGATATAAGCCATCATCTTATCATGATATTCGAGGTAAATATTTAAATAAAAAAGTTGAGTCTATAAATAGCATATTGGTGGAGCATAAAGCTGCGTGGAAAAAGTTTGGATGTACAATAATGACGGATGAATGGACTGACCAAAAAAGGAGGACTATCATAAACTTTTTAGTCAATAGTCCTATGATTAATTTCTTTTTAAAATCAATTGATGCATATGGAATTTCAAAGACAGTTGATAAAGTTTTCAAAATGATGGATGATATTGTTGAGGAAGTGGGGGAAGAAAATGTTGTCCAAATTGTAACAGACAATGGTGCAAACTACAAGTTGGCTGGACAAATATTGATGAATAAAAGGAATAAGTTTTATTGGACACCTTGTGCATCTCATTGCATTGATCTAATATTAGAAATTTTTTAGAGCAAGATACCTATGCATAAGGAGATTATTGCTTCAGGTAAAAATATCACAACTTACATTTATGCTAAGACTGGTCTTATAACTTTGTTGCATCATTACACTGAAGGAGGTGTGTTGACAAGACCTGACATCACTCGCTTTACAACATCATATTTGTGTTTGGGCTGCTTGAATGATAAGAGGGGAGGATTGTATAGGATGTTCACTTCCAAGCAATGGAAGGATAATTAATTTTCCAAGACAAAAGATGAAAAATTTGTTGAAAATATAGTCACAAAGAAGGACTTTTGAAAGAATTTGATTATTTTCCTTAAGAGTGTTTTTCCATTACTTAAAGTCTTACGTATGCTGGATTCTAATGAGAAGACAACTGTGGACTATATTTATAAAGAAGTGGATCAGACAAAAGAGAAAATACAAACTAGTTGCAATAATAAGAGAAAAAGGTATAATTTTATAAAATATCTTAGATTCATTTATTTAATATAAAAAGTATATTAGTATTTATTTATAAACTAATTTAATTTTTTCTTTCTTAAACTACCAACCTTTATGGAAAATTATAGATAACAAATGGGACAAACAATTGCATAGGCCTTTGCATGTTGCAGGCTATTATCTTAATCCAATGTTGCATTACAAACCTAATTTCAAAGCAGATAATGAAGTGAAACAAGGAATGTATGCATCTTTAGAAAGAATGATGGGAGGAGACATGGATATGGTGAATAAAATTGATGGTTAACTTGAGGATTTTAAGAGTAAAAAAGGGTTCTTTAGGAGTGAAATAGCTCAACGTTGACTAAAAAAACAAGACACCAACTCAACGTGGGAATCTTACGGTGATGCACGTCTAGAGTTGCAAAATTTTGTTATTCGTGTGTTGAGTTTGACATGTAGTTCTTCTGACTTTGAGAGAAATTTGAGTGCTTTTGAGGTGATATATTTTTAAATTTATCATATATATTTTTTATAGTTACTATATGTTATGCATTTTAATTTAATACTTCCCCTTTTTAGGTTCATACGAAGAAAAGAAATCAGTTGAAATAAAAAATTATGGATGATCTTGTGTATATGATGGTAAATACAAGATTGACCAAGAATAAGGCTGAACGAAAAAAAAGCGAGATCTAACAATTGATGATTTCCAAGATGATGACGATTTGTGGTATGTTGTTGAGGAAGAAAATGCAGGTGGTAATCATATAAATGTGGCTGATTTAGACGAAGATTTGATGCAAATTATTGATGCAAATTATTGATGCAAAGTATTGATGCTAAATCAACTGCACATGTAGATGAATTTGATGTCCTTGAAACTATAGAAAGTGACAATGAAGAAGGAAATGCAGATGAAGGTGATGAAGGTGATGAAGGAGATGATGATGATGATGATTATGGTGGAGGAGATGATGATATTAATGAAGATGAAGGAGTTGACATTACGGGGGAAATCCAAACTATCGGCACCTTTGTGATTTGTACTAGCCTCTTTGATTTTGAGTATGTTATTTTATGGAGTTTGTTATTTTATGTTAAAATTTGAGATTTTTAATTTTATGATTAAGATTTTAGAGTTGATAATATGCAAACTTATGCACTATTTAATATAAATAATATAAAATATTTTAAGTATTATTTTTTTAATAAAATCTTACGATTTTGGGTATGATTTTATGTTGTATGATCTTGTTATCCTCTCTATCTTAATTGCGATTTTATATTTTACGATTTTAATATCCCCTCTCAATCTTATATAAAATCTCGATTCTGACAACATTATTTTCATGGAATGAATCCGTAGAGTTTTCAACAGTATGGTTCATGTCATGAACAAAAAAGATAAGTTTTACTTTTCCACCAAAAATGTAACCTGGTTTTTATAAATTCTCCTCCACGGAAATGTTATCCAAACTATTATATCTCTAATGATATCACTCCTATATTATCTCTAGTATTTGGCACGTCTAACACGGTATTCAATTCTCTGGCATAACTTATATTTACTTATTAGCGCGTTTAAGTATCAATAAGTTCTAAAATGGTAAGCTGTTCAAATATCATGGTGGTCATGATACTCGTAGTGGTTTGCAACAGAGTTAACTGTTGTAGCGGCAAGGATTCCAGATGCGGACGTCACGGCCCAAAAATCAGATTTCCATTCCATTTTAAAGACAGTGAAACAGAAGATGGATGTGGTTATAAAGGCTTTGGTCTTACTTGTTCAGACACACACAAAACACTGCTTGAGCTTCCTTCACATTCTGGCCCAATTGTACTCCAAGTCAAAACCATAAATTATCAAGACCAATATATATTCGTATCTGACCCAGGAAATTGTCTTCCTGGAAAGCTTCTTAAGCTCCACCAATCACAAATGTCTACTTTTCAGTTATATAAGTATCCCGAAGATTCTTCTAAATCCATTTTCCTTAATTGTAGCTCATTATCCTGCCCTGTTTATGTTGTTGATTCTGGCAATAGCCTCCTTCATTCGGGTTTTGACCCAATACTCTGCACCAGAACTCCAGATATTATTTCTTCACTACGCCGGTCGGAAGATGAGGATTGTGATGATTGTTATGGTTTGACATGGTCGAAACCCAATTGTAGCATGTGTGAAATACAAGGAAAGATGTGTAAACTCAAAAACAACGGAACTGGAGACGAGATAGAATGTTTTGAACGTCAACACAAACCAATTAAGAAGATACTTCTATATGTCACAGGTAAGATATACTAGTACGTCTTTACATTTGTTTTCTAATTTAAAAAGTAATCGTAACCACACAACACATATTTTTTCGGATTTAGATCTTTGGCAACTAATTCTCTCGGCGGCATAGGATCTCTTTGGTGAGGGAAGGGGAAGGAAGGAAAATGATTTTAATTACATGATTCAAAATAGGAAAGGGAATGGGAAGAGAGAAGAGATATTTTATTTACAATTATGTTTATTCATATTAAGAAAAATATTTTTAATTTTTTTTTATTCTTTTAATTTTAAGAGACTCATGATATTTATCATTTATAATTTAAATACGAATTAATTAATAAAATATAAGTATTCAATTAAAGAATATTAGAAAAGATTTTATAAAAATATAACGATATAATATATAATTTTAATAAAATTATCAAATATAATTAAATCTAACAAAAATTATTATAAAAAAAAGTATTATGATAATTAAAAAATAATATTAAACTATAAAAAATAAAATAGAAAAATTAAACATATATAATGATAACAAAATTAAAATAAAAAAATACAAGAAGATAAAAGAATCGATAAAATTTGTTCAAAATGATTTTTTTTAACATTTTAGTAAGTTAAATTTATTAAATGGATAAATATGTAATTATAATTATAATTATAATTATAATTAAACTCCTCCTTCCCAAATTTCCCCAAATAGGAGGAAATAAAAAGTGTTTCAAGAGGGAATTTGGTCCCCCTCTATCTACCTTCTCTCCCCTCTTAAAATTTAAATCAAACAAATAAACTATTAAATATTCAATTTTATAATTGATTTAAATTTATAATTAGTTAAAATTTAATGTGATATCAATTTACCTTTACTCAACTGAGGTAACTATAAATTGTCATGTGAGATGAGTAACTATAAATTGTCATGTGAGATGTATTGCATGCGTAAGAAAAATCAAAAGTGTAAGAAATACTTTTGTAAAGTTACATCATAATGAGATTTAAAAAAAAAAAAAACTAACAAATCCCCTGAGAAAATGTTAGCATTTCCATTTTAATTTTACTAATTTCTTCAAATTTTTTGATAATGTATCCTATTTTAATTTGAGATTCCTAAATTCAGCCTATTATATTCATTGTGGTGTAAGATTCACTATTAAACTAATTAGTGTTATTTTGTGTAGTTGCGATTGTTGGTGCAATTATGGTGGTGTTGATTCTTAAAACATATTTGCGTCTCTATAACTATTTTAAAACAAAGGGTGAAGATGAGGCCAGAATTGAAAAGTTTTTAGAGGATTATCGGGCGCTCAATCTTACGAGATTCTCTTTTGTAGATATAAAGAGGATTACAAATAACTTTAGAGAAGAGTTAGGTGAAGGGGCTCATGGAGCAGTTTTTAAAGGTAAATTATCTAATGAAATTCTCGTGGCTGTGAAGATGCTAAAAAACACCGTGGATGATGGAAAAGAGTTCATTAATGAAGTGAAAGCAATGGGAAAAATTCACCACATTAATGTAGTTCGCTTGATTGGATTTTGTGCGGATGGATGCTATCGTGCTCTTGTTTACAATTTCTTTTCAAATGGCTCATTACAAAACTTCATAACTCAACCTAAAAACATTAATCGTTTTTTTGGTTGGGAAATGCTCCAACAAATAGCTCTTGGCATAGCCAAAGGTATTGAGTATCTTCACACGAGTTGTGATCAACGAATTCTTCACTTTGATATTAATCCCCATAACGTGTTATTAGATGACAAACTTGTTCCAAAAATTACAGATTTTGGTTTGGCTAAATTGTGTTCTAAAACTCAAAGTGTAGTTTTAGTAACTGCCGCGAGGGGGACTTTAGGTTACATTGCACCTGAAGTATTTTCGAGGAACTTTGGAAATGTATCATATAAAGCTGACATATATAGTTATGGGATGTTATTACTTGAAATGATTGGAGAAAGAAAGAGTATAAGTGAACTTTCAGAGGAAAATTTTAAAGTTCTATATCTAGAATGGGTTCATGAGTTTCTTGAAGGGCGAGATATGCAATTGAAGATTGGGAAAGTAGGAGATGATGTAATTTTAAAAAAACTTGCAATTGTAGGATTGTGGTGTATTCAGTGGAATCCAATAAATCGTCCATCGATAAAAGGTGTGCTCAAAATGTTAGAAGCTCAAGAAGAAGGAAATTTGATTGTGCCTCCAAACCCTTTCAACTCAACAATTTTCAAAAATAGTGAAATCCCAAAAAAGTATTCAATTTTAGAGTTAGAGTCTATACATGAATGAGATATGGTTGTCACATTAGAAAATATCAGGTGCGACAAGATTAACATTTTATATATTATTTAGGTACAGTGTTAATCTTGATGCATTTAAATATTTATGCAAAATATCATATGGACATAGCGATGGCAACATAAGATACCCGTCCAAACTCATTTTGAATTTGACTGAAAAAACTCATTTTGATTGGGGTTGGATTTTCTTACGAGTCACGTAATAAGGGCACTAGTATTCATCCTATTTATTTTATTTTTTACTTTATCATTTTGTTTTTATAATTTAGAATATTAAATATATAGTCAATGTTTTGATATTTTGATTTGTATTTTTTATTTAAAATATTTAAAATGAATGTATGGAATTATTTTTAATTGTTTTATTTTTTTATTTGTAATGTAATTTGAGTTTGAAAAAATTAAATATTTTTAATAAAAAAATGATTTTATTAAATGGATGGTAGCGGAACAGAGATATTCGAATCTGACCCAAATCTGTTCGATAAAGGTTTGAGTTTTAATTCTTCATCTCGATGGAGATCGAGGCAGAGAACGGAGATTATTTGGAGATTCAAATTTGAGTTTGAAGGAGATAAAAACTCTCCCCAATCCGCCCCATTATCATTCCTACGTGGATGGTATACATGATACAAACTTAACTCCAATAAACATTATTTAAATAAAATTGTAAAAAATTCAAGAGAATAAACTTCAAAAAGAACATGAATACTAGAGAGTTCAAATATAAATTGTAAAAGTAACTCATTGTTATATGTCAGACCTACTTAAATCCTACTAAATACTAATAATTCTTATATCGTCCATACAAAATTTTGTTATGGTATTAAATGGGATCCTCGATAGTGAATGATGAGATTAGTCTTTTCAAATTAATCGGTTGTAAAGTTCAAGATATATAAAAATTCAAACAAAACTAATCAAAGTGGTAAATTCTACCCTACGAAGAAGATAAATTAGGAAAAATAAAGACTTTGATATATTATGATCTAAAATATGTCAAAGATTAGAGTTATACGCGGATCGGGTTTGACCTAACCCGTTACCCAACCCGTTCAAAATTCAATGGGTTGAGTTCGTCGTTCAATCCGCAATTTCATTGTCAATAATGACCCGATCCGACCCGTTCATTACTGGATTGGGTTGAATAGGATTCGCGGGTTATGTTTCAAATAAAAAATATATTTTTTATGATTCCTTTTGTTGATTTTAAAAAATATATATAATACAACTCAATACAATCATACTCATTTATAATATTAAAATTCAATAAAACACATCATATAAATTATAATATCTAATCAAATTTATCAACTAGACATAACATTTTATAATAGTATAAAATTTAACGAGACATGTTATTTCTATAAAATACATAAGTTGGAAATGATACAAAAGAAAATAAGAAAGAACAATTAATCTTAGAATTTCTTAAATTCATTGGTCTACTAGTTTTATTGGTGGAGAATAATTTATTTTTAAAAAAATTATGGTTATTAGTAAGATATTAATTTTATATTTTTATTTAAAATGATAATAAAAATAATAAAAAATTACTAAAGTCACGTCAATGGATTGGACCAATGGATAGCGAATTGCAAATTTCAAATCTGATACCCGAATCAAAACTATACATGCTATTATGAGTTGGTTTGGATATACCAGTAAATAAATGGATTTGGATAATTTATGGATTGAGTTGATTTACATTAGTGGATTCGTGGGTCGATCCGCATTATGAACACCCCTATCAAAGACATTAAACATATAATTTTAATGTTTATAATAATGGATAAAAATGTCCAAACACTAAAAATGTTCAATTCAATAACCATTAAATTAAAAAAATTAATAATATAAAAATCCTAAATTATTTTATTTAATTATAATTGCAGACTGTAACATTGCTATATGCTACACTTGAACTATGCCCTAATTGTTCAAACATTACCATTTAGTAATATTTTTTTACAAGAGATGGAATATATATATATATATATATATATATATATATATATATATATATATATATATATATATATATATATATATATATATATATATATATATATATATATATATATATATATATATATATATATATATATATATATATATATATATATATATACTCTGAAGATTTATCCAAATTAATTTTGATCAAAGATAAAGATTAAATTTTTTTAATATAAATTAATTTTTTTAAATAAATATTATTTTAAATAAAATATCAAACTAATCATTTAAAAAAAATCGAAAATAAAAAGAGGATTTTTTTACTAAAATAACCCAATTTTTCAAAAATATGTCCAAAATAACCCTGATTTCAAAAAAAAATCTAAAATTATCCCACTTTTAGCCAATTAAATTGGCTACACCATGTGCTATAGCCAATTGAATTGGCGCCTCCACCTAAAAATAGGGTAATTTGGAATTTTTTTGAAATCAGGATTATTTTGAGATTTTTTTTTAAAATTAGGGATATTTTGGTAAAAAATTCACAAAAAGAGTAGCAATGCATTCATGCATCCATTTGTTATACACATGTGTCATGCTTTGTGAGGCGTGTTTATTGGATGTGCCACTACATGTGGCGCATCCAATAAGTTGTCGCTAGTATGGATGACACCTATGTGCAAATAATGAATGTGTGCGCTATTCAGAGCGACTACTGTTATTGCCAATAATTTTTTTGTTTGAAATATAGTTAACTTGATATTTTATTTAAAATTATAGTTATTTGGAAAATTATTTTAAAAAGATGATTATTTTTAAAAAATATTCTTAAAATTTGCATGAGATATTTGAAAGAAAGCTTTGAGAATTTAAGCGATAAAAAAATGTTTCATATGGTAGAAAAACATGGGTTTGTTTCGGTAAATATAAGTCACACGAGTTGAATATTTTTACTCAAATACCCCATATTTTCAAAAAAAATCCCAAAATAATCCAGTTTTCAAACAAATTTTCAATCTATCCCAGTTTTAAAAAAAATACTTAAGGCATAAGCGCCAGATCAATTGGCGCCTGCCCTTAATTTTTAAGAGAGGTCGCCAATTGAATTGGCTACAGCACATGGTGCTACCAATCCAATTGGCACCCATGTGTATAAAGTGAGAATAATGTGCAATTTTTTTTTATAAATAAAGGGGTTGTGTGATTCATTTATCCACATCGCTTTTCGTCATATTGCAAACATGTTTAGTGTTCGTCGCCGCTATGGAAAAGTGATTCATTCAAGAGACAAACCTTAGATGTTGATCCTCTTCTGGAACATCTGTAGTTTCGATCAACTGAAGAGGGAGTTGGTTCGTTGGTTAAATGGAAAAATACCAGAAGGGAAAAATTAGAAGTATTGAGAGACTCGACAGTATATTTGGTTGGGTGCGAGTTAAAATTGATAAGGATGCTAGGGAAATGATGTTTGGACCAGATGACATGAGTTTGATCGTGCTCTTGTTTACAATTTCTTTTCAAATGACTCATTACAAAACTTCATAACTCAACCTAAAAACATTGATCGTTTTTTTGGTTGGGAAATGCTACAACAAATAGCTCTTGGCATAACCAAAGGTATTGAGTATCTTCACACGAGTTGTGATCAACGAATTCTTCACTTTGATATTAATCCCCATAACGTGTTATTAGATGACAAATTTGTTCCAAAAATTACAGATTTTGGTTTGGCTAAATTGTGTTCTACAACTCAAAGTGTAGTTTCAGTAACTGCCGCGAGGGAAACTTTAGGTTACATTGCACCTGAAGTATTTTCGAGGAACTTTGGAAATGTATCATATAAAGCTGACATATATAGTTATGGGATGTTACTAGTTGAAATGGTTGGAGAAAGAAAGAGTATAAGTCTGTTTTTAGAGGAAAATTTTAAAGTTCTATATCTAGAATGGGTTCATAAGTTTCTTGCAAGGGCGAGATATGCAATTGAAGATTGAGAACGTAGGAGATGATATAATTTTTTAAAAAAACCTTGCAATTGTAGGATTGTGCTGTATTCAGTGGAATCCAATAAAAACGTTCATTGATAAAATGTGTGCTCAAAATGTTAGAAGCTCAAGAAGAAGGAAATTTGATTGTGCCTCCAAACCCTTTCAACTCAATAATTTTCAAAAATAGTGAAATCCCAAAAAAGTATTCAATTTTAGAGTTATAGTCTATACATGAATGAGATATGGTTGTCACATTTGAAAATATCAGATGCGACAAGATTAACATTTTCTATATATTTATGCAAAATATCACATGGACGTAGACATGGCAACATAAGATACCCGTCCAAATTTATTTTGAATTTGAATGAAAAAACCCGTTTTGATTGGGTTTGGATTTTCTTACGAGTCAAGTAATGAGGACACTAGTACCCATCATGAACTCATCCTATTTATTTTATTATTTACTTTATTATTATTTTGTTTTTATAATTTAGAATATTAAATATGTGGTCAATGTTTTGATATTCTTATTTGTATTTTTTATTTAAAATATTTGAAATGGATGTATGGAATTATTTTAAATTGTTTTATTTTCTTATATGTAATGTAATTTGATTTTGAAAAAATTAAATATTTTTAATTAAAAAATTGATTTCATTAAATGAATTGTAGCGGAACAGAGATATCCAAATCTGACCCAAATTTGTTCGATACAGGTTTGAGTTTTAATTCTCTATCTCGATGGAGATCGAGGTAGAGAACAAAGATTGTTTGGAGATTCAAATTTGAATTTAAAGGAGATAAAAACTCTTCCCAATCCGCCCCATTATCATTCTTACGTGGATGCTATATATGATACAAACATAACTCCAATAAACATTATTTAAATAAAATTGTAAAAAATTCAAGAGAATAAACTTCAAAAAGAACATGGATATTAGAGAATTCAAATATAAGTGGTAAATTGTAACTCGTTGTTATATGTCAGCCCTGCTTAAATTCTACTAAATACTAATAATTCTTATATTGTCCATACATAATTTTTTTATGGTATTAAATGGGATCCTCGATAGTGAATGGTGGGATTAGTCTTTTTGAATAGGGTTTGCGGGTTGTGGTTCAAATAAAATATATATTTTATGATTCCTTTTGTTTAGGTGCACAAAAAAAATACAACTCAATACAATTATACTCATTTATAACATTCAAATTCAATAAAACATATCATATAAATGATAATATCTAATAAAATTTATCAACTCGACATAACACTTTATAATAGTATAAAATTCAACCAGAAACATTATTTCCATAAAATACATAAGTTGGAAGTAATACAAAAGAAAATAAGAAAGAACAATTAATCTTAGAATTCGTAAATTCATTGGTCTACTAATATTATGGTGGAGATGACATTGTAATATTTCAGGTGTAGATGAAAATTAATTTCTTGCTACAGATGAATGTGTGTTGAGTGTTGGATGTTGATAGTAAGACACTTAAATAGGTAAGTAATTTGTCCCACATGCAAGCTAGTCCGAAGTGATGTGTCACACATGCAAGCTAGTCCGAAATGATGTGTCAAACATACAAGCTACTCTGAAGTGACATGTCCAGCATGCAAGAGAGAGGAAAACCATGCGTCACACATGCAAGCACTAGCTCCAAATGAATTGGTGCCTCCTTACAATCCTTGCACATGGGCGCCAACCCATTTGGCTACACCATGTCTTACATGCATGTAGAACTCGTAACCAAGCATTCAGACCTAGGTGTGTCATGCATGTACCTATGGAGGCGCCAATTTGAATGGTGACACCATGTACAAAATGCACATGGACGCCAATTCATTTGGCTACCACATGCAAACACATTTTTCTATGCTCTACACTTTTTCCTATAAATTCATTCACACCATCAAGACTTCTTCTACACCATCACTCACTACTTTTCTGGACAATCACTAGAATAATGAACATATCTTTGACAATTGTAACACTGAATGTGACTCTTGTCTGGCTTTTGACCACCACTTCCTCCTCTACCTGCAACACCACCTCTTTGGTTGCCTTGGTTCCAGGGTTTTCTGTGATTCGACCAGTTTCTTTCTTGTTGATTTTGACCAGTCGAATTATTGTGACCTCCCCTACCTTTATTGTCATTCCAACTACCTTTTCCTTTTCTTTCTTTTGTTGATTGAGCCTGCAAAGCCATATCACTCTTCGACTTTCCTACAGCTCTTTCAGCCATTCTTTGTTCATGAGATTCAAGCGTCCCTTGAAGCTTTTCCTTTGTCAATTTTGACAATTCTTTCGACTCTTCTATGGCTACTACCACGTGGTCGAACTTTGGAGCGAACGACCTCAAGATCTTTCCAACAACAGATCTTGATGTCAACACTTCTCCACATACCTTGATTTGACTCATCAGTTTCGTAACCTTGGTGAAGAAATCAGTTATGCTTTCATTGTCTTTCATCTGAAGTAATTCATACGTCCTTTTGTGAGTGTGTAACCTCACCTCTTTCACCTTCTTTGCGCCTCCAAACGATTTCTCCAGAATTTCCCATGCTTCTTTCGCTGACTCAGCATCACTAACCTTTTCAAAGTTATTTGCATCAACACATTGATGGATTATAAAGAGAGCTTTATAATCTTTCTTCTTCAATTCTTTATGTGCAGCCTTTTCTTGATCTGTCGCGGCTTCTGCAAGCGTTGTTACTCATTCCTTCACAAGATTCCAAAGATCTTGATAATATAACACAACTTTTATCTGCTTGCACCAATTCTCATAATTGTTGTTCTTGAGAATCGGAAGATTTGCTAGAAAATGTCAGTTTGGATGATTCGTTGGCATGATAATTTTCTTCTCACGAATCGATTAACCGAAGCTTTTGATACTAGATGTTAGAAATCCCCCAAAATCTATGGAGAATTTCAATCAATCTTGATGAACAAGATTGTTATTACCCACACAATGACAATAAAAGAAAAGAACAATGGAGAAAGAAAAAGGGTAAAGAACAATCAAAGAGAAGAAGAATTAAAATTCTGCAGAGTTTCTCTCTGCTCACAAACTGTGGAAAACTTTTTATTCACTTTGCAACGATAAAATACGGTGAATACAATGTTATGAATACTCTATTCACTTCATTACAAAAATAAGGGTTACTCCCTCTATTTATAGATTTAGGTTAACTTGGACCTCAAGCCAAAACCCAAAATTATAAAAGCCCAAAATAGTTAACACTACTAAAATAGACATAGGTGGTTCGACACTTTCTTATAGAACTTTGAAGAAGGATAGAAAATAGATCGATAGAGCGGACAAAACTGATTTTAAAAGAACAATTTTCTCACAAATAAATAAGTTTTTATTAGCACTACTTAACAACCACTCGCGTCCTGCATAAATCACTCGTTTCTATTGAACCACATAGAAACGTCCAACTTTGTATATTTAATAAGTAGTTAGAATAGAAGCAAAATTGATCGACATTGAAAATTGTTTAATTACGCGTTTGAATTGAATAGCTCCATTTTCATCGCTTGACTTTTCAACTGTAATGCAGTAAATGAGTTTCCACATTAAAAAGTAAATCCGGTTTCTATCATCCATCTAGTTTTCTAAGACATCTAACACATCATTCAATTCTAGGGGCATAATAGATATATTATTCATATGATCTCTATCAGAAGGTTCAAGTATCATCAATAAGTGCTAAAATGCTAACTTCAAATACGATGGTGATCTTGATTCTCATAGTGATTTGCAGCAGAATCATATGGCAAGTTAATGGTTGTAGCGGGAAGGATTCCAGATGCGGGCGCGACGGCCCGGCCATACGATTTCCCTTCCGACTTAAAGACAGTGAAACAGAAAATGGATGCAGTTATACAGGCTTTGATCTTACTTGTTCCGACAAACGCATAACACTAATTGAGCTTCCTTCACATTCTGGTCCAGTTATACTCCAAGTCATAAGCATAGATTATCTAGGCCAGTCTCTAACCTTATCTGACCCAGAAAATTGTCTTCCAGGACAGTTTCTAAAGCTCTTTCGGTCACAAATTTCTCTTTCTCAATCACAAACTTCTCCCTTTCTGTTATATGAGAATTCCCAGGCCACTTATAACTTCACTTTCCTCCATTGTAGCTCATTATCCTGCCCGGTTCATGCTGTTGGCTCTTCAGATACACTACTTGATTCAGGTTTGGATCCAACACTTTGCACCAAGACTTTAGATATTGTTTCTTCACGGATGTACCCGCCTACACGTCTGAATTATGAGGATTATTTGTATTTGACATGGTCAAAACCCAACTGTATCAAGTGTGAAAGAGAAGGCAAGATGTGTAAACTGAAAAACAATGGAACAGAAGATGAGACAGAATGTTTTGACCGTCATCACAAACCAACTAAGAAAATAATTCTATATGTCACAGGTGAGAGATATTTCTACACTTTTATTTACGGATTATAAAAGTATGTACATTTCATTTATTTCTTCAAGATCTTATAATGTATGATATTTCTTCAAAATTGATTTATTATATTTGTTATTCAAAAAGAATTACTCAAGTAGTGTTGTTTTGTGCAGTTCCGTTCGTTGGTTTGATTTTGGTGACATTGATTCTTGCAACATGTTTGCGTGTTTATAACTATTTTAAAACGAAAGGTGAGGATGAGACTAGAATTGAAAAATTCTTAGAGGAGTATAGAGCACTCAATCCTGCAAGATTCTCGTATGCTGATATTAAGAGAGTTACGAATAATTTTAGAGAAAAATTGGGTGAAGGAGCTCATGGAGCAGTTTTCAAAGGCAAACTATCTAATGAAATTCTTGTGGCTGTGAAGATGCTTAACAACACAGAGGGCGATGGAAAAGAATTCATTAATGAAGTGAAAGCTATGGGAAAAGTTCATCACATTAATGTGGTTCGCTTGCTTGGATTTTGTGCAGATGGATGCTATCGTGCTCTTGTTTACAATTTCTTTTCAAACGGTTCATTACAAAAATTTATAACCCGACCTGATGACAAGGACCGTTTTCTCGGCTGGGAGAAATTACATCAAATTGCTATCGGCGTAGCAAAGGGTATTGAGTATCTTCATATGAGTTGTGATCAACAAATTCTTCACTTTGATATTAATCCGCACAATGTGTTATTAGACGACAAGTTACTTCCCAAAATTACAGATTTTGGTTTGGCTAAATTATGTTCTAAAGATCAAAGCGTTGTTTCAGTAACTGCTGCAAGAGGAACTTTGGGTTACATTGCACCTGAAGTATTTTCGAGAAACTTTGGAAATATATCGTATAAAGCAGACATATATAGTTATGGGATGCTACTACTAGAAATGATTGGAGGAAGAAAGAATATAAGTCAGTTGTCTGAGGAAAATTCCCAAGTTCTATATCCAGAATGGATTCACAATCTCTTTGAAGGGAAAGATATGCAAGTGAAAATTGAGGGAGAAGAAAATGATATAATATTAAAGAAACTTGCAATTATAGGACTATGGTGCATTCAATGGCACGCAATAAACCGCCCATCTATAAAAGTTGTGCTTCGAATGTTAGAGACTTTAGAAGAAGAAAACATGGTTGTGCCCCCAAATCCTATTAACTCAAATACTTTCAAAGTTGGTGAAATCCCGATAAAACACTCAACTTTAGAGTTGGAATCTATACATGAGTGAGATAAAGTCCTCACACATTAAAGATTGTTATATAGGTGTTGTATATATTATATAGGTGTTGTATTAATCTTGTGTTGTATTAATCTTGATGTACTATATATAGTTTTTTTTTACATGAAAAATAATATTAAAGGGGGTTCATACAATCAGAGTTCAACATCATTGCGATGGGCAACTACCCATTTTCTATGAAGTGTTGCAGAATACTCACTCGATCATGTGCTTGCAGACTACACAAAATCACATCACCAACATAATACAATGAAAATTTCTTTCATATTAGTATTTACGGCTAAATGATTTGATAATACATTTAAACATAAAGCTAACCAAATTTTCTTGCGTCTAAAACTATATCAATTGTCGCAATCTGAATAACTTCTCGGTACACTAGAGAAATTAAGGTACATTAAAGTAACGAACTGATCGAATTGGCTATGACATTCGGCTTAAAATCCAAAGAAAATTCTCCTGATGCAGTTGATGTGCATCACTAAATCGCTCTGTCAGTGTGAATTACTTTGTTAGCGTCAACTGAATTTCTCAATATCCTTAGATCATTCGACTTATTCTCCTCTTATTCGAAATATCAATTAGAAAAACAAAATATGAACATTTTTTCTTCTGTTTTCCATACCACTCCCCATTCATACTCATAATCCTTAAACATCTATTCTAGCATGCTACCAAACATAATAGAATTGAAATAGTCATTCATACTCAGAAGCTCCTTTGTATACACTATGTATGCCTTTGAGCATTTAGAGTATCCTAAGAAGATATCCTTTTGAGCTTTGACATCAAATTTATTTATTTAGACTTTGTTATTTAAGATATAACATGTACATCCAAACTGATGAAACTAAGAAATGCTTGACCTTCTTTCTTTAAAAACCTCATATGAAGTTTTGTTCATAATAGGTCAAATATAGATTTTATTTTGAGCATAACATGATGTGTTTACAACTTCTACCAACAAGTAGTTAGGTAAATTTTTTTCATTTATCATGGTTATATCCATTTCCTGTAAAGATTTGTTATTTCTCTCTACAACCGTTTACCGTCGGATTTGATAAACAAGAGCTAGTCTTCCAAAATACAAAATAGCTTGGTTACTCACAAGATTGATTAGATTGATCCTAGGACATGTGCTCTTGTTAATCTAAGTCTTATAAAGGATGAACATTTCGACAATGTTCTAAAGTTTTAAGCGTAAAAAATGCAGCAATATAAAGAAACTGTATAAAAAAGTCTTTAAATTAAAGTGGTAATAAAGATAAATGGCTTCGATAATGTAAATTCTTTTATATAATAATAAATAAAAACAATATGGCGATCACACGTACATTCTCAGTAACTCGTTTCTCAACACACACAGATACTTAGAGTGAATTTGAGAGTTTTATACAAGATGGAACACACACAAATCCTAAACACTAAGACTCCTATTTATACTGATTTGAAATAACTGTAACAAATGGTCTCTACTCCAAAAGATGGCACATTTTCGTCTGCATGCAATTCATCATCCACAACTTTCCATGTGTTTTCTTAAAGAATCGGGTAAGGCCAAAAAACAGTTGAGAGCCTTATTTGAATTTACGCCTCGTCGAAGACAACCCCAATCGAAATGTGTCTGTCAGATTGCAGTCTGAACCCAATTTGTTTCTAAGTCCCAAACCAGCATTTCCCTTGACGCAAGGGGTTCCTTCGACCAAAACTCCTTCTATCGAAAGAATCAACTTCATGTATTCTTTTCAGAACATTTTCCCTTGCCCTTTCTAGTTTATCTCAAACATTTCCTTAGCGTCGAATTTCCAACGAACAACAACTCCATTTTTTTGTGGAATTCTAGGAGAAGAGAACTCATGGAGAATTCCATGTTGTTCACAAAAGTTTTCAAAGGGCTCATTTTCAAATTCTCCTCCATGATCACTTTTGACTTTTAAAATCTTTGATTCTGTTTTAGTTTGTACTTGTATGCAGAAGTTGTTGAACACGTCATATGGCTCACATTTAGTTATAAAGAATTTAACCCAAGTCCATATGTTATAGTCATAAACTATGACCAATACATATTTCTTCTCATTTATTGATGTATTACCAATTGGACCAAATAAGTCAATGTCAAACAGTTCTAAGAGTCTGGAGGTAGAGACAATGTTATTTGATTTAAAAGAGGTTTTATAAATTTTTCCTACTTGACATGCTCCACAAAGAGCATCTGAGTGATAATTGAGTTCTGGAAAATGTTTGACAAATTTTAACTTGCTAAACTTAAAAATTAATCTCGAGTTATCATGTCGTAACCTTCTGTGCCAAAGTCATTTTTTATCACTCACTAATAGAAGGCAAATGACCTTTTGATCAGTCAATTCAAAAAAATTAATTTTATAGACATTACCTTTTCTCCTACCTTTGAACACTATGGACTTGTCACACTCATTCATGATTATACAATTATACTTATTAAACATGACTCCATAACCACTGTCACAAAATTGACTAATGCTCAGTATGTTATGTTTCAGTCCATCTACTAACCATACATTATTAATAGAAATAGAACAATTACCAATAGTACATGTACCAATGATTCTTCTTTTCTAGTTTTATCCAAACCCCATAGTTCCTCCCTCTTTCAGAGTTAGGGTTTGGAACATATGGCTTTCTCTTATTATATGTCATGAGCAGTCATTGTCCGGGTACCAAGACTACTGCTTTGCTTCTCCCTTGAAGCATATCTGATGCAATGATTAGATTTAGGTACCCATAATATTATGGGTCGTGTGGGGTTAGTTCTGAAAGGATTTTACTTATTTTGTATCTTAGCCTTTATGTAGTAGGGCTTGGGATCATTCAAGACTTTGGTTTAAAAGTTTTATGTCTTGAGTTATCCTTAGCCTTTGGTTGTGAACCCTTTATAACCTTTGACTTTGATGTCTTAAGTTCTGGTTTGTTCAGAACTTTTGACTTTAGAGTCTTTGATTATGTTTTCTTTAGAACCTTTGACTTTGAAGTCTCTGGTTCTGGTTTCTTTAGAACCTTTGACTCTACAGTCTTTGGTTCTGACTAGTTCAGAACCTTTACTTTGTCAACAGTTGGTACAAAGTGAAAGTATAACCCTTTCTAAGCAGAGCTTGAAGAAGAATTATCCATTGGTTTAAGTACAATTCCAAACCTTGGATTGACAAGTCTTCGTGAAAAACTAATGCCTTCTCCTTTGCTCCTACTTACACCATAAATCATAGATGCAAATTTTGTCCTATCAAAGTCATTTATGACAACTTCCTAAAGAGCAACTTCATGTTCATCTGGAGATTTATCAGAAACTTTTTGAACTTGAGCAATATGATCTTTTTCTAAAACTTCATTTTTAATTTGCAAAGATTTTAATTCACTTGTCACAAGCTCATCCTGCATTTTAAAATTTTTCATGTGTTTGACTTTGTCTTGACACCGACCCATAAGATCTTGAACAAGAATAATTAAATTATAACGAGATAGTTTAGAAAATACCCCATCTTCTTCTTCAGAATCCGAGTCAAATCTGAGTCTAACATTCCCAATTCCTTCAGCATTCAAATACTTATCATCACCACATCTAATCTCGATCATCTTCCCAGAGTCAAATTCAACCAGTCATTTCTTATTTCTAGTAAGATGGTTTGAACAACTAGTGTCCATATACCACCAATCTTCTAGAGACGTACTATCAGAATCAGAAGTCATTAATAACACATGTTCATCATCAGAACTTTTGGTTATATTCACTTCTTCTGATTTCCTCTCCTTATTTGACCAATAATCTGCAGCGAAGTCGCCAAACTTCTTACAACAGTAACATTGAACTTTTCTCTTGTCATACTTCTCATTTCCCTTATGACTCCAAGAAGTTGAGGTTTCTGACTTCTGAGATCTACCATGTTTTTTCTTGGCTTCTGACCAAGACTGCTTCTGGCCTTTCTTGACAAAAGAAGCTTTCAGAGCCCGTTTTACCTCTCTCTTAGAGGTTCTTTCAGTTAGACGCAACTCTTGCGCCTCTAGACTACTTTACAACTCTTTCATTCTCATGGTGCTCAGATCCTTAGAATATTCAATTGCTACAACGATATAATCAAACTGAGGAGTAAGAGATCTAAGTACCTTCTCAATGATACTTTTTTCAGAGAGAGTTTATCCACACGACTTCATCTCATTTGTGATCAGAATCGCTCTGGAGATGTAGTCAGGTACCTTATCATTGTTGTTCATGTTGAGATTCTCATACTGCTTATGTAGAGACTGAAGCTTCACCTTCTTCACTGATGCATCACCGCCGTAGCACCGCACTAGTGTGTCCCACGCAGCTTTCTTCGTCGTCGAATCAACGATTTTCTCAACCACGTTCACATCCACACACTGATGGATGTAGAACAACGCTTTCTAATCCTTCTTCCTTAGATCATGTTGAGCATTTCTCTGCGCATCTGTTGCATTTTCTAGAAGTGCAGCGTAACAGTCGTTGACGAGATCAAGAACATCTTGAGCTCCAAACAACACACGTATCTGAATTATCCAACGATTCCAGTTCTTGCCATCAAATACTGGAAGCTTCGTACTCAGATTACCGTTTTCGTTCATCTTCAACTTTGTGCAATACATTCAGATCTCACCTAAACACAGTATTTCTCAATCCTGCATAATCAAGATATGTGATTCTGTTGCAATTCTGATCAGAAATTCAACATGAATTCTCCGTACATAAATCAACCACACAACGCATCACCGTTTCACTTGTGTTTCCCCGTGGATCTGAACCGGAGCTCTAGATACCAATTGTTAGTGCACAAGATGATAAAGATGAACAATAGAACAAGAGAAAGAAGAGAGAATAATAACAAACTTTCACTACTCTAAAATAGTTTCAAATGATTGCACACACACTGCATAGACTGCAAAAGGAATTAAAAGATGTTATCCATTCACATCATTCACTTGGTTAAATACAAGTGAGACTTTAGGAGAAATACTAAAATATCATTCTACCAAACTTTATCTACAAGTTTCTAAAAATAAATTAATTCTAACATTTCTAATTTTACTCAAAATAGAAAATATAAGATAATAAACAAAAGTAATGACAAAATACTATTCATATTTATTTATGTAACCCGACCTCATTAACTTAAATTTTTTTAGTAGTAGTATGTGACCTTTGTTTTTTAGTTAAATATGCTTAAAAAGTTTGAAATGGCATGCAGTATGAGTTCATACCGTTTACATGGTATAGATAATCTGGTCGTTAATTGAGACTAGACTGTTGAACTTTCTTAGTTTATAAACTAATATTTTTAATATTTCAAAATTAGACGATTTTAAATTCAATACGCGTTAGATGACGTAGTCCAAGTATAAGGGGTCCCTCCTTACTGGAGGATGAAATACATCATCGTTCAAACAATTTTAATAATTTCAACCATTTTTTCATCAAAAATAAAACTAGCATCGTGAATAAAAATGGTTTCAGTGAGATGTGTGATAATGTTTCCCTTCTTCTGGTTTCTTCTTCTTCTTCCGCAACTAACCCATTCCAAGCCGCAGCCTTGTTTATCTTCTTCGTGTGGAAAAATCACAAACATAAGGTATCCATTCAGACTAAAACAAGACCCGGAACACTGTGGCAACAACAGGTACGAGTTGGATTGTGTGAACAACGTTACGAGATTGAGTTTGTATGACGGTTACTATTTGGTAGAATCGATCAATTACAACAATTACACAATCCGAGTTGTTGACCCTAACATTCATCCCACCGATTGTTCCTCTCTCCCTAGCTTCTTCTTATCACAAAACAACTTTACTTATTTGGATGGTCCATACTTGTACCGGTACTTTTCCAAAGAAAGTAATTCATACCGGTACAGCTTAAATCGATCGAAATCGAGGACGTTCATGGGTGATTTCGGTGAATATGATTTATCCATGCCAGTAGTTTACATGAAATGTACAAGTCGACCTAGTAAGGTTGTGGATGAGTATTATGCCGACACGGCTTCATGCTTGGATCAACACATGACATACGCTATTGTTGGAGACCCACCATTTGCAATTCTAGAGCCTCAATGCCGTGTTAAGTTTATTGCCCTCACATCATTCCTTTGGAATACTGGAGATTCAGATATTTACTACGGCGACGTTATAGGTAAACAAAAGTGGAAACAAGACAACGTATACTATAATCGACTTCTTCTTTTTGTTTGAATGAAATGACTTGAATTCAATGTATTTTTACATTTCTGTCTAAATTGCTTTTACAGAAAACATTTCATATGTTGATATTCATAAAGCGCTCCGATATGGATTTGAAATTTCATGGATGCAAGCCTCTTGTCCTTGTGATTATTGCTTCCTCAACGACACGATTGGCCAGATTCAATGTATTGTACCCGACTGTCGTTTTGACTCTTGCGGTAAGACCAATTCAAATAGGTTACATAATTACTATTTTTGAAATTTATTTTCTTTCCTATTTGTCCCATGCTTTTTTTTAAGGATCTTATTTACAATTTAAATTTATTCTTAATTGTAATTTTCAGGATCTTGGGCAGACAAGGTCCGTCTAATATTTGGTAAGAATCTCTTGTTTTTCTTATGCAATAAGATTGTCTTGTTTTATTTAAGTAAAGGTCTCCAAGGATAACCATCTCTTCCATTTTTTTCTCCGAAGAAGATAGATGATAGAGACTCGTATTTTAATTATTTTAAAATTTAATGTGTCAATAATTCAAAACTTAGATGAAGTCAGTCATTAGTCAATTGAATCCATGACTAGTGAACTCATTCATCATTGACCGAGTCAATCATCGGTTGATGACCAAGTCAATCATTGACTATATTGGTGAGTTAACTATTGAACATTGACCGTTGACCAACAAACCATTAATTTTTATTAAATTTTGACCAAAAAATCAATTGTGCAAGACCAAGTCCCTATTTGATCATTTGAGTTTTTAAGGCATACTTACAGAAATCTCCACCTTAACTCAAAATCGATGGTGATGTTAATTTAGCAATCAACCACCTTGCCTACAAAGTTGAATCGCTATTTGACAATCATGTTCAAGACCAAATTACAGTTGAACTTTGATCTTGTCACTTGCATCCACTCACCTAACCATGTTTTCCTACTTAGATACTCTAACAAGCCTACAAGTATGATTTTTCAACCATCTTCAATCCTTCATTCACATTCAAATCATAACAACCAATGTCATCATAAATATATCCCTAAGATAATGCAATCTTCCTCCTTATCTTATCATAAGTCAAATGACAATGAAAGACCACTATAAAAATTTTCTCACTAGAAATAGAATTATGAGCCTTTACTTCCTCATCATCCATAATTTCCCTATCATAAATCTCTATCTCAAATTGAGTCTTTTCAACCATTATTTTTTATATCTTCATTTTACTGTCTTTACTCTTCCTTTCGTAATGCACCTCACCAAAAGTAATACTTCAGCTTATAATAAACTTCGATCCCCTCAGACTTCCACAAATTATAATCATTCTTATCTTATGAATAATATAATCATTGAAGACACATTTCACAACCTTTATATCAAAATGGACTACCTTGATTTTGTGCTACTCTAAATCAAGCCAAGGGAGGACGGATGAAGAATCAAGGTACTCTAAATCTTAGTAGAGCTCACTTTTCTCTTCTTAGTGGACATAGTCACACGTAAATTATTATAGTTTATTAAACACTTGAACTCATAAGTTGCAAGCATATTATTACACGTTTCTAGTTTTGAATGAAGTTGGAAAACAACTTTTATTATAATTCATTAATCTCAGTTCTCCACTTCAAAGCTGATAGCAAATCCCACACTTCTCCTTCCTAAACAGACATTGGCAACCCACAAAGTAAATTTTCCCTTGAACAAAAAGAAATCACAGTGGTCTCTAAAGAAAAACCCAATACAAATTCCATATTCTCCCTACATAAAAACTTATGTGATGTCTCATTTATAATTGAAAAAGTCATGACTTAATTTATTCAACAACTCATAATATGGCATGTCAATGGGAAAATAATTATATTTTCTCTAGACGAACAAAACACCATTCTAATAGAGATATTCATTTCAGTTAAAAATGGCTAGAATCTCTCTATTTTATTTTAAATAGAAAATTTCTCAAAAAAACTTAACAGTGTTACATACTTAGAGCTGAATTCGAAGAATGATGTCCATTTAAGTTTAAAAAAATTCTCTATCATTTCATTTAAATGTTTGTTCACGTGTTCCATGAATGTATTTTTTTAGCATTTTAAATTCATTTTAGCTTAATCAAATTTTGAAACCAAAAAAAAAAATTCACTGAATTTTTTCCCCTGCAGATTACGTTGCTGGCATCTACGAAGGTATGTTTTCAATTAAATCCATTTATTGTGGGATAATGCTATAACAAAAGAGATCATATATACTGATATATACTACTAGTTTGAATTGAAAAAACTTGAGAATCAGAAAAAACATGTATTCTAAATAAAAGAGATCAAAATTGTTATAAGTTAAAAAGTAAAAATATGCAGTGTTTATGGTAAACAATTAATTCTATGATATTTAAAAAAAGTGTTAGTCTTGTAGTAAGAGGTTGACATTGTAATTTTATAGTTATGTAACTTATGTTTAAACATCTTAAGAAGGAATTTAGTAGAAGAGTATGAGACATATTAGAGATTTTAGGCTATTAATTGAATATTTGATGAAGGAGTAGAATCAATTTTGTCTCAACTAAAATTGGAGGGAAATTGGAGGGAAATAAATAATAATAAGTGATGAAATGAAATATAATATACGTCCTTTTAAATTATAAAAGTCTATTCTATTACATATCATTCCTTTACCTTTCACTGTATTCTATCAATCTAATTAAGGTCTAAGGAACACGGATCAAATTTCATCTAAGAAAATTGTAAAATAATATGTGTTATGTCACTTTTATTTTTAATAGTTTTCTATTCTTTAATTTTAAAAATGTCAATTCTATTATATATATTGTAGGACTTCGGGAGCTGACAGGCATGGATAAGATAATCATATATAAGTCAAGTATTAATCTATATAGAGCGGGAACAATTACAGGAAAGTATATTTTGCCATACCTTACATTTAGAACTATATTGGTTATCATACTTTTCTTCGGATTGATGATCTATACATATCGAAGAAGACATGAATCAATATATGAAAATATTGAAGATTTTCTACAAAGTAATACTCTCATGCCAATAAGGTATTCATACAGAGAGATAAAACAAATGACAAAAAACTTCAAGTTAAAATTGGGTGAAGGAGGTTATGGAGATGTGTATAGAGGAAACTTAATAAGTGGTCCATTTGTAGCCATTAAGATGTTGAAGATAAAATCAAAAACTAATGGGCAAGAATTCATGAGTGAAGTTGCTACTTTAGGAAGAATATACCATTCAAATGTGGTAAGACTCGTTGGATTTTGCGTTGAAGGATCAAAACGTGCTCTTGTATATGAGTACATGCCCAATGGCTCTCTTGATAAATATATTTTCAACAAAGAGGAACTTATATCTTTAACTTACAATCAAATATATGAAATATCTCTAGGAGTAGCACGTGGAATTTCTTATCTCCATCAAGGTTGTGATATGCAAATTTTGCATTTTGATATTAAGCCTCATAATATTCTTCTTGATGAAAATTTCATCCCAAAAGTTTCGGACTTTGGTCTTGCAAAGCTCTACCCTATCGACAATAGTATAGCCACTTTGACAGCAGCAAGAGGAACAATCGGGTACATGGCTCCAGAATTGTTCTATCAAAATATTGGAGGAGTATCATATAAGGCTGATGTGTATAGCTTTGGAATGCTTTTGATTGAAATGGCTAGTAGGAGAAGAAATTTGAATTCACACGCGGAGCATTCAAGTCAACTATACTTTCCATTTTGGATTTATGATCAATTGGTTAAAAATAGGGAAAGAGAAATGGAAGATTTTATCATGGAGGAATTTAACGATGTTTTGAAAAAAATGTTCATCATTGCACTTTGGTGTATACAGTTGAAACCCGTTGATCGCCCTTCGATGAAAAAAGTAGTGGAGATGCTTGAACAAGATCTTGAAAATATTGAAATGCCTCCAAAGCCTTTATTATATCCACATGAAACAATTCATGAGAATGATGATACCAATTCAAAAGAAACTGAATCAGATACTAGTTCTACCAGTTATGATGAGGAAATCACAACCACTCATTTGTTGAAGTATTCTTCTTGATAATTTAAAGTTTATACATGTCTAACATTTGTTTATATTTGAATGAGATTGGCCGGAAGGTAAATTTATATTTGAGGTTTAGAAGTTGTTAATAAAATACAAGTGGACACTGATAATATATTCTTGTATTATGTGCATTTTTGGAAAATAAGAAATGCATGACAGTTTCAATTTAAATGGAAAATCTATTTGTAGAATGCTTACTTGGAGTTTTCAAAACCCATGTTACTTCCAGAGGCATGATTGACCTTCAAAATAACAAGCTTGTCCAAGAGTTTCTTAGTTTCTTATATATATATATACTTTCAATGTAAAATTACTCAGTACTACTATAAAGACGGATGAAGAGAAAATAAAGGCACTAAAGTTCTTTAATTATGGTTTACCATCGGGCAAGGATGCTATATCATCATAGAAAATAACAATGAAGCCAACTTTGGCCAATTTATTCTTTTGCTTCTTATTTTCAATTCTGATAGCGTCTTCTCACTAAAAGAAATTTATTTGCAAAGAGATGAATTAGTAGAACCAAAAATTATGTCATCAACATAAATTTGAACAATCAAGATTTCTTTATTCAGAGTCTTTTTGGCTAGTGTTGTATCAAATTGACATTTTTGAAAGTCATTTTCTAACAGAAAATTATTTAGTCTCTCATACCAAGCTCTTGGAGCTTGTTTGAGTCTATAAAGTGATTCCTTGAGTTTAAAAATAAAATTTGGATTGACCGAGTCCTCAAACATAGGATGTTGTTTGACATACACTTTTTCAGAAATGACTTTATTTAAGAAGGCACTCTTGACATCCATTTGATATAAAATAATATCATGATTAATAGCATAAGAGAGAAGAAGTTTGATTGCGTTTAACCTTACAACTGGTGTAAAGATTTCAGAGAAATCTATACCTTCTTGCTGACTATAGCCTTGAGCTAATAGTCTAGCTTTATTTCTTCCATCTCTCCTTGCTCAGTCAGCTTGTTTCTGAACACTCATTTTATTCCAATGATGTTCTTCTGATGAGGTCTGGGAACCAGATCCCATATATCATTCCTTTGAAACTAGTTCAGTTCTTCTTGCATTGCTATAATCCACCCATCATTTGATAAGGCTTCATCAACAGTTGTTGGTTCAATCATGGAGATAAGTCCCAACATTGACTGCTCCTCTTTGAAAGCAGATGTTATTTTCAAAGGACTATCCTTATTTACAATGATCAACTCTTCTGGATGAGAAACTTTGTACTTGAATGTCTTTTTGGATTGTGCAGCTTCTTGAGAGTCATAAGGAGCTTCTTCAGAACTTGCTTCATCTGGTTGTGGTTCAGAAGTTGGGTTTGGTTATGTATCACAAGCTTCTGAACGTCTAGATTTTAAACCACTAGCTTTTAAAGGGCTCATAACTTCTAATTCACCAACTTTGGGAGAGTCTTCTGATATGTGAAATTCTGGAAAAAAATTCAACTAACTCTGACATTTTACTGTCAGGCTCTTTGTCATTAAATTTGATATGTATAAACTCTTCATTCATTCTGGTTTTAAAGTTATACACATTGTATGCCTTAGAGTGTTTAGAGTATCCTAAAAAGATACCCTTTTGAGCTTTGGCATCAAATTTCCTCAGATATATTTTAATGTTTAAGATGTAACAAGTACATCCAAACTGATGAAAATAAGAGATGTTGCGTTTTCTTCTTTTGCACCGTTCATATGCAGTTTTGTTCATAATGTGTGATGTAGATCATGTTTTGAACATAACATGTTGTGTTTACAGCTTCTGCCGATAAGTACTTTGCCAAATTATTTTCATGAATCATTGTTCTGGTCATTTCTTGTAAGGATTTGTTCTTCCTCTATACAAGCCATTTTGCTATGGAGTTATAGGAGAACAGAACTCATGGAGGATTCCATACTTTTCACAAAAGATTTCAAAATTCTCCTCCATGATCACTCCTTACTTTTAAATTTTTTTACCCCTTTTTCATTTTAGACTTGAATGCAGAAGACACTAAATACATCATCGGATTCATCCTTGGCTCTAAAGAATTTAACCCAAATCCATCTACTAAAGTCATCAACTATGACAAGTCCATATTTCTTTTCATTGATTGATGCAGTAATAACAAGACCAAACAAATCAATGTGAAGTTGTTCTAAGGGTCTAGAGATAGAGACAAAGTTCTTTGTTTTATTTTTATTTTTGTTAATTTTCCCAATTTGGTATGCTCCACAGAGAGCATCTGAATGATAATTAAGATCTGACAGCCCCTTAACAAGTTTTAACTTGTTAAGTTTAGGGATTAATCTCCAGTTAGATTGAGCTAACCTTCTGTGTCAGACCCACTTTTCATCATTCACTGATAAAAGGTAAACTGCCTTCTGATCAATCAATTCAAAAAAATTAATTTTATAAACATTGCATTTCCTCTTACCTTTGAACACTACAGACTTATCAGATTCATTCATGACTATACAAATGTTCTCATTGAATGCTACTTCATAACCACTATCACAAAATCGACTTTTGCTAAGTAGGTTATATTTTACCCATATATCAACCAGACATCATTGATAGACAAAGAGGAGTTATCAACAATACATGTACCAATGATCTTCCCTTTTTGGTTTCCTCCAAATCTAACAGTTCCACCTCTTTTAGAGTGAGGGTTTGGAACATATGTCTTTCTCATATCATATGTCATGAGCAGTCACTGTCCAGGTACCGTGACTACTGCTTTGCTTCTCCCTTGAAGCATATATGTAGCAAAATAATTTCAGATTTAGGTTCCCATAGTATTATGGATCCTTTAGGATTAGTTGTAACATATTTTCTTTTATTTGCACCTCCGCTCTCTTAGAACCGTTTAAGACTTTTGATTTAGAGTCTTATGGGCCCTTCAGAACCTTTGACTTCAGAGTCTTAGGTTCTAGTGACTTCAAAACGTTTGACTCAACAGTTTTAGATTTTGATTGGTTCAGAACTTTTGCATTGTTAGAGTCGGGTACAAAATAAAAAGTTTAACCCTTTTTAATAAATTTAGAAAAAGAATGGTCTACATCGTCGCATGAAAGCTTTGCATCACCATATCATCAGTCTTTTGTTTCGCATATGAATACTTACTTAGTGACATGTGTTTTGAGAGACTATTTTGTTGGAAAAACTGAAGAAAACAACTTATATCATTGTTCATAAATTATTTTCATCTTATTTTTATAAATTCTCCAAAATAATTAAACTTTATTTTATTATTTAACATGATATTTCTGATTGTATAAAATACATATTTCAATTTTAGTTACTAATAATATATTTAAATATAAAAAAGAAGTAGTGAAAATTAATAAATTTATAATTATACTCAAAATACAAAATATAATATAATAAAAAAAAAGTAATTATAAAATATTATTCATATTTATTTATGTAACCCGACCTGATTAACTTTAGTAGTATGGAACCTTTGTTTTTCGAGAAATGATATTCCTACACCAAAACGACGAACAGTGAAATATTATAATAATTTTTTTTAAATATATAAAAAATATTTTTATTTTTAAATTAAATGATATTGATATAAAATTATGTGATTAACCAACTTCATAATTTTATTAACCAATATTTTACATTGTATTAACCAACTTTAATAACTGCTCAAAATTATTTTAGACACCGGAACGTTTATTAATCAACTTCATAACTTTATTAACTAACTTTTTACTTTTTATTAACCAAAATTGGTGTACTAGTAAAAAAATATTTTTAATATTTGGACGTGTATTAATCAACTTCATCACTTTATTAACCAACTTTTTACATTTCATTAACCAACTTTATCTCACTACTTTAAAGGCATTGCTCACAGTTATTGTTCATCGATATTGTTCACATACTTTTCATACATTATTCATATTACTTTTTTAATTTAAAAAATATTATTCACCATATAAATACGGTGAACAATGTATACAATGTATGTATTTGGTGTAAGAAATGGTGTAGGAAGATGAAGTCTTTTTTAATTAAATAAAAGTTTGATCTGAACTCAAGCCTCTTTTAGTCAACTTGATATATTCTTACTCTTATCTAAATGGCATGCAGTATGAGTTCATATTGTTTACATGTTATAGATAATCTGGTCGTTAATTGAGACTAGACTGTTAAAATTTCTTAGTTTCTAAATTAATTTTTAACAATTTCAACCATTTCATTAAAGATGAAAAAGGGGATGGTCTCGAGCCTTCAATTTCTCTCCTCAATTGTTTGGGTATGAGTTCCCTTACTCGACTAGTCAAACAATATTCATCTTTTAAAAACTTCTAATATGATTAAATCAAATCAAACTCTTTTTCGTAATAACTTGGACGAAAAAGGAGGTGGTCTAGAGCCTTCTATTTCTTTCCCTGAATACTTGGATATGAATTGTCTTACTCGTCCATTCAAGTATTCGTCGTTTATCTAAAATATATTAACAATATCTAAACTCTTTCATTAAGGATGAAAAGGGAGATGGTCTCGAGCCTTCGATTCCTCTCCTCGATTATTTGGATACGAGTTCCCTTACTCGACCATTCGAGTAATCTTCATCTTTTAAAAAACTTCTAATATGATTCACCTCAAAGACTTTCAGAATCAACTCATATCAAATTCTTTTTCTTAATAACTTGGATGAAAAAGAAAGTGGTTTAGAGTCTTCTATTCCCTTCCTTGAATACTTAGATACAAGTTTCCTTACTCGACCATTCGAGTATTTGTCATCCATTCAAAACACCCTAATAATAGCAACTAAGGATGAAAAGGGAGATGGTCTAGAGCCTTCGATTCCTCTCCTCGATTGTTTGGATACAAATTTTCTTACTCGACTATTCGAGAAATCGTCATCCAACAAACACTTAACACATTAAGCCTATATTTTTCTCACCCCCGTATGATCAAACCTTTTTCATTAATGGACATTGTTTAGTCCTTTCTAACGCGTATACAAACGAACACTAAGTCTACCATCCGCAAACAAACAAGCCAATGTTTAACCGTTAGAATGAGACCTAAAACTCATTCCCTAAAACCAATAAATCAACACTCTTTTCTAGCAATAAATACATAACTTTGAATTCTCCATCGCACCTGAAGATATGTAGGAGTGAGATTCAATGTCTCGTCACGCACTATAACAAAAACACCAAAAATATATTTGTCTTGCACGAACTATGAAGCTTTGAATTCCTCATTGTGCCTAAGGATACGTATGAGCAAAATCTGTAATCTTGTCAAGCATCATAATAAAAACGTTTTGTGACCCCTTTTATTTTTATTTTCTCTTTTAATCTACTTGAAGAAAACAACTAACATAAGCTAACATTCAATCGCAAATTTAACTAAAAGGTTCCCGTTGAGTACAACGGACGTGAGGGGTGATAATACATTCCCCTTGCATAATCGACTATCGAACTTGAATTTGGTTGTGTTAGATGCCCAAAAGTGCTTATTTGAGCTATCATATGTGGGCATCTTTCACTCTATTTCCTTGCTAAATTGTCAAAACCACCTTTGTTTTAGATGAAATGCATTACATTGATAAACGATCTTGGTACCTTTGATTTGTGTGTTATTGTGTAGGAAGAAGGCATGAAATAATTGAAAATGAAGACACAAGAAAGTTGGCAAAGGAACCAAAGAAAACAAGTATTCATCAGCCTGCTCGCTAGGCGAGGGCTGTGGCAAAGCACTCGCTAGGCGAGCTGCTAGCGAAAAGCTCCAGTAAAATATCAATAAATTCGCTAGGCGAGCTGCTAGCGAAGGTGGTAGCGAGTTCGTTCAGTTTTGATGAAAAGCGCAGCCAGCACTCACTCTCTAGGCGAGGCTCTAGCGAGTTCCCAGCGAGGATTACAGTAGCCAAACCTCTCAACCTCGTTGGAGCGAGGGTTGAAGCGTGCCCTTCGCTAGGCGAAGGTTCTGTTCGCTAGGAGAACATGACAGTCTGAGTAGGCTGTTTCTCTGGGCGCAGGGGCCTCTGGTGCCTCAATTAGACCCTCGCTAGGCGAGCCTTTCTGCTCGCCTAGCGAGCATGACAGCCCAGTACAACTCTATAAGTAGAAAGTGCCACTTTTGAGAGCCATACCTAGTTTTTACTGCATTTTTCCACTTTTGTACTTTCTTAGAGATATTTTCCAGCATTGTTCTTAGGATCTTTTATGCCCTAGATTTCATTTCTCTTCATCTTGTAACCATCTTCTACAAAAAGAAGGTGGATTCCCATCCAATATCGATTATCCGACTTGGATGTTGATCAACCTTCTTCCGAAACTTGCCGATCAAGCTACCATGAAAATGAGTAGCTAAGTCTCCATTTGTCAAGGTTAGATGTAGGTGATTACTAGCTTTGTGTGTAAATGTAAGGATCTTCATGTGTAAACTCTTTAATGGTGAATATATGATGAAAACTTTGTTTCTATTTAAAACTCTTTGTGTTGGTTTATGATCGAGAGATGTTTACCAACTCTTGACCTAGGTTTTCATCCAATCTTGTTTGTTAGCTAGAGATAGTAATGAATGATTTTGTTCACCATAAGGTTGAACCAAAAAGTTGTCATTTTGATAGATTGTGTTCGAGAGAAACAATGGATCAAAATGGGAAAACTCACAATGTGTGTTCGAGAGAAACATATTGGGAGGACTTTGTGAAATGATTTATCATCTAAAGGAGTTTATAAGATTATTGACCGAACAAATACATGCAAAGTGATCATCGAACCCTAACTTTGGCAATATTTCTCGTTTATTCAAACCAAAACTTTTACCGCAATTTATTACCTTTTTATGCAAGATAACGTGACAACCAACCTGTCATACCCCAAAATTTGCCCGCTGACATTACAAGACCTTTTCAAGACCCTCCGACTTATTTTGCAAGGCATTGACATTAAAGGAATAGAAGCCCAGCTCACAACAGGCCCGATCCAAAGGTGGCCCAAAACAGCTTGCTCGCTAGGCGAGCAATTACTTCGCCTAGCGAACACTTCATCATGACACTCGCCCAGCGAAGCATCAGATCCAGAAAAAAGGCCCAGAATAGCTTGCTCGCTAGGCGAGCAATTCCTTCGCCTAGCGAAGCTTGCGAATATCAAAAGTTTTGGACCTCATTCTGAGCCCATTAGGTCACCACTACCACTATAAATACCAACTCTTCAGCCACGGGACAGACAGACACAGAGACGGACAGAAACGGAGAGACCAAGACGGACAGAGAAGGACGGAAACCCTGGTGCAGAAACCCTGCTAACCTGAAGGCCGCCCATCCGCACCAAAGCCACCGCCGCCCAACTCGATCCGGCCTCCAAACAATCAGCCCCTTTCAATATTGCAATTGCACACAGGTTTGCGTATCACCGCTGTTTTACGTTTCCAATTGATATTCTTTACATACATGATGCATTCCGATTAAAGTTTTAATATGTAATTTGATTTCGTATGTGAATCTAAGTATGAACGTCCTGTATAATTGTCTATGTTGTGCCTGTGATCAAATGCCATAAGAGTGTAGGTTTTCGGAAATCATGCTGCTGTCAAACTCCAAACCCGTGGCCGCTCGCTAGCACGTCGCTAAGCGAGCCTGCAGCGAGCATTCGCTGAGCCTTTGCTAGGCGAAGCAGAGGCGAACGGGACAGTGGCTGCTTTGTCTCTTTGTTGTTCTATCTTATGTTTATCTAATTACGATTTTTGCATCATTTGGCCTGAACTCATAACGGTTATGTCTATTTTATGTTGCAATTGTCAAATCATATTTTATCTCAATGCTCTAACCTATGTGTTGCATGGTGTAAAGGCTAGCATACTTCCGAAGAAACAGCCTGCTAGGCATGCCACTTTAGGTGGGGGATACTTTTGAGGAGATGGCTTTTGAATGACCTAATTTTAATGTGGAGATTCATCTTGAATTATCAAGCTTGATTTTTAATGTATTGATTTCATCGATTTAATGTGGACCTAAATACCTAACTGATTACGGCTATTTAATTAATTGCAAAACTTTGCCTTTAAATACATAATCTCGGACCTCTCTTTATTACCCCACGATTACGGTATTACGGTCATGTCCCGCGAATATGGGAATACCCTTAGCAAAGGCCCTTCGGTTAAATCATCATAGTCCCTCGGATGTTGCCTTCGAAAAATACGATTTTGTCCCTCGATGACCCTTCGGTGTAACCTATGGTTAAATGATGATAGTCCCTTCGAATGCTAAGGTATCCTCACAACTGTTGCCTTCAATGACCAATCGATGACCCTACGATGGCCCTTTAACATCCAAAGGATAAAACTACTTACTTCTCAATAGTAAGGGCAGTTTTACCCTCATGAGGATAGGAAATTCCCGGAAAAACCTCGGACAGGTATAACCCTTAATTGCTCATTCATAACCTAAAAAATACTATTCACACCTCACACATTTCAAACATCCTTTTTGGAAAATCACCACTTAGCATACATCCGTACTAGGATCATTGCCGAGTTATATTTTTCTAAACTATTTTCAAAATTAAACGAGATAACCACTTTGTATACATTCACGCAAGAATCATTACAAAGTTAAATTCTCCTTCTCCAAACATTTCTTGCACGTTTATCAAACACTTTTTCAAACTAGGAAAACATAAATGATTGAGCAATTAAGAGCCCATGGATAACCATGGATACAAAGGGTGCTAACACCTTCCCTTTGTATAACGTACCTCCCGAGCCTAAGAATCTAAATTAAGGTCTTTCCTGTTCTTTTCCACCTTTCCTTATTGTATAAAAGAAAAGTCGATGGCGACTCTTGCTAACCGCGACATTGCGATAAAAAACAAAAAAAGTCAGTTCACCGTATGACAGAACTGGCGACTCTGCTGGGGACTACAAAGAGAGGTCCATCTTAAAAAAAAAATCATTTATGTTTTATTGTTCCTTCTTTTAAGGGAGCTTTGAGTGAAAGATCCTACACCCGGATCTAGTGTACCTTAGGTAAATAGCAATAGATCATCGCGACTATCCGGCGTATACTGGAATGGTTAAAATGATGGCTACGGTTAATGTGACGCTTTGGTTGTCTTGATGGTCCTCATGTTACTTGAGGAAAAATTTGGCTTCCGCGTGGTGTCATCAAAGCATTAACCAGACCTTTAGAACCCTAATTGACTCATCCTAGCCATTAGAAAGTAGTGAGATAACTGATTTCGGTTCCGACTGAGGTTGGTTGATACTCGATACTACACTCTTTGAGATTGGACTTTAGGGAAGCTTTGGTCAACCACTTGGCGTTGCACTGAAGTGGACTTAAAGAAAGGTCGATGATCTGAGATCCTTCTAGAACCCGGTTACTATTCTAGGACAGGTTGAACCAACCAAACTTCAGTGCGGAGGGTACTCACCTATGGAACTCACGCAAGCCTTAAAACCTAGGGATGATTGTGACTTGTTGATTACTTGCATGACATCATACATCATAACATCATTGTACTAACCATTTCAAGGACTTAGGAATTTAGCTTTGCTCTGTTAAACAGGTTATGGCTTCCAGGAAGACTATCCGGATTAATCTTGTAGCAATCTCTCCTCAACTCAAGGATTTAGTGTCAGAACTTCCCGATCACGCTCGGTTCATCAAGAAACATGGCTCTCTTCTCAATTTAGTTACCACTGGTTTCAGGGAAGATATGATGAGAGTTCTATTTCAGTTCTTCGATCCTAAACATCATTGCTTCACCTTCCCAGATTATCAGTTGGTACCTACATTAGAAGAATTCTCCAAGCTGCTTGGGATACCCATCCTTGATCAAATACCTTTCAGTGGTTTAGAAAGGATGCCAAAGTCTGAAGAGGTTGCCGCGGCTTTACACATGACAAAGTCCGACATTGAAACCAACTGGGTAACAAGGAGTGGAATGAAAGGTTTACTTGCCAAATTTCTGATAAGTAAAGCCCGGGAATACCTAAAAGTTATGAATGTGCATGCTTTTGAAGATGTTCTAGCATTGTTAATCTATGGTTTGGTGCTATTCCCTAATCCGGACCAATTCATAGACGTGAATGCTATTAAGATATTCCTCACTCATAATCCTGTGCCTACTTTGCTTGGAGATATTTTGCATTCCCTTCACACTCGTACTATGAAGAGGCAAGGGACTCTCATGTGCTGCGTACCTTTGTTGTCTAGGTGGTTTATTTCGCACCTCCCTCAATCACTCTTGAAGAATGATCAAAATCTGAAATGGTCTCAAAGGATAATGGCACTCTCCCATTCAGACATCCGCTGGTGTTCTAAGCTCGAAGAAAATGTCATCATCATCGACCGTTGTGGAGAATTCCCTAATGTACCACTCATGGGGATAAGAGGAGGTATTACTTATAATCCTGCCTTAGCCCTATGTCAGTTTGGGCATGCTCGAAGAGATGGTCCACATGAAATGATTATTCAAGGTATAGTGTTTGACTATGACAATGACTCTCAAGGTCTCCGCCAAAGGTTTGTACGAGCTTGGGGCATGGTGAAAAGAAGCACTTTAGGAAAGAAAAATTCTATTCCTATGGAGCCTTATCTCAGATGGGTACGCGCCAGAGCTCGTGAACTTGTCATGCCATATCTTGCAGTTGGACCATTGATTGTTGAATCAAAGGTCGAAGGAGGTACTTCCCAGATCATTCCTTATCCAGATATGCCTACTGATGTTGAGGAATTGAAAAGATCCTGGACCCAGTTGAGAGAGGAGAGGGATACTTTCGAAACTCAGTTCAATGCAGAAAGGAAGAAAGTATTAGAGCTCACCAATCAGCTTAATGAGGAACGAAGACTCAATGCATATCTTCGCCCAAAAAGGAGTCGCCCCTGGGAGACTTGAGCTTTCATTGTATTTTACTATTATTCCTTTTGTAATGAATATTGATCGAAAAAAGTAGCAATAAACATTTCTCTCTTGTTGGTGATTTACGCAAAGTTAAATTCCAAAAGTCCTTGAAAACATTTCATGCATTGCATCGCATAACATAACATTGCATAACAGGTATTCTAAAGGACCATATTCTCACGGTCTGCCTCTTACACAGAAAAATGGATCTCGAACAAACTGTCAAAGATCTCCAGACTCAGAATGCCCAATTCAAGGAGATGATGCTAAGCTTATCCAAGAGGCAGGAGGAACTGAAGGCTCTTTTGGTCGAAAAGAAGAAAGACAAGAAAGCTGTGAGTTTCATTAACCCGGGAAGAAGGCGTAAAGGACAGGCTGTGGGAATCAAATTTGGAATCCCGAATGGTCCAGAAGAGGGGGCGGAGAATGATTCAGGGGAAGAGAATACTGATTTCTCTAACCCTGAGGATGACGATGAAGATTATGAAAATGAACAGTACTCTCCCAGAGATGACAAGTATAAGTTGCTGGAAGAACGCATGCTAGCCATGGAGGGTCAGAAGGCGCCTGGTCTGGATTTCGAAGGTTTGGGTCTGGTCTCCGATGTGACTATTCCTCGCAAATTCAAGATCCCCACTTTCACTAAGTACGATGGTGCGTCCTGTCCTCAGATGCATCTAAGGGCTTATGTGAGAAAGATTCAGCCGCATACCACCGACAGGAAGCTGTGGATCCATTTCTTCCAGGAAAGTCTGTCTGGCACTCAGTTGGAATGGTATTATCAGCTCGAGAGCTCTGACATCCGCACCTGGACTGATTTAGCAACAGCTTTCTATAAGCAGTACCAGTACAATTCTGAATTAGCGCCTACTCGGCTACAGTTACAGAATATGACTATGGGATCTAAAGAAAGCTTCAAAGAGTATGCTCAGAAATGGAGAGATTTGGCCGGCAGGGTCAAACCCCCTATGACTGACCGAGAATTAGTAGACCTGTTCATGGGTACCCTGACTGGCCTATTCTACAGCCATCTACTGGGGAGTTCTTCATCAGGTTTCACTGAACTTATACTGACAGGTGAACGGGTGGAGAGCGGCATTCGAAGTGGAAAGATACCGGTAGCTACCTCTACTAGCAGCAAGAAGTCCTACCATGGGAAGAATGAATCAAATGCTGTGTACGGTCAAAAGAATCATAATAAGAAAAATGGTGACCATGCCGTTGGAGCAGTGACAATCGCAGCCCCTCCAGCTCAAAACTTCCAGCACAGACAAGACAGACCAAGAAGGCAGTTTACCAAGCTCAACATGACTTTAGCACAAGCACTGCAAAGTATGCTAAAGGCAAACTTAATCACTCTCAGAGGTCCTCCCGCAAATGTCAACACTACCTCGCCTCGTTATAATCCCAATGCCAGGTGTGCATATCACTCCGATAGCCCCGGGCATGATACAAACGATTGTTGGTTGTTGAAGAACAAAATTCAGGATATGATCGACGCTGGGGAAATCGAGTTTGAGCCTCCGGAAACTCCTAATGTCATCAATGCACCTATGCCTAATCATGACAAGGCTGTGAATGCTCTCGATGACGATTCTCGCATCACTACTGTAGCGGACTTAACATCTTCTCTCCTGATCATCAAGAAGAAGTTGTTGCAAGCTGGTTTATTTCCAGGATGTGCTGAAAATTGCGATCTCTGTATATCCCGACCCAATGATTGCTTGAAGTTGAGAGGTGGTATCCAACGGCTGATGGACGATCATACCATTCTCTTCGAAAAGATTCCTAAGATGGAAGACCCTGTTGAAGAAATATCTGTGATTGCAAGGTTCAAAGTTCCAGTAAAGATTACTGCTCCCAGAGTACCTGTGAAGATTACTGCTGAGCCCAAGGCAGCTCCCCTAATCATTACTGCACCTGGCCCAGTACCGTATTCTTCAAACAAAGCCATTCCGTGGAATTATGGAGGCGATGTTTACATCCATGGCGTAAAGCAAGTTGGTGATTCTGCTAATCCTAATGACATTGTTGGGACTAGTAAAGTTACTCGAAGCGGAAGGATCTTCTCTCCAGAAATCTCACCTCCAGTTCCCGAAAATCGAGGAAAGGAACCAGTCAACCCTTCTCAGTCAGAGATACCGATCGAAGCTACTACTGAAGACGTTGCCAAACGAGAGATGGAAGAAGTGCTGAAAATCATCCGCAAGAGTGATTTTGATGTGGTAGAACAATTGGGGCATACCCCGTCTAAGATCTCGATGTTATCCTTGTTGTTATCTTCTGAATCTCATGCCCATGCCTTGATAAAGTTCTTGAAAACTGCTCATGTACCTCAGGAGACCTCCGTCGATCAGTTTGAAAACTATGTTGCTAATCTGACTGTTGACAATGGCCTAGGTTTTTCCGATGCTGACCTGACGCCAGCGGGAAAGAATCACAATAAAGCTCTGCATATCTCCATTGAGTGTAAGGGGATCACCTTGTCTCATGTGTTGATCGATAATGTCTCTTCTTTGAATGTGCTACCGAAAGCCGTGCTCGATAAACTTGACTGCAAGAGCATTAAATTGAAGTCTAGCGACATTGTGGTGCGTGCTTACGATGGTGCAAAGAGTGTTGTCCACGGTGAAGTTGTTCTCCCTATCAAGATAGGACCTCAAGTCTTCAACACTACCTTCCATGTAATGAACATTCGCCCCGCTTATTCCTGCTTGCTGGGACGCCCTTGGATTCATGGGGCAGGTGCTGTAGCTTCGTCTCTCCATCAAAAGCTGAGATATCCAATAGAGGGTAAGATCGTCACTGTGTGTGGGGAAGAAGAGTATATCGTCAGTAGTGTGCATACCTTCAGATACGTTGAGATGGATGGTGAATTCTTCGAGACTCCGTCTCAATCATTTGAAGTGGTTCCTCCGCCCAGTCCTGTCCTTAAGCCAACTCCCGTTGTGCCCGAGGTTGTTCGAACTCCTCCCGTCATGATCTCTCTGAAAGATGCTCAAGCTGTAGTTGAAAACGGTGGTTGTACTGGTTGGGGTCAACTGATCAATGTACCCTACAAGTCTGATAAATCTGGTCTGGGATTCAACTCTGAACAGATGATCAAAGGTCAAATTAATGTTGCAGAAGATGCTGACAGTGATTGCGACCTGGATAGCTGGATCTACCCAACAATTGGTGACGGACTCAATAATTGGAAGGCTGAAGACACTATCCCGATTACCTTTAGTTAGGAGTAATTGTTATTACCTATTTAGTGTTGCAAATTTTAGTTTTTTCATTGAACTTCTTAAAGCATTGTGTCTATACCCGGGGCACAATAGCTAATTTGTTAAGGGTTTTGTCATTTCATAAGCATATTCATATTCAATAAATCAATGGACTTTTTGCATTCAAATATTGCGCTCTTTATCTTTCCTGTCGTCTTTCAAACAAGCTATGCTTTCTTACACACACTCACGTAACAAATTGCAGATCCGTATCCACTCTGGATCCTATTGATAATAATTCCGCTATTGTTCATTATGGCTTTGAAAATCCAATCTACCAAGCCGAAGATGGAAGTGAGGAAGATTGTGAAGTCCCTGGAGAGCTTGCCAGACTATTACTGCAAGAGGAAAGGACTATACAGCCGCATGAAGAGTCACTCGAAATCGTAAATCTAGGTACTGAAGTGGACAGAAAAGAAGTCAAAATAGGAGCAGGCTTGGAAAACAGTGTCAAAGAAAGATTGATTCGGATGTTACATGATTATGTAGAGGTTTTCGCTTGGTCTTATGAAGACATGCCAGGATTGGATACTGCCATAGTAGTACATCGTCTGCCAATGAAGGAAGATTGTCGTCCTGTTAAGCAGAAGGTTCGCCGCATGCGTCCTGAAATGTCTGAGAAAATCAAAGTCGAGGTTATGAAACAGTTCAATGCCGATTTTCTAGCCGTTACTTCTTATCCTCAATGGGTTGCTAATGTGGTACCGGTACCGAAGAAAGATGGTAAGGTGCGAATGTGCGTAGATTACAGAGATTTGAATAAAGCGAGTCCCAAAGACGACTTTCCACTCCCGCACATCGATGTTCTGGTAGATAATACCGCTCAACACAAAGTATTCTCATTTCATGGACGGTTTCTCAGGTTATAATCAAATTAAGATGGCACCTGAGGACATGGAGAAAACTACGTTTGTGACGCAATGGGGCACTTTCTGCTACAAAGTAATGCCATTCGGTTTGAAGAACGCCGGGGCAACGTACCAGCGTGCTATGGTGGTTTTGTTCCATGATATGATTCATCATGAAATAGAAGTATATGTGGATGACATGATAGCCAGATCTCATACTGAAAAAGAACATATCGATCATTTATACAAACTGTTCGAGAGGTTGAAGAAGTACAAGTTGAGATTGAACCCGAACAAATGCACTTTTGGAGTAAGATCCGGTAAACTCCTGGGCTTTATTGTCAGTGGTAAAGGAATTGAGGTTGACCCAGCTAAAGTGAGAGCTATTCAAGAAATGCCAGTTCCCCGTACGGAGAAAGAAGTCAGAGGTTTCTTGGGACGCTTGAACTATATTGCCCGATTTATCTCCCATTTGACCGCTACCTGCAAACCCATCTTCAAATTACTGAGGAAAAATCAAGAGATGATATGGAATGACGAATGCCAAGAAGCTTTTGACAAAATCAAGAAATATCTCCAGGAACCTCCGATTCTGATACCACCAGTTGAAGGAAGACCTCTAATCATGTATTTGACCGTGTTGGAAAATTCAATGGGGTGCGTATTGGGGCAACATGACGAGTCTGGTCGAAAAGAGCATGCCATATACTACCTGAGCAAAAAGTTCACCGACTGTGAAACAAGATACTCACCGCTCGAGAGAACTTGCTGTGCTTTGGCCTGGGTTGTTCGCCGACTAAGACAGTATATGTTGAATCATACCACTTTGTTGATTTCTAGGATGGATCCCATCAAATACATGTTCGAGAAGCCTGCCCTCTCCGGAAGAATAGCGAGATGGCAGATGATCTTAACAGAGTATGATATCCAGTATACTACCCAGAAAGCAATCAAAGGAAGCGTGCTCGCTGATCATTTGGCTCATCAAGCGGTGGACGATTATCAATCTATGAACTTTGAGTTCCCAGATGAGGATGTCATGCTTGTTACGGATTACGACAAACCTAGACCGGATGAAGGACCCGAACTGGGATCCCGATGGACTATGGTTTTTGATGGATCTTCTAATGCGTTGGGCCATGGTGTCGGTGTTGTAATCATTTCTCCCGAAGGTTACCATACACCTTTCACTGCTAGACTATGTTTTCATTGTACCAATAATATGGCTGAGTATGAAGCATGTATTTTGGGGCTCAAAGCTGCTATAGATCGGCGAATCAAGTTTTTGAGTGTGTACGGAGATTCAGCCTTGGTAATTAGTCAGATCAAAGGAGAATGGGACACCAAACATCCGAATCTCATCCCTTATCGAGAGCGGGTGGTGACCTTAATCTCATACTTTGAAGAGATTACATTTGAACATGTTCCACGGGAAGAGAATCAGTTGGCAGACGCATTAGCTACCATGTCATCTATGTTCAGAGTCAGATGGGACAGTGAAGCTCCTAGGATCACTATTGAATGATTAGATGAACCAGCATACTGTTATGAACTTAACACTGCGAGGGTACAAGAGAAACCTTGGTTCCACGACGTAAAAAGATACTTAGAAGCTCAGGAATACCCTAAAGGGGCATCCATCAATGACAGAAAATTCCTGAGGAAGTTCTCCGCTAAATTCTTTCTGAGTAATGGAGTGTTATACAAACGTAATCATGATTCGACTCTGCTTCGCTGTGTGGATAGAAAGGAAGCAGAAAGGATTATGGAAGACATGCATGATGGTATTTTTGGGACTCATTCTAGTGGACATACAATGGCCAAGAAGATTCTGAGATCAGGGTATTATTGGTCTACCATGGAAGCTGATTGCCACCATCACTCCAGAACCTGCCACAAGTGTCAGATCTATGCGGACAAAGTACATCTGCCTCCTGCTCCATTGAACGTGTTGACAGCTCCTTGGCCCTTTGCAATGTGGGGGATCGATATGATTGGAGAGATTAAACCCACGACTTCTAATGGACATCGCTTCATTCTCGTCGCTATTGATTACTTTACGAAGTGGGTAGAGGCAGCCTCATTCGCTTCTGTCACCAAGAACGCGGTGGCACGGTTCATCAAGAATAGCCTTATTTGTCGATACGGCATCCCTGAAAGAATTATCACTGACAATGGTACTAATTTGAACAACAAGATGATTACTGAACTCTGCACGCAGTTCAAAATTAAACACCATAACTCTTCTCCGTACCGGCCAAAGATGAATGGCGTCGTGGAGGCTGCTAATAAGAACATCAAGAAGATCATACAAAAGATGACAGTAACGTACAAAGACTAGCATGAGATGTTACCATTTTCTCTCCATGGTTATCGCACTTCAGTACGCACTTCGACAGGGGCAACTCCGTTCTCTTTAGTCTACGGAATGGAAGTCGTCTTACCAGTGGAAGTTCAGATTCCCTCTCTAAGAATCATGAAAGAGGCGGGCTTAGATGAAGATGACTGGATTCAGACTCGACTCGATCAAATAAATTTGGTTGATGAGAAGAGACTGACGGCTGTTTGTCATGGGCAGATATATCAGAAGCGCATGACCCAGGCGTTCAACAAAAAGGTCAAGAGACGGGTGTATCAAATCGGCGAATTGGTGATAAAGCGTATCATTCTACCACAAGGTGATCCCAGAGGCAAATGGACTCCTACATGCGAAGGGCCATTTGTAGTTAAGAAGGTATTCTCTGGTGGAGCCATGATGCTTGCTACAATGGATGGCGAAGATTTCCCGCATCCTGTGAACGCGGACATAGTTAAAAAATACTACGCATAAAAGAGACCCGCTAGGTTGACGTATCTAGGCAAAAGTAAGGGCATCCCGGCGAACCAAAAGGGTTCGGGCAAAAATTAGGGATAAACATATAAAAATGTACACCCGGCAAGTCGAAAACCTGAAAAGGCGGCTTGGGCAAAAATGGGTATCCTGGTGGACTGAAAACCTGAAAAGGCGGTCCAGGCAAAAATTAGGGATTAAAGCGTATGACTATGCCCTGTTCTCTGTCAGCTTCAACCAAGTTCAAGAGACTGAACAAGCCAATCACCTCTATCTGATAGCAAGGGATGAGATACTTGAAGACATAATGATAATGGTGGAATTAGAATCGATAGGACTTTTTCTGCATAGCTTTTTCCTCGTTTGCCTAACAATTTCCTCTTACTGGGATTTCTGTCTCCTTGTACACAAATTGCCTGTTCATAGGCCCTCTTTCAAATATCAATGCAATTTTGTTTCATTTTTACTTTTCTGTTTTGTTTGCATAAACGTCCATTGATTTAATTTGAATTCATATATGTATTTGAATATGATCAATGTTTATCAAAAATACATGCCTAAAATGGAAATAGCAATTATTACGAGACTTCAGGACCAAGGAGAAGGTCTAACCACGCTTTCCAATGAGTCCGTTGCTGATTTGATTCCCCAGAAGAGGTCGGCACCACCAGACAGACAGGTCATCCCTTCCACCCCCAGCCAGGCTCTGTGGAGTGTTTTCATCGTCAGACAGAAATTAAGTATCCCCCAGCTAAGAAAGGGGCATCAATACAAATATCTCCGACCAGAAGACTGGGATTTATTTCCCCAGTAGTGTCCCCTGGAAGAATGTTTCAGACGCATAATGCATTCATTACATCATTTCATATACATGCATACAATGCTCGCATTTATTCCAGACGCATAATTCACTCATCACATCATTTCACAGCACACGCATGCATACAACATTTGCATCTCATGCATCATGACATTGCATGAAACTAATGTTATTTTTCAGGTTAGTTATCCACCGGATCACAGCCAAGATTCGGACCATTTTTCAGATAGAATCCAGATGAGTATCCATCTGACAAACGTTCTGACATCCTCCCAATGGTGGCATCTCTAAGCCCACCCCAGATATTCACTGCAAATACAACAAATATTATCAGATACAGCCTAATGTACGGTTCATTCTGATGACTTCTTCAACTCAGATATGATCTAACGTACGATCCATTCTGACCCCTTTTCAGATACAACCTAACGTACGGTTCATTCTGCAACTCCAATACGGTCTAACGTACGACCCATTTGGATACTCAAATCCTCAGATGTTGCCTAGCGTACGGCACATTCCGGGGTGTAGTCTAGCGTACGACTACTTTCTCCTTCAGATACAGCCTAACGTACGGCTCATTCTGCAACTCCAATACGGTCTAACGTACGACCCATTTGGATCTTCAACTCAGATGCGATCTAACGTACGATCCATCCTGACCCCTTTTCAGATACAACCTAACGTACGGTTCATTCTGCAACTCCAATACGGTCTAACGAACGACCCATTTGGACCCTCAAATCCTCAGATGCTGCCTAACGTACGGTACATTCCGGGGTGTAGTCTAGCGTACGACTACCTTCTTCTTCAGATACAGCCTAACGTACGGCTCATTCTGCAACTCCAATACGGTCTAACGTACGACCCATTTGGACCTTCAGCTCAGATACGATCTAACGTACGATCCATTCTGACTTTCAACAACTCCAATACGGTCTAACGTACGACCCATTTGGACCTTTAGCTCAGATACGGTCTAACGTACGATCCATTCTGGCTTTCAACAACTTCAATACGGTCTAACATACGACCCATTTGGACTTTCAACTCAGATGCGATCTAGCGTACGATCCATCCGGATTCCACCTTCGTCAGATACAACCCAGTGTACAGCCCATTCTGCAACGCAGATACGATCTAGCGTACGATCCATTCTGATCTTTCATCCCCAGCAAGGCCATCCGCCTAATGAACAACTCATTCTGGTATTCAGATACGGCCTAAAGTACGGTCCATTCTGATCCCTTATCTCCAGCAGTACATAACACACTCCGACCCCCCGACGAAGTCGACAGCATAATGGATGACTCACTATACGGTCTGACGTACGACCCGGTGTGACACCCATGTCCCCAGATATCGTCTAACGTACGACACAATCTGGAAATCTCCTCATCAAACTTCCTGGATGGCATCTTTAAGCCCATCTCCATCAAGACTAATTGACAAGCGCAAATTTTTGGGGCATTCTAGTGTTCAATAATCTTTCACCTCCAGACCACGAATGGCACATACCATTCTACCCTCTCGGCTCAAGAATATTGAACAGGGGCAGCTGTCATACCCCAAAATTTGCCCGCTGACATTACAAGACCTTTTCAAGACCCTCCGACTTATTTTGCAAGGCATTGACATTAAAGGAATAGAAGCCCAGCTCACAACAGGCCCGATCCAAAGGTGGCCCAAAACAGCTTGCTCGCTAGGCGAGCAATTACTTCGCCTAGCGAACACTTCATCATGACACTCGCCCAGCGAAGCATCAGATCCAGAAAAAAGACCCAGAATAGCTTGCTCGCTAGGCGAGCAATTCCTTCGCCTAGCGAAGCTTGCGAATATCAAAAGTTTTGGACCTCATTCTGAGCCCATTAGGTCACCACTACCACTATAAATACCAGCTCTTCAGCCACGGGACAGACAGACACAGAGACGGACAGAAACGGAGAGACCAAGACGGACAGAGAAGGACGGAAACCCTGGTGCAGAAACCCTGCTAACCTGAAGGCCGCCCATCCGCACCAAAGCCACCGCCGCCCAACTCGATCCGGCCTCCAAACAATCAGCCCCTTTCAATATTGCAATTGCACACAGGTTTGCGTATCACCGCTGTTTTACGTTTCCAATTGATATTCTTTACATACATGATGCATTCCGATTAAAGTTTTAATATGTAATTTGATTTCGTATGTGAATCTAAGTATGAACGTCCTGTATAATTGTCTATGTTGTGCCTGTGATCAAATGCCATAAGAGTGTAGGTTTTCGGAAATCATGCTGCTGTCAAACTCCAAACCCGTGGCCGCTCGCTAGCACGTCGCTAAGCGAGCCTGCAGCGAGCATTCGCTGAGCCTTCGTTAGGCGAAGCAGAGGCGAACGGGACAGTGGCTGCTTTGTCTCTTTGCTGTTCTATCTTATGTTTATCTAATTACGATTTTTGCATCATTTGGCCTGAACTCATAACGGTTATGTCTATTTTATGTTGCAATTGTCAAATCATATTTTATCTCAATGCTCTAACCTATGTGTTGCATGGTGTAAAGGCTAGCATACTTCCGAAGAAACAGCCTGCTAGGCATGCCACTTTAGGTGGGGGATACTTTTGAGGAGATGGCTTTTGAATGACCTAATTTTAATGTGGAGATTCATCTTGAATTATCAAGCTTGATTTTTAATGTATTGATTTCATCGATTTAATGTGGACCTAAATACCTAACTGATTACGGCTATTTAATTAATTGCAAAACTTTGCCTTTAAATACATAATCTCGGACCTCTCTTTATTACCCCACGATTACGGTATTACGGTCATGTCCCGTGAATATGGGAATACCCTTAGCAAAGGCCCTTCGGTTAAATCATCATAGTCCCTCGGATGTTGCCTTCGAAAAATACGATTTTGTCCCTCGATGACCCTTCGGTGTAACCTATGGTTAAATGATGATAGTCCCTTCGAATGCTAAGGTATCCTCACAACTGTTGCCTTCAATGACCAATCGATGACCCTACGATGGCCCTTTAACATCCAAAGGATAAAACTACTTACTTCTCAATAGTAAGGGCAGTTTTACCCTCATGAGGATAGGAAATTCCCGGAAAAACCTCGGACAGGTATAACCCTTAATTGCTCATTCATAACCTAAAAAATACTATTCACACCTCACACATTTCAAACATCCTTTTTGGAAAATCACCACTTAGCATACATCCGTACTAGGATCATTGCCGAGTTATATTTTTCTAAACTATTTTCAAAATTAAACGAGATAACCACTTTGTATACATTCACGCAAGAATCATTACAAAGTTAAATTCTCCTTCTCCAAACATTTCCTGCACGTTTATCAAACACTTTTTCAAACTAGGAAAACATAAATGATTGAGCAATTAAGAGCCCATGGATAACCATGGATACAAAGGGTGCTAACACCTTCCCTTTGTATAACGTACCTCCCGAGCCTAAGAATCTAAATTAAGGTCTTTCCTGTTCTTTTCCACCTTTCCTTATTGGATAAAAGAAAAGTCGGTGGCGACTCTTGCTAACCGCGACATTGCGATAAAAAACAAAATAAGTCAGTTCACCGTATGACACAACCAAAACCCTATTGTTACTTAAGCTAAGATTAATACAACCATCGAACGGCGGTGATATCTTACAATCCCTGTGGATACGATAACAAAAACCCGACACTTAAAATTACAATCAACAAAATGGCGCCGTTGCCGGGGATTGTAAATTGATATTGCAAGCATCGCAATGGTTGCTTAATTTTTAGCTTTTGAATTTTTGACTTGTGCTTGTAATCTGTTTGGTTTAGTTTGCAGCTTACGTTTTATGCGAGGGCAAATCCCTGTGGACGAACTTCTTTTTGATCCTGAGATCGAGAGAACCGCAAGGAGGAACAATAGCAAAACGAGACGTAGGAGGCAACAGGCTAGACAACGTCAAGAGCAAGGAGAAAGTTCTTCTACCACAAATCCACCACCATTCATACCTAACATGGAACCACCACCACCACCTATTTCTACTCCATGCATAAATAGTCCAAGGAACACCGCTCAGTTTGCCAACCACACAGGAAGGCAAGCTGAGATGAAAACGGGAACACTCAATCTATTATATGGAAGTCCATTCACCGGAATGGACCACGAAGACCCATTTGCTTTTCTCATAAAATTTTATGAGATAGCATTGGCTGCCGGAGTGGATCAGGCTCAGGAGCTTCCGTTATTCAGAAGATTATTTCCCCACGCTTTGCTCGGTAAAGCAAAAGATTGGTACTTAGACCAAACACCAGCCGTCATGACGGACTGGAACGTGTTAGAAGAAAAGTTTATCGAAAGATTCTTCTCTCATAACCGGTTCATGGAATCCAAGACGGCCATCTCGGTGTTTTCACAAGGAATCAATGAATCATTAAATGAAGCGTGGGAAAGATTCAAGTCCATGCTTCGGAAATGTAAAGGGCATGGATTTGATGAATTGACTCAAATCCATATCTTCAAAAATGGACTTCAACCAAACTGCAAGACGTTGTTGGATGCTACCTCGGGTGGCTCTTTATTGTCAAAAAGTGCCAAAGAAGCCACAAACATCATAAATCGAATGGCTTTAAATGATCTTCAGAGTCAAAGTCGAGGAAACTCTTTGAAGAAGTCGGGAGTGCTTGAGCTAGGGACGAACGATGCCATCCTTGCCCAAAACAAGCTCATCTCACAACAAGTGGAACTCTTAACGCAACAAATCAAAGAGTTAAGAGAACCGTCAAAAGCTAAACAAATAGCTTGTTGTGAACTTTGTAAAGGTGAACATGACACCGGATTTTGTCCACCTCCCGGTTTTGACGAAGTAAACTACATGGCCAATCAACGGGACTATCAACCGAGACAACAACAACAACAACAACCTTATCAACCGCACCCTCAAAATCAACAACATTACCAAGGGAACCAAGGGTTCCAACCTAGAAGCAACTATTATCATAACCAAGGTTATGGAGGTGGTTCTTCTAGTCGTCAAAACCCTCCCCAAAATCCGTATCAATCTCAACAACCGCCGATCGTCAATTCTAAGTTAGAAGAGACATTGACGCAATTCATGCAAATGTCAATGGCCAATCAAAAGAGCAATGACGTGGCTATAAAAAATCTCGAGAATCAAGTTGGGCAACTTGCCAAGCAACTCGCGGAACAACAAACTGGTCCTTCCTTTTCGGCAAACACGCAAACAAATCCTAAGGAGCATTGTAAGGCGATCATGACGAGAAGTGGGAGGGAGTTGGGTAGTGAGAATAAAAAAAGAGTTGAGAGTGAACAAAGAGAGAAAGAGAAAGAAATTGAGGAGGAAATATTGGAGGAAAATGTTGATGGTGAAGTAGGAGAGTGGAGTGAGGGTGAAGAAGTTGAAAAGAATAAAAATAATGGTGAAGTTGAAAAGAAAAAAAGTGTGGAGATTGAGAAAAATACAAGTGATGAGGTAATAAGGGAGGTAGTGAAAAAGCCTAGATGGAAGAGTGCTAGAGTTGCAAAGGGAAAGGAGGTAGTGAGCGCTACTCCAATCCAAAATCTTCCTTATCCTCATGCCCCGTCCAAAAGGGAGAATGAACGGCATTACGCCCGGTTCATGGATATTTTTAAACAGTTGCAAATCAACATTCCGTTTGCCGAAGCCTTGGAGCAAATGCCCAAGTATGCCAAATTCATGAAGGACATACTAACAAAAAAGCGGAGGTATACGGAACCGGAGACCATCGTCCTTGATGCGAGCTGTAGTGCCATTATTCAAAGGACGCTTCCTAAGAAAGAGGTTGATCCGGGAAGAGTTACACTGCCGGTTAAAATTGGTGACGTCTATGTCGAGAAAGGACTTATTGACTTGGGGTCAAGCATTAATCTTATACCTTTGTCAATTATCAAGAGACTTGGCAACATTGAGATTAAGTCCATCCGAATGACGTTGCAATTGGCGGATAAGTCGACGACCCATCCTCATGGCGTAGCCCAAGATGTTTTGGTGAAGGTCGACAAATTCTTTTTCCCGGTCGATTTTATTGTTATTGATATGGAGGAGGAAGATGATGATGCTCCGCTCATCTTGGGCCGACCGTTCATGAAGACCGCGCGAATGATGATAGATGTTGATGACGGTTTAATGAAGGTGAGAGTTCAAAATGAGGAAGTTGCATTCGATCTATTCGAAGCAATGAAGCATTCAAAAGATAGAAATGATAGCTTTCGCATCGATGTGACCGAAGACGCTATTTTGGAAGTTTCAAAGCATATTCATGAGATATCTCCTATGGAGTTAGCTCTTGACGACTCATTGGAGGTTTTCACTGTTGAAGAAGAGCTAGCTCTTGAGGAATGCTTAAAGGAACTTGATAGTTTAGACGACCTACAACCGTGGGAAGTAGAGGAGGAAAACTTGAAGAAGGAGGTTATTGACGAAAAAGCGCCAATTGAATTGAAAGTGCTACCCTCTACTTTGAAGTATGTATTCCTAGATGAGACCGAGGCAAAGCCGGTCATCATAAGCAACCTTTTGACAAATGAAGAAGAAGCCCGTCTAATCATTGTGCTAAAAACAAATCAAGAAGCCATAGGTTGGACTCTTTCCGATCTAAAAGGAATTAGTCCCTCCTATTGTATGCACAAGATTTTGATGGAAGAGGATTTTAAGCCGGTAGCTCAACCACAACGCCGCTTAAATCCTACCATGAAGGAGGTTGTTCGAAAGGAAGTTGTAAAGCTATTGGATGCGGGAATGATTTACCCGATCTCGGATAGTCCGTGGGTCAGTCATGTGCACATTGTTCCGAAGAAGGGTGGAATTACCGTAATCCGAAATGACAAGGACGAATTGATCCCCACTAAAGTTGCAACGGGGTGGAGAATGTGTATTGATTATAGGCGGTTGAATACCGCGTGTCATACCCCAAAATTTGCCCGTTAATATTACAAGGCATTTTTCAAGGCACTCCAACTTATTCTGCAAGGCACTGACCTTAAAAGAACAAAGACCCAGCTCACAGGTGGCCAAACCCAGAAAAAGGGCCAAACTAGCTTGCTCGCTAGGCGAGCAATTCCTTCGCCTAGCGAACCCTTCGTCATGACACTCGCCCCAGCGAAGCACCAAATCCAGAAAAAGCCCAAACTAGCTTGCTCGCTAGGCGAGCGACTACCTCGCCTAGCGAAGCTTGCGAACATCAGAATTTTCGGGCTTCACTCTGAGCCCATTAGGTCACAACAAGAGCATTATAAATAGCCAAGCTTCAGTCACGAAAGAGGACAGACGAAGACGGACGGAAACCCTGGCATAGAAACCCTGGAGATCCACTTAGAGAATTCCGCGTAAAGAAACCCTGAAGGCCGCTCTTCCGCACCGAAGCTACCGCCGCCCAACTCCATCCGATACCAAGAGTGATCAGTCCTTCCAACATCGCAGCTCAGTTGCAAACAGGTTTGCGTATCACTACTGTTTTATGCTTTTAATCGGTAATCTCTACACACATAAGGCATCATGATTAAATTTTCAGATATGTAATTTGATTTCACATATGAATTTAAATATGCTTGAATATCCTGAATGTTTGTCCATGTTATTCCTGTAATCAAATGCCATAAAAGTTCAGGTTTCCGGAGATCATGCTGCTATCAAATTCAAAACCAGTGGCCGCTCGCTAGCACATCGCTAAGCGAGCCTGTAGCGAGCACTCGCTAAGCCTTCGCTAGGCGAAGCAGGAGCGAACGGGACAGTGGCTGTTTTGTTTCTTTTCTATTCTGCCTTATGTCTATCTAACCAAGATTTATTATAATTCTGCATCATTTGGCCTGAGTTTATGACTGTTGTGTTTATTTTGTGGTGCAATTTTCAAATTGTACTTTATCTCGATGCTCTAACCCGTGTGCTGAATTGTGTAAAGGTTTACATATTCCCGAGGAAACGACCGGCTAGGTATTCCGCTTTATGTGTGGGATACCCTTATGGAGATGGATTCTGAATGACTTAATTTTAATGTGGAGATTCATCCTAAATTACCTAGCTTGATTTTAATGTATTGATTTCATCAACTTTGATGTGGACTTAATTACCTAATTGATTACGGTTATTTAGTTAATTGTAAAACTTTGCCTTTTAATAAGTGATCTTGGACCTCTCTTTGTTACCCCACGACTACGGTATTATGGTCATGTTCCGCGAATGTGGGGATACACTTAGCAAAGACCCTTCGGTTAAATCACCATAGTCCCTCGAATGTTGCCTTTGTCCCTCGATGACCCCTCGTGGTAGCCTACGGTTAAATGATGGTTGTCCCTTCGAATGCTAAGGTATCCTTACAAATGTTGCCTTCAATGACCAATCGATGACCCTACGATGACCCTTTTACATCCAAAGGACAAAACTACTTACTTCTCAATAGTAAGGACAGTTTTACCCTCATAAGGATAGGAAATGCCCGTAAAGACCTTGGATAGGTATAACTCTTTATTGCTTATTCATAACCTAAAATACTTTTCACACCTCACACATTTCAAAACATCTTTTAGAAAATCACCACTTGGCATACATTCGTACTAGAATCATTGTCGGGTTATATTTTTCTAAACTATTTTCAAAACTAGACGAGATAACCACTTTGTATACATTCATACAAGAATCATTACAAAGCTAGATTCTCCTTTTCAAAACATTTCCTACACATTTCTCAAACACTTTTTTTTTCAAACTAGAAAAACATAAATGATTGAGCAATTAAGAGCCCATGGATAACCATGGATACAAAGGGTGCTAACCCCTTCCCTTTGTATAATGTACCTCCCGAATCCAAAATCTAAATTAAGGTCTTTCCTGTTCTTTTCCACCTTTCCTTATTGGATAAAAGAAAAGTCGGTGGCGACTCTTGCTAACCGCGACATTTGCTTTCCAAAGCAAAACACAAAAAGTCAGTTCACCGTATGACACCGCGACTCGAAAGGACCATTTTCCACTCCCATTCATGGATCAAATGCTCGAAAGACTATCGGGCCAACAATACTATTGTTTTTTGGACGGCTACTCCGGGTATAACCAAATTGCGGTTGACCCGGTTGATCATGAGAAGACGGCTTTCACGTGTCCGTTTGGAGTGTTCGCATACCGAAAAATGCCCTTTGGGCTGTGCAATGCACCGGCGACCTTCCAACGATGTGTGCAAGCCATTTTTGCCGAATTGATAGAGAAAACAATGGAAGTCTTCATGGATGACTTCTCGGTATTTGGTGGGTCTTTTAGTCTATGCTTGGCGAACTTGAAAACGGTGTTGGAGAGATGTGTGAAGACCAATTTGGTGCTTAATTGGGAGAAGTGTCACTTCATGGTGACCGAGGGGATCGTGCTAGGCCACAAAGTCTCTAGAAGGGGGCTTGAAGTGGATAGAGCGAAGGTTGAAGTGATAGAAAAATTACCTCCTCCGGTGAATGTGAAGGGCATCTGTAGCTTTTTGGGGCACGTCGGGTTCTATCGGCGCTTTATCAAGGACTTCTCAAAGGTGGCTAAGCCTTTGAGCAATTTGCTCGCTAAGGACCAGGTATTTCTCTTGACCGATGATTGTTTGCAAGCTTTCGAAACTTTAAAAGAAAAATTGGTTACCGCTCCAATAATAGTCGCTCCCAATTGGAATGAAAATTTTGAACTAATGTGCGATGCGAGCGACTACGCAGTTGGAGCGGTACTTGGCCAAAGAAAAGACAAAAATTTTCATGCGATACATTATGCGAGTAAGGTTCTTAACGAGGCTCAAATAAACTATGCCACCACGGAAAAAGAACTACTTGCAATAGTGTATGCGCTAGAAAAGTTTAGGTCTTATCTTATAGGGTCTAAAGTCGTAGTGTATACCGACCACGCGGCGATTAAATATCTGCTAACCAAACCGGATTCGAAGCAAAGGCTCATCTGTTGGATCCTCTTGTTACAAGAATTTGATGTGGAAATAAAAGACAAGAAGGGGTCGGAAAACTTGGTAGCGGATCATTTATCCCGCTTAGTGAATATGGAGGTTACCGCGTCTGAAAAGGAAATCCGGGAAGAATTTCCTGATGAAAAACTGTTTAAAGTTCAAGTTAGGCCGTGGTTTGCAGACTTTGCGAACCACAAGGCTAGTGGTTTTGTGCCTCCCGACCTAACTTCGAACCAAAAAAGGAAGTTCCTTTCGGATGCGAAGTATTATGTTTGGGATGACCCATACTTGTTTAAGTTGGGTAGTGAAAACCTATTAAGGAGATGCGTAACTGGCGATGAAGCGCAGAGCATCCTTTGGCATTGTCACAACTCGCCTTACGGCGGACACTATAATGGGGTTAGAACGGCCACTAAAATTCTTCAATCGGGATTTTATTGGCCCACTATTTTCAAAGACGCAGATACCCATGCGCAAAGTTGTGACAGTTGCCAAAGAAGCGGGGGGATAGGTAAGAGAGACGAGATGCCTCTCCAAAATATCCAAGAAGTGGAAGTATTTGATTGTTGGGGCATAGATTTCGTAGGACCATTCCCACCCTCTTATGGGAACGAGTACATGCTTGTCGCAGTCGATTATGTCTCTAAGTGGGTTGAGGCGATTGCCTCACCTCGAGCGGATGCGAAAACGGTGATAAATTTTTTGAAGAAAAACATATTTTCCCGTTTCGGAACCCCCCGAGTGTTGATAAGTGATGGAGGGTCACACTTTTGTAATGCACCTTTGGAAACTATTTTAAAACATTACGGTGTATCGCATAGGGTGACAACTCCGTATCACCCACAGGCTAACGGGCAAGCGGAGGTCTCTAATCGTGAGATTAAGAGAATCCTCGAAAAAAACCGTGTCTAATTCAAAAAAGGAGTGGTCCCAAAAATTGGACGAAGCATTATGGGCCTACCGTACGGCCTTTAAAGCTCCAATTGGCCTAACTCCCTTTCAATTGGTGTTTGGTAAAACTTGCCACTTGCCGGTTGAATTGGAGCACAAAGCCTTGTGGGCCCTAAAATTTTTAAATTTCGAAAATGAGTTGGCCGGTGACAAAAGGAAGGTGCAACTACTTGAGTTGGAAGAGATGCGCAATGCCGCATACCACTCAAGTTGGTTGTACAAGGAAAAAGCAAAAAAGTATCACGACAAGAAGCTCCGTAACAAAGAATTTGTGCCTGGACAATTGGTCCTATTGTTCAACTCCAGGTTGAAATTGTTTCCTGGGAAGTTGAAATCAAAATGGTCCGGGCCATTTCGGGTGAAAGAGGTGAAGGAGTACGGGGCTATTGTCATTGAAGACATAGACAAGAAAGATAGTTGGACCGTGAATGGCCAACGGTTGAAAGTTTATCTCGGCGGTCATGTGGATCGCGAGAGCTGTGCTATACCGCTTGATGCTCCTCTGTGAGCATCGCACCGTCGAGCTTAGCCGACGTTAAACAAGCGCTAGTTGGGAGGCACCCCAACATTGTAAGTATTTACTGTTTTTTGTGTTGTGTTGTGTTGGGTTTCCTAGTGCTAACCATGCTGTCTGAACATGAATTGCTGCCTTTGAAAAGGCATTTGCTGTCATACTCGCTAGCTGCTCGCTAGGCGAGGCAGTAGCGAGCAGACTCGCTAGCTGCTCGCTAGGCGAAGCAGCAGCGAGCGCTGCATGACAGCACTTATTTAAATCTCAGCAGGGCACTCATTTTTGCCCTAACACAACTTTGCTGTTTTGCAACCCTGCTGAGAAATTTTTTACAGAGCTCTCCACACTCTCTCATTTGCATCACTCTCACTAACACTCCATCTCTATTCGGTCCATTGCAAACCCTGCTCACTTCATTTCAATCAAATCACTGTAACTAAGGTTTGCCCTACTACATTTTCTTTTTGTTTGAACTTTATATTTCCAATTTGAATGTCAATTAGGATGAGTTGTGGTATGGGAAACCTTGGGTTTGCATGTGGGATTTTAGGTTTTGGAATTGGGGATTTTAGGTTTTGAATATAAATGTGTAATCCCCAATAGCATAGAACGGTTATTTAATTGATAAATCATTAGGTTCTGATGTTGGAACCATTAGAGTATGGGTTTTGGGAAATATTCTTTTAACATGCTGAAAACCCCAAAAACCCGTAAGGTTCGCTAGCACTCGCTAGGCGAATCTGGGACGAGCGTTCGCTGCCACTTCGCTAGGCGAAGCAGCAGCGAGCCTGACAGTCTTTTGAAAAATGGCTTTGCTGTCTAATCTGTTTGTTTGGTGTGTGTTGTTTCCTTTCATATTTTGCAGATGGAATCAAGGTCTGGAGCGTCTAAGAAAAGAAAGGGAGCGACTACTTCCCGGACTGTGCCTATCCAGTTTGATAATGACAAATTTGTCGGCCCGAAGCAGGCCGCCAGGTACATTTCTCTGGAGAAATGGAAAATTCTTCCGGAGAAGCGATTCCTAATCAACCCACAGGGCACGAACAGATCTTTTGCCGGGTTGATTGACACAAAGAAATGGGATCGGTTGATTAATCCCTTGGAGCATTACGACATAGCAACAGTGCGTGAATTTTATGCTAACGCACTGCCTGATGACAACGAGCCCTTTACTTGGATATCTAAAGTGGCTGGGCGTCTAGTAGCATTTGATCGGGATGCCATCAACCGAGTCCTTGGGGAACCGCTCCAGCTGGGAGCTGAAGAGAGGGACCAATACCACACTGACCTACGGCTTCACCGGGATGTTCCGGCCATTTTTGCCGCCCTGCTTTTAAGCGGGAAATCTGTTGAGCTGAACCCATCTGGGGTTCCAATGAGGTATCACAGGGAGGACATGACTCCCATAGCTCAACTGATACTGCTTTTGGTTTTAACAAACATCCAGCCAAAGTCCCACACCTCTACAGTGTCGATCCCAGTGGCACATTTGGTCCATTCTATCCTCACCAACGTCCAGATCGATGTGGCGAGGATCATCGCTAATGAGCTTAAGTCCGTGATCGAGAGCGGGCTAAAGTCGGTGGCTCGTGTGAATTGCCCCTTAGCTTTCCCGTGCTTGATCATGAGTTTGTGCATTCAGGCAAGGGTGAGACTTCCGTCTCGGGGTCAGGTAAGGATCCTGCCACCTATCGATGACCGGTACGTGGCCAAATATTGTAGAGCGAAGAATGCCAGAGGCAGTGCAGCTACAGAGAGTACCCGGGCTTCTGATGGTCCTGGTACTTCTACTCCTGGACTTGATCCCTACCTGCGAGCTATGTGCGATTATAGTTTTGAATGGATGGCGGCATCCCAGAGAGCCATGATAGATATGCACGACTCTATGCAGCGGTTACAGCTGTAGGGAAGTGGTGCTCATGCCTTGATGACGCGTGAGCAGTTTCTTCTTAACGCCAACTGGCCTGTGGACAGGCCTGTGTATGGTGAGGGGGCGGGCGCTGGTGTGTCTTCAGGTGTTGCAGCTGATGATGATGATGATGCTGAGGATGATGAGGCTACCGGTTCTGAGGCCGGTAGCGAGGAGGATTCTGAGCCCTTAGAGGGTTAAGTTTTTGTATTTTTCATTTTTATGTTTATTTCTATTGTAGTTTCGGATTCTGTATTTTGACTTTGGTTTTGTACTGTTGGGGTGTTTTATCCCCCATGAACAATTTAAATTTTCAGTAATGTTATTTATTTATGTTTTTAATTTTGTTTGTTTAACAAATTTTTGGTTGGTTAAGTGGCAAACCTTCTAGATTGGTTGCTCCTCAAAGAAGTTCCCAATGAAGGTGCATCCGAGCTTGGATGGCAATGATAAGAATAAACAAGTGAATGAGGCTAAGGTACATGGTTACCTTCGGCTAGAATGATAGAATGCATTAGGAACTTTACTCTTTTTGGTAAATTGAATATTGTCTTTTTGCAACATAATTGAATGAATGTTTCAACTAGAACTTTAAACCACAAATTGTGAGGAAACCTCCATTGTACACTTAAATGCTGGATTCTAATAAGTTTTGTTGATTCATTTGATTCATGCTTTGTCTTTTATTATTGTGAATATGTGGAAGCAATTAGAAATGATCAAGGCACTTGTTTTTTATCGAGCACAACTACATCCAAAAACAATTTACCTGTGAGCAGAGAGAGTATTTGTTAACCCCTTTGAGCTTAAACAGTTGAATCTCAGCTTGAAATAAAGCGAGATTTCAAAAATCTTTTTTTTTTACAACCCGGAAAATCTTGATTATTGTTCTTTTGCCGTAAAAAGTTAAGAGCATTCACTTAGGGTGAGTAAGAAATAAGTTGGGGAGAATCGGTAAGTACCACAACTCTTGAAAAAAATAAAAGAAAAACCGAGCAAGCATTGAAAATAAAAATATAGAAAAGAAACATCTGTTTTGTAATTATGATGTGAAAGAAAAGAACAAAAATAGAAAGAATGAAAATGAATGCTTGCTTGGAAGAAAAATAGTGAAAAATAAAAATTGAGTTGTGGAATATGAGTTGTGAAGGTTTCAAATAAGAAACAAATGAAACAAAGTCGAGATGTGTGAATAATATACTGTGAATGTCTCTTTTGCATCGGCACTTTCGTTTCAATGGACTTAGAAATGACCCTTGTTTGTTAACCTAACCAAGCTTCAACCGAAAAGCCCTTAGTGATCTTTATGCTTCCACATTACCATTTATAATTGTTAGACATTGTATGAATCTATTTGATTTCTTCATTGTTTGTTAGAGAGTGAGATTATTCCCGCGGTTGCAAACGCGTAAATTCTTTATTCCTTATTCGAAGAGGAGAGATAGGGTGATTCATTCAGAATAATATTGTTGTAGATAGATAAATATTTCGCATAGCTATTAAGTTTTAGTTCTTATGTATTATTTTATTTGAACCGTTGGAAACTTGTATATGCTGATTCGCTTGTGTTTGAGCCGTTTTATCCAACTTCGGAGAAACCTTTTTCTTAAAGCAAATCCTCTTGTCCTTCAAGGGGCATACTTTGCTTGAGGACAAGCAAGAATCTAGTTGGGGAGAGTTGTTAGATGCCCAAAAGTGCTTATTTGAGCTATCATATGTGGGCATCTTTCACTCTATTTCCTTGCTAAATTGTCAAAACCACCTTTGTTTTAGATGAAATGCATTACATTGATAAACGATCTTGGTACCTTTGATTTGTGTGTTATTGTGCAGGAAGAAGGCATGAAATAATTGAAAATGAAGACACAAGAAAGTTGGCAAAGGAACCAAAGAAAACAAGTATTCATCAGCCTGCTCGCTAGGCGAGGGCTGTGGCGAAGCACTCGCTAGGCGAGCTGCTAGCGAAAAGCTCCAGTAAAATATCAATAAATTCGCTAGGCGAGCTGCTAGCGAAGGTGGTAGCGAGTTCGTTCAGTTTTGATGAAAAGCGCAGCCAGCACTCACTCGCTAGGCGAGGCTCTAGCGAGTTCCCAGCGAGGATTACAGTAGCCAAACCTCTCAACCTCGCTGGAGCGAGGGTTGAAGCGTGCCCTTCGCTAGGCGAAGGTTCTGTTCGCTAGGCGAACATGACAGTCTGAGTAGGATGTTTCTCTGGGCGCAGGGGCCTCTGGTGCCTCAATTAGACCCTCGCTAGGCGAGCCTTTCTGCTCGCCTAGCGAGCATGACAGCCCAGTACAACTCTATAAGTAGCAAGTGCCACTTTTGAGAGCCATACCTAGTTTTTACTGCATTTTTCCACTTTTGTACTTTCTTAGAGATATTTTCCAGCATTGTTCTTAGGATCTTTTATGCCCTAGATTTCATTTCTCTTCATCTTGTAACCATCTTCTACAAAAAGAAGGTGGATTCCCATCCAATATCGATTATCCGACTTGGATGTTGATCAACCTTCTTCCGAAACTTGCCGACCAAGCTACCATGAAAATGAGTAGCTAAGTCTCCATTTGTCAAGGTTAGATGTAGGTGATTACTAGCTTTGTGTGTAAATGTAAGGATCTTCATGTGTAAACTCTTTAATGGTGAATATATGATGAAAACTTTGTTTCTATTTAAAACTCTTTGTGTTGGTTTATGATCAAGAGATGTTTACCAACTCTTGACCTAGGTTTTCATCCAATCTTGTTTGTTAGCTAGAGATAGTAATGAATGATTTTGTTCACCATAAGGTTGAACCAAAAAGTTGTCATTTTGATAGATTGTGTTCGAGAGAAACAATGGATCAAAATGGGAAAACTCACAATGTGTGTTCGAGAGAAACATATTGGGAGGACTTTGTGAAATGATTTATCATCTAAAGGAGTTTATAAGATTGTTGACCGAACAAATACATGCAAAGTGATCATCGAACCCTAACTTTGGCAATATTTCTCGTTTATTCAAACCAAAACTTTTACCGCAATTTATTACCTTTTTATGCAAGATAACGTGACAACCAACCAAAACCCTATTGTTACTTAAGCTAAGATTAATACAACCATCGAACGGCGGTGATATCTTACAATCCCTGTGGATACGATAACAAAAACCCGACACTTAAAATTACAATCAACAGGTTGCGACGACCATTTTCTTTTTGAAGGGTTTTATCGATATGCTCCATTTCCTTCATTATATTAAATAAAGTTCGATGGAGACGTTGTTCGAATCATGTCTTCCACGACCATCGCGAAGAATTGTATTTTTTGAGATGCGACAGTATCACTCCAACATTGAACACCTAAGGGTCTTCACGGATCTTTGGTGGCATACAACAAAGAAAGTATTCACTAGAGCCTCTCAAGCAAAATTCTTACATAAATACAACACAAGACCGATAGAAGAAGTCTCCCCTAGCTGAAGAGAGAAAGTGAGAGAGGCGAGTTTCTCCGCCTTTCCTTTGCCAAAACTCCATACAAATCTTCAACTTGTGGGATGACATCTCCATCATAGCTTGCATAGATGGGAAATTGTATTCTAATTAGGAGTATTTACCAGTAAATTCACCCCTCGAGTACAAGAAGGAACTTTGTTATGATACTTTGTCATATATGGTAACCCAATTCACTCTTATGGAACTAATTTATTTTCCTTAGTAAAAAAATATCACTCTTATGAAGGATTTGAGGATTGTTTTTAGAAAGCCATGTCTTTTGGTCTCAAGAACAGAAGTGTGAAATATTAAAGGATTATGAATAAAGAAAATTTATCTGGTTCGAATAAGGATTAAAAATTGATTCGAATCAATTCTGGAAGAGGTGACCCAGAGTTGGATGATTCGAATCATGTGTAAAATTTGATTCAAATCAAAGTGTTTGAAAAATTATGGGTTGCCTCTGTCGAAAGTGATGTGAATCAGGATTTGTGCTTGATTCGAATCAAGCACCCAAAATCTCAATTTTTCAAAATTTTCAAAAGCATTTAAGATTTTTCTTTCGACCTAACTTGAATCAATAACATATATGGCTCTTATTACAATGACTCATGCAATTGACTAAAAACATCATGATCAAGGTCAAACCTAACAAATGGTTTATGCATGCTAAAAATGAATCATTTCAAAACTTGATCTAGAGAGGTGAAATCATGAAGGAGACTCAATAATCAAAACTAAATCAAAATGAAAGCAATAATACAAGCAACATAATAATCGTTTTGGGGTGTTCCCCCTGAATGTATTAGGGACATGCAACTACAAGTTACCAAGAGGGTAGGATAATTATTTGACATTTTTAGGATTATTTTCATTATGCTTTTGCATCAGTGTTATGAGGTTTTGATTGCTTTAGTCATACACTTTCAGTATTTATGACACCACCCTTGAGTCTTTTTGGTGGGGCCTCGATCTTTCTGGTTGTACCTCAGACTCATCGCTACCTTTCATGATAACAATGGGAAAGACTAGTGGATTTTTTTCTTTACTTGAGTCGTTATAGTACATTATGTATGTAATGATTTTTATTTATAATAAAGGAAAACAAAATTAACATAACTAGGTGTTTTTTCTACTGCTTGCTCGTTATAGGGCAGGAGTCGGGGGCCATCTGATCTTGGCTTTGCTACAAGTTAGCCATTTTTGTTCATCACACCAGACTGATGTAATTTTCTATTTGGAGGCTGGATGGTGTAGCGGGGTTTTCGTTACTTTTAGGTTCATTGACTAAACCAAAAGTCAACATACAATTCGAGTCGCCACCACATTTTTATTTGTCCAAAGGAAAGGCTAAAAAGCGAACAAAAGCCAAGTAAGAAGTTTTTCAAATCAAAAACTAATAAAAATGTCATAGATTTGGGTAAGGGGGTTGGTTATGAAATGGGAAGGTTTTACGCACCCAAAACATCCTTAGTACTCTAAGGGAACCCTTTTTGCAAATATGTGTTGTAGGTTGGTATTTTTGAAAATATTTGTACAAAAGATTGGAGGGATGAGAAGAGAATAGATTATATTTACAAATTTGTTGTTTGAATGGATGAACCCATTGCCTACGTACCATCACAAAGGTAGGATCAAAACCTCATAGTTCGGGGTAAAAATCACAAAGATTGGTGAATTGATTTGATCAAAAGCCTTAAGGTCTTTTGTTATCAAAGGAAGAACACTCAACCTAAACCAACAATCCACCATGTGAGGAAGACTTCAACATACTAGTGAGGGGTTAACCCTATAATAAGTATGGAAGACTTATAATCCAATCACTAAGGATAAGGTGTGATTTACATCAACCACTATGATAACTCAAACCTATGACTAATGTTTATGAAAAGGTTTTAATAAGGTGGCCATTGGAACCACAAAAGCAACTTGAAGTGGGTTATATTTACAAATTAGATTTGTTTACAAAATGAAGTCAAAGTTGAATTAAAGTTTATTCATAATGAGTATTTATGAAAAGAGTTTTGAAAAGTCAAAGGCATAAGGCCTAGGTTTCTAATTTAAAACAAAGTCAAAGTTTGAAGAAAGAATTTTGGCTTGGGTTAGAGTGGGGAGAAGAAGAGAAGGGCTAGTCCTAAAGTATACAAGGATAAGAGGGGAAAGATAAACCCTTGGAGTTCCTTTTCTTGAGGTCATAGAGATGACTCAAGATGCTCCTTTCCTTTGGACTTAGCACACAATCAAGCAAACAAACAATTTGGATTCAAGCTTCTAGGATCTCCATTTGGCTTGTTTCTTAACTTGGCTACTCATGACAATGGTCCTCTTGCACAATCTCAAGGTGGAATCCCTATCATACAAGAACAAACATCAAAAAGTTCACAACACAATAAGGGGAATGGACAAAGAATAAGTTTGGATGAGAAATCCTTTAAGATCAATTTTGAAATTTAGCATTCTAAAGGCATGAGGCCTAGTTGCTCTTCAACAAATTTAGCATTCTAAAGGCATGAGGCCTAGTTGCTCTTGAACTCCTTTAAGCATAGGTAGGTCCTAATTCTAAGTCCTTTCTCCTTTTGCAATGGTTCACACAAAACAAACACAAAACAAACACAAGATAGCAATATATTTATATACAATAATGAGCTCAAATGAGCAAAAGGAAAATGACATAAACATAAAATATGTGCTCAAGTGAGCAAAATGAAAAGCAATATGAATAAATGAGTAAGCAATAAATGGCATTAAAAGTAAAGAGCAAGAAATTAAATGCTCAAATTAAAGTTAGTAATTAGTGGAGGTTATGTTAGCTTGTCATAAGACAATGTAGCGATATGTTAAGCAATCGTAAGTGGACTAATGTAGTAGTCACACCTATCTGAGGTCGGTCAATAAAAATATAGGCAAATAAACACAAGTTAGAGATCATGACTAGTAAGCCAAGCTCCATAAACTTGTCATGCCAAAACAAAAGGGGAAGGGCCTTGTATTATCTTTAGGTTATTTGCTTGACCAAGAAGCAACCTATCTTGGACACAAAATAACTCACTTGATCATGGATCAAGTTGAGTTTGGTTTGGGTCAAAGAAGGTTAAACCTCTCATTAGTCAAGACCAACCATAAGAAACTTAACTCATTGGCCAATGATGGAAAGAATGGGATGAAGATGAAAGGGAAGGAAAAGAAGACAAGTATCAAGTCCAACTGATCAAATATGAACCAAGTCATCATCAATCAATGTCAAACAGAAAAGGAATGAAGATTACAAGTCAACAAGTCAACAATAATTTTTTGGTATTTTTTGAATTAAAATAAAATGCAAATATAAAATAAACAAATAAGGCCAAACCTCAAATTCAATTCAAATCAACTTCAACAAGTCCAATTAAATTCTCATAGGTCTAACATGGTCAAACAAGTTTTGACTAATTTTCTCAACAATTTTTTAAAACAGAAAGTAATTAAAATCAATTAAAAACACTAAAAAATAACACAATATGAATTAAAACCTCAAATAAATCTCAAATCAAATAAGAAATTGATGAGACTATTTTTCATTGGCTTATCATGATCCATAGGTGTTAAGAAAATATTTTTGGATTTTTCAAATATCAGAAAGTATTTTAAAATGAATTAAAACTATTAAAAACCAAATAATTCACAAAAAATATTAAATGAAGTCACAAAAATATTTAAAAATCAAAATATAAAACTAGATTTTTCAAGAATTTTTTTGGCATTGGTCTCATATAAAATAATATCATGATTAATAGCATAAGAGAGAAGAAGTTTAATTGCCTTTAACCTTGCAACTGGTGTAAAGATTTCAGAGAAATTTATACCTTCTTGCTGACTATAGCCTTGAGCTAATAGTCTAGCTTTATTTCTTCCATCTCCCCTTGCTCAGTCCGCTTGTTTCTGAACACTCATTTTATTCCAATGATGTTCTTCTGATGAGGTCTAGGAACCAAATCCCACATATCATTCCTTTGAAACTGGTTCAGTTCTTCTTGCATTGCTACAATCCACCCATCATTTGATAAGGCTTCATCAACAGTTGTTGGTTCAATCATGGAGATAAGTCCCAACATTGACTGCTCCTCTCTGAAAGCAGATGTTATTTTCAAAGGACTATCCTTATTAACAATGATCAACTCTTATGAATGAGAAGATTTGTACTTAAATGTCTGTTTGGATTGTGCAGCTTCTTGAGAGTCATAAGGAGCTTCTTCAGAACTTGCTTCATCTGGTTGTGCTTCAGAAGTTGGGTTTGGTTATGTATTACAAGCTTCTGAACGTCTAGATTTTAAACCCCTAGCTTTTATATGGGTTATAACTTCTAATTCACCAACTTTGGGAGAGTCTTCTGATATGTGAAATTCTGAAAAAATTTCAACTAACTCTGACATTTAACTGTCAAGCTATTTGTCATTAAATTTGATATGTATAGACTTTTCATCCATTATGGTTTTAAAGTTATACACCTTGTATGCCTTAGAGTGTTTAGAGTATCATAAAAAGACACCCTTTTGAGCTTTGACATCAAATTTATTCAGATATACTTTAATGTTTAAGATGTAACAAGTACATCCAAACTGATGAAAATAAGAGATGTTGCATTTTCTTCTTTTGAACAGTTCATATGCAGTTTTGTTCATAATGTGTCTGATGTAGATCATGTTCTGAACATAACATGTTGTGTTTACAGCTTCTGTCGACAAGTACTTTGCCAAATTATTTTCATGAATCATTGTTCTAGCCATTTCTTGTAAGGATTTGTTCTTCCTCTATACAAATCTATTTTGCTATGGGGTTATAGGAGAACAGAACTCATGAAGGATTCCATACTTTTCACAAAAGATTTCAAAATTCTCCTCCATGATCACTCCTTACTTTTAAACTTTTTTACCTCTTTTCATTTTAGACTTGAATGCAGAATACACTAAACACATCAGCGGATTCATCCTTGGTTCTAAAGAATTTAACCCAAATCCTTCTACTAAAGTCATCAATTATGATAAGTCCATATTTCTTTTCATTGATTGATGCAGTACTAATAGGACCAAACAAATCAATGTGAATTTATTCTAAGGGTCTAGAGATTGAGACAAAGTTCTTTGTTTTGTTTTTCTTTTGTTAATTTTCCCAATTTGGCATGCTCCACAGAGAGCATCTGAATGATAATTAAGATTTCACAGTCCCTTAACAAGTTTTAACTTGTTAAGCTTGGGGATTAATCTCCAGTTAGCTTGAGCTAACCTTCTGTGCCGGACCCATTTTTCATCGTTCACTGATAAAAGGTAAACTACCTTCTGATCAGTCAATTCAGAAAAATTAATTTTGTAAATATTGCATTTCCTCTTACCTTTGAACACTACAAACTTATCATATTCATTCATGACTATACATATGTTCTTATTGAATGCTACTTCATACCACTATCACAAAATCGACTTATGCTAAGTAGGTTATATTTTAATCCATATATCAATCAGACATCATTGATAGATAAAGAGGAGTTATCAACAATACATGTACCAATTGGTTTCCTCCAAATCCACCAGTTCCTCCCTCTTTTAGAGTGAGGATTTGGAACATATGTCTTTCTCCTATCATATGTCGTGAGTAGTCACTGTCCAAGTATCATGACTGCTGCTTTGTTTCTCCCTTGAAGCATATATGTAGCAAAATAATTTCAGATTTAGGTACCCATAGTCTTATGGATCCTTTAGGATTAGTTGTAACATAATTTCTTTTATTTGCACCTCCGCTCTCTTATGGAAATGTATAAAACCGTTTAAGACTTTTGATTTAGAGTCTTATGGGCCCTTCAAAACCTTTGACTTCAGAGTCTTAGGTTCTAGTGACTTCAAAACCTTTGACTCAACAATTTTAGATTCTGATTGGTTCAGAACTTTTGCATTGTTAGAGTCAGGTACAAAATAAAAAGTTTAACCCTTTTTAGTAAATTTAGAAGAAGAATGGTCTACATCGTCGCATGAAAGCTTTGCATCACCATATCATCAGTCTTTTGTTTCACATATGAATACTTACTTAGTGACATATGTTTTAAGAGACTATTTTGTTGGAAAAACTGAAGAAAACAACTTATATCATTGTTCATAAATTATTTTCATCTTATTTTTATAAATTCTCCAAAATAATTAAATTTTATTTTATTATTTAACATGATATTTCTAACTGTATAAAATACCATATTTCAATTTTAGTTACTAATCATATATTTAAATATAAAAAAAAGTAATGAAAGTTAATAAATTTATAATTATATTCTAAATACAAAATATAATATAATAAAAAAAGTAATTATAAAATATTGTTCATATTTATTTATGTAACCCGACCTCATTGACTTTAGTAGTATGTGGCCTTTGTTTTTCGAGAAATGATATTCCTACACCAAAATCATACACCTACATCGTACTTTACTCTTCACCAATACGGCGAATAGTGAAATATTATAATAATATTTTTTAAAAAATATAAAATATAAAAAAATATTATTTTTATTTTTAAATTAAATGACATTGATATAAAATTATGTGATTAACCAACTTCATAATTTTATTAACCAACATTTTACATTATAGTGACTGCTCAAAATTATTTTCGACACCGGGACGTTTATTAATCAACTTCATAACTTTATTAACCAACTTTTTACTTTTTATTAACCAACTTTGGTGTACTAGTAAAAAATATTTTTAATATTTGGACGTGTATTAATCAATTTCATCACTTTATTAACCAACTTTTTATATTTCATTAACCAACTTTATCTCACTACTTTAAAGACATTGTTCACAGTTACTGTTCATCGATATTGTTCACATACTTTTCATACATTATTCACATATTATCCATAATTTTTTTTAATTTAAAAAATACTATTCATTGTATAAATACGATAAACAATGTATACAGTGTATGTATTTGGTGTAAGAAATGGTGTAGGAAGATGAAGTATTTTTTAATTAAATAAAAGTTTGACCTGAACTCAGGCCTCTTTTAGTCAACTAGATATATTCTTACTCTTATCTAAATGGCATGCAGTATGAGTTCATACCCTTTACATGTTATAGATAATTTGGTCGTTAATTGAGACTAGACTATTAAAATTTCTTAGTTTATAAATTAATTTTTAACAATTTCAACCATTTCCTTAAAGATGAAAAATGGATGGTCTCGAGCCTTCGATTTCTCTCTTCAATTGTTTGGGTATGAGTTCCCTTACTCGACTAGTCAAACAGTATTCATCTCTTAAAAACTTCTAATCTGATTAAATCAAATCAAACTCTTTTTCGTAATAAGTTGGACGAAAAAGGAGGTGGTCTAGAGCCTTCTATTTCTTTCCCCGAATACTTGGATATGAATTGTCTTACTCGTCCATTCAAGTATTCGCCGTTTATCTAAAATATATTAACAATATCTAAACTCTTTCATTAAGGATGAAAAAGGAGATGGTCTCGAGCCTTCGATTCCTCTCCTCGATTATTTGGATACGAGCTCCCTTACTCAACCATTTGAGTAATATTCATCTATTAAAGAACTTCTAATTTGATTCACCTCAAAGACTTACAGAATCAACTCATATCAAATTCTTTTTCTTAATAACTTGGATGAAAAAGAGAGTGGTTTAGAGCCTTCTATCCCCTTCCTTGAATACTTAGATACAAGTTGCCTTACTCGACCATTCGAGTATTTGTCGTCCATTCAAAATACCCTAACAATATTCAAATCCTTTTGTAATTAAGGATGAAAAGGGAGATGGTCTAGAGCCTTCGATTCCTCTCCTCAATTGTTTGGATACAAATTTCCTTACTCGACTATTCGAGCAATCGTCATCCAACAAAACATTCAACACATCAAGCCTATCTTTTTCTCGCCCCCGTGCGATCGAAACCTTTTTCACAAATGGACATTGTTTAGTCCTTTCTAACACGTAAACAAACAAACACTAAGTCTACCATCCGCGAACAAACAAGCCAGTGTTTAACCGTTAGAATGTTGAAGGTGAGAAAAACAAGAAAGGGGGGGTTTGAATTGTTTGAAAAATAAGCGCTTTTTGCAAAATGAAATCACACAATGATTTTATACTGGTTCGCTTATAACACAAAGCTACTCCAGTCCACCCGACCAAGGTGATTTCGCCTTCAACAAGGACTTAATCCACTAATCTTGAAAGATTACAAACAACCCCTAAGAGAGAAGAAAATCTCTTAGTCCTCTCAAGTCTACAGACTACAAAGAGTCACTTGAGGAAATCAAATAAAAATAAGATACAAGATGTGTAATCTAGAGTGCTTCTAAGAAAGCAAATATTACAAACTTAAGAACAAATTTTTTCACTTGATAAGCAAAAGCTTAGTGAAAATCTTTGAAGAACAAAGATGTTTTTCTTGAGCGTGATATAATTTCAGTATAGTTTTGGCTAGTGATTTCTTGCTTACTGAAGGTTGATTTCTTCTCTATTTATAGGAGTTGAAGTAGTGTTGAAATAGAGTTGAAGTAGAGTTAAATCTGCTGGATAATGAGATGTAATTACGCCATTCCATAAATAGCTTCTGCAGGAGACTTTTTCTTTTAGAAGTGACTACTTACCACAAGTAGTATCTTTTCTCTTGGAAGCGGAGATTAACGTCTCTTTCTTAATCAGGAAATCCAATTGCAGAACTTTAACTTGGCTTAAACGTTACTTCATCAAGATTAACAAATCTGATTAGAGTCTTTGTGTATCTGGAGAATCTTGGGATCTGGCTTCTGATGTTATTTCTTGAGAGTTCAGATAGCGCTGATAACTTCAGAGTTTACAGAAGGCATTAGTTCAGAGTCAGAGCTTCTAGACTTTACTTCATGTTCAGATGCTCCTGATACTTTGTAGTTTTGTCCAGAGTCAGAGCTTCTTGAATGAGATTTCTCTTTAGATGCTTCTGATACTTGAGATTTTGCATCTGATCTTGTTTTGCATCTGATGACATCATCAGATTTGTTTCTTCTTTCTTTAGAACCCTGCACACTTAGAAACTTTTTGTTAGGGTGCCATTTTTGGTTTCATCCTTTGTTATCATCAAAATCATGGAATCTGTTGTAGAACAATTTTTGTTCTTACAATCTCCCCCTTTTTGATGATGACAAAACAAATAAAATTATCAGATGAAACATGAAAAATATTAGATCAGATAGACAAAAGCTCCCCCTGAGTTAGTACTTAGGGAGTTCAGAAGTTCTTACCAGAGCTTTCAAGCAATGAGATTTCTGAAAACTTTCTGCAATTTCTTAATTTTAATGTTAGAACTATTTAATCAGAGCTATTATTTAATCAGAGCTAATTTTATCAGTACTATTTCTACAATTGTTGCAGAATGCTTAAGGTTTTAGACATAGTTTTCATCAGAGCTATTTAACAATTTCTCCCCCTTTTTGGCATAATCAAAAAGGCATAAAAAATAAAAAGAATAATAAAGAGAAAAACATTTCATTAATAGAAAAGCACAGAGGCAAACAGCAGTCAAAACATCAGACTCAAAGAAGAATATCAGAGCTAAAAAGAAGACAGAAGCAAAAACATTAGGCAAGCAAATAAAATAAATCCTAAGTGCCTAAGGGTTTGGGGGTTGAGGAAGTCTCTGAAGCAACATGGAAAACATATTCTGGATGTTTTCATTCAAAGCATCTTGCTTGTCCATCCTGGCACGAAGCTCATTCTGATCTTGCTTGATCTCTTTCTGATCTTGCTTGATCTCTTTCAGAGTGTTAAGAATCAACGGGATCGCAGAAGAGGACTCACCCTGAGTCAGAGCCTGCTGAGCTTCAGCTTCAGCAGCAGCTTGGGCTTCTGCATCTGCCTTAGCCTTGGCTTCAGCTTCCTTAATCCTTAGAAGTTCTGCTTCCTTTGCCAGTCGTTCTTCTTCTAACCTCTTTGCTTCTTCTGCTTCTCTAGCCAACCTTTCTTCCTCAAGCCTTCTGGCCTCTTCCTCAGCTTCTCTAGCAAGTCTCTCCTGGAGTCTTGCATCAGCATCTCTGATATAGCCATCGCGGACTTGTTCAGAGATACCCTTCAGCCTATAAGACTCAGAGGTCATCCAACTAATGACTCTGTTCCAGTGTGTCCTAACAGATTTAGGATCATCACTAACTTCAGAGTTTTTAGCCAGAGACTTGACCTTCTGGACTGAAGCTTCTGCAACCTGTATAATGGCCTCCTCAAGGGTAGGTAAGGTAAGTTCAGGTTCAGGTTCAGGTGAATGAGGTGGAGAGTTTTGAGGGCTGAGATTTAGAGGTTGAGGTTCAGATTGTTGAGGTTCAGATTGTTGAGGTTCAGATTCTGCTTGAATTTCAGAATCTGCGTCTGGTTGAAGACTAGGGGATGAAGCATATAGTGGATTTAGGTCTAAAGGTTCAGATTCTGCTTCTGGGACAGCGGGAAGTATTGGTGGAGTGATATTAGAGGTGAAAGGAGCAGATGGTTGAATTACAGAGGGTATGGTGGTTGTTTGTTGTGGAAGAGAAGTTCGGAGGGGTGATGTTACATCATATTGTCTTGTGGGTTGTGGAGCGAAATTTTTAGCATAAATTTCAGCTATTGTTGGGGAGTTAGGGTCAGAGTGTTCTTGGTCAGAGGACTCTTGGTCAGAAGAAGGGGAAAGGTAAGGAGGTGATTCATATTCAGAGGATGAAGAAGATGAAGATTGAAGATGAAGAACTTGCAGAGAACTTGCAGAGAAGGGTTTAGGGTTTTAGAGTGAGTGAGAGTGATAAGTGTGTGAAATGTGAGAAAAGTGTTTATATACCTAAGTAAAAACGCATGCAAAACGACACACATACCAGCGTTAGCACAAAAACCAAAATAGCACGTTTGGGGGGAAAAATGATTACAGCTCATAAATGAATGTCTAATCCCACAGTTTGCACACTGCTCGAGGAAAAACTCAAACGTCTGCCTTTTGAATTTCTTGACAGCTGTCTAGAAGTTCTAAGGTTTGACGCTCAGAGCTCCACGTGTTTAATGTATCTGATCTTCAGGAATACCAAGAGATTGGTTCTGAAGATTTCTAACTCAGATATCTTCTTAACAATGTAGAAGTATCAGAGTCAGAGGCAGAAGTGTATTTGTTTTTATCAGAGTCTCATTTTACATGTTCAGAGCCAAATTTTACTCAGGACAATTTTTAATGTTCAGATTTTCTAAGATGAAAAGAAATCTATCTTCAGCTAGAGGCTTAGTAAAGATATCTGCCCATTGATGTTCTGTATCAATGAACTTCAGCGTTACTATCCCTTTCTGAACATAGTCTCTAATAAAATGATGTTTTATTTCTATGTGTTTGGCTCTGGAATGTAGAATGGGATTCTTACTTAAACAAATAGCAGCAGTATTATCACAAAAGATAGGAATGTTACTCTCAAATATCTGGAGATCTTCTAGCTGATGCTTCATCCAGAGCATCTGAGTTGTGCACAGTGATGCTGAGATGTATTCTGCTTCTGCAGTTGATAGAGCAATTGTTGACTGTCTTTTGCTAGCCCAGGAGATTAAGTTGTTTCCCAGAAGCTGGCAATTTCCAGATGTGCTTTTACGTTCTATTCTATCTCCTGCATAATCTGCATCACAATAACCAGAAAGCCTATACTCTGATGTTTTCTCATACATCAGGCCCAGGTTAGGAGTTCCTTTCAGATACTTAAGAATTCTCTTAACAGCTGTTAAATGAGATTCTCTAGGATCTGATTGGAATCTGGCACAAAGACAGACGCTAAAGAGAATATCAGGACGAGTAGCAGTCAGATAGAGAAGAGAGCCTATCATACCTCGATAGAGCTTCTGACAAACCTTGCTGCTTACCTCTTCCTTCTCCAGAATGCAAGTTGGGTGCATAGGAGTTTTTGCAGAGTTGCATTCAGACATATCAAACTTCTTCAGAACGTCTTTAATGTACTTGCTTTGATGAATATATGTGACTTCTGGAGTTTGATTAATTTGAATTCCCAGAAAGAACTTTAGTTCTTGCATTAGACTCATTTCAAATTCTGCCTGCATTAACTTGGAAAATTCTTGGCAAACAGAGATATTAGCAGAACCAAAAATAATGTCATCAACATAAATCTGGCATATCATGAGATCATTTTTATGGTTTTTACAGAAGAGTGTAGAATCAACTTTCCCTCTGATAAAATTTTGTTCCAGAAGAAAATTACTTAAGCGTTCATACCAAGCTCTGGGAGCTTGTTTAAGTCCATATAATGATTTCTTAAGTTTGAAAACATGTTCTGGAAAGTTTGAATTTTCAAAACCTGGAGGTTGATTTACATACACTTCTTCTGAAATATAACCATTTAGAAATGCACTCTTGACATCCATTTGGTATAATTTAATAGAATGATTAATAGCAAAAGATACAAGAAGACGAATAGATTCTAACCTCGCGACTGGAGCAAAAGTTTCATTATAATCAATACCTTCTTGTTGACTATAACCTTGAGCTACCAGTCGAGCCTTGTTTCTGACAACTTCTCCTTTCTCGTTCAGCTTGTTTCTGAAAACCCATCTGGTTCCAATGACATGAGTGCCTCTGGGTTTAGGAACGAGATCCCAGACATCATTCTTGGAGAATTGATCTAACTCTTCTTGCATAGCTGCCACCCAATCGTTATCTTGAAGAGCTTCATCACAAGACGTAGGCTCAATCAGAGACACTAGTCCCAGAGGAATATCTTCAGAAGTTCTGAAGGTAGATCTGGTTCTGACGGGTTCGTTCTTGTTTCCCAGAATCAAATCTTCAGATACGTTAATACGACTTTTAACTTTCCTTGGAATTTCTGGAGATTTAATTTCTTCAGAGTCTGGAGTGACAGTTGCTTCTGGAGTTTTCTCAGATTCTACCAGAGTGATCTCTAAATCTGCAAACTTTTCAACTAGCTTTGACTTTTCAGGGTCAAGCTTATCATCAAATCTAACATGAATTGATTCCTCCACAATTTTGGTTTCTGTGTTGTATACTCTATAGCCTTTAGAGCGTTCTGAGTATCCTAACATAATACCTTTCTGTGCTTTGGAATCAAACTTGTTCAGATGTTCTTTAGTATTTAATATAAAACAAATGCATCCAAAGGGATGAAAATATGAAATGTTGGGTTTTCTTCCCTTGCACAGTTCATAGGGAGTCTTTTCCAGAATAGGTCTAATAGAGATTCTATTCTGAATGTAACACGCTGTATTTACAGCTTCTGCCCAAAAGTGCTTTGCTACAATTGTTTCATTGATCATGGTTCTGGCCATTTCTTGGAGTGTCCTATTCTTCCTCTCTACAACTCCATTTTGTTGTGGAGTTCTAGGGCAGGAGAAATCATGGGATATTCCACTAGAATCAAATAATTCTTCAAAATCTTTATTTTCAAATTCTCCACCATGATCACTTCTGACTCTAACAATTTTAGAGTCAAATTATTTTTGCACTTTAGAACAGAAACTGGTGAATACAGAGTGAGACTCACTCTTGTGCTTTAGGAATTTTACCCATGTCCAGCGGCTGTAATCATCAACGATTACTAGTCCATACTTCTTTCCATTGACTGATGCTGTTTTCACAGGACCAAATAAGTCAATGTGAAGAAGCTCCAGAGGCTTAGAGGTAGAAACAACATTTTTCTTTTTAAAAGATGTTTTTGAAAACTTTCCTTTCTGACAAGCTTCACACAGAGCATCTGAAGAAAACTTCAGTTTAGGCAGGCCTCTGACTAACTCAAGTTTAGTTAGCTGAGAAAGTTTTCTCATGCTAATGTGGCCTAAGCGTCTATGCCATACCCATTGCTCTTCGTGAACTGACATTAAACATTTAACATTTTGATCTTTTAAATCAGAAAGATTTATTTTATAAATGTTGTTTTTCCTCTTGCCTGTGAAAAGGACAGAGCCATCGTTCTGATTAATGGCTTTACATGTTTTTGATTGAAGATTACATCATAACCGTTATCACTTAATTGACTTATGGATAACAAGTTATGCATTAATCCTTCTACATAAAGAACATCAGATATAGAGGGAAGAGTACCGTTACCAATAGTTCCGGAGCCTCTGATCCTTCCTTTCTGATCTCCTCCGAAGCCTACAAATCCAGCGTCTTTAAGTTCCAGGCTTTGGAACATAGACTTTCTTCCCGTCATATGTCGCGAGCATCCAGAGTCCAGGTACCATGACTGGTGTCTGAACTTTGCTGCATAGGATATCTGCAACATAGATAATCTTATCTTTCGGTACCCAGAATCTCTTGGGTCCTTTTAGATTAGTTTTCCCAGAGTTTCTCACAACTTTGGGTCTTCTAGCATTTTTAAATTTGTGTTCTTGTGTGTGTGTGTAATGATATGAAAAAGGTGATTTAATTTGGTTACTGGTAGAGGTTTTATGTTCCTCAGAATCATACCCAATTCCCCTTTTATTATTCTGACTTACTCCATAAATCATGGATGCCATAATACTCCTATCTATTCCATTCTTCAGAAATTTTTGAAAGGCTTCTTCATATTTATAAATAATTTCATTTGAAGTTTGTGGTGCTTGAGACAACACTTCTTCTAATTCTAAGCTTTTCGTTTTAGCTTCATCTCTTTCTAACGTGAAAGATATGATTGTATCATCTCTTGCTAGAATTGTTGTCTCAAGTTTACTACACTCTTCAGATTTTGCTTTAAGAAGGCCTTTAATGTTTTTAACTTTTTGTTTTAATTTCTGAAGAGAGGTAAGAGTTTCTGATAAACATGATTCTAAGTCAGATCTAGAAAGTTCAGAAAATACCTCTTCAGATTCTTCATCTGAGCTGCTGGATGTGGTAGCCATAAGAGCTACGTTGGCCTGTTCATCAGAGTCAGATTCTGATGATTCGGATTCACTATCGTCCCAGGTGGCCATTAATCCCTTCTTTGTTCTGAAGGTATTTTTCTTGAAGCTTTCTTTCTTAGAGTTGTCTTTCTTCAGCTTGGGGCATTCATTTCTGTAATGACCTGTTTCTTTACATTCAAAACAGGTAATATCTTTGTTAGGTTTACCTTTTGAAGTTGACTCTGATCGATCCCCTCTGGGTCTTGATCTTCTGAAGTTGTTGTTGTTCCTCCTTTTCCAGAGTTGCTTAACTCTTCTGGTTAGTAGGGACAGCTCTTCTTCATCATCAGAGTCTTCAGGTTCAGAGTCATCAGTGTCTGCAGTTTCTGCTTGAAGAGCCTTGGTTCTGTCTGACTTTCGTCTTTCAGGTCTGGACTTCAGCGCCACTGACTTGTTCCTTTTCTGAGGCTCATCCTCCTCCAGTTATATCTCATGGCTTCTGAGAGAGCTAACAAGTTCTTCAAGGCTGATATTGTTCAGATCCTTTGATAACTTCAGAGCAGTAACCATTGGTCTCCATTTCTTTGGCAGACTTCTGACTATCTTCTTAACATGATCTGCAGTCGTGTATCCTTTGTCTAGCACTTTAAGACCTGCAATAAGAGTTTGGAATCTGGAAAACATAGCTTCTATAGCTTCGTCATCTTCCATCTTGAAGGCTTCATATTTCTGGATCAGCGCCAGAGCCTTCGTCTCCTTGACTTGGGAGTTTCCTTCATGGGTCATCTTCAGAGAGTCAAGAATATCTTTGGCAGTCTCTCTGTTGGTGATCTTTTCATATTCATTGTATGATATAGCATTCAGAAGTATTGTTCTGGCCTTGTGGTGATTTTTGAAAACACGTTTCTGATCTTCTGACATTTTGCTTCTGGGAATTTCAGCTCCATTTGCGACTGGAGGTTTGTATCCATCTGTGACAATGTCCCAGAGGTCAGCATCATATCCCAGAAAGAAACTTTCGATTCTGTCTTTCCAGTAATCAAACTTTTCTCCATCAAAAACAGGAGGTTTAGCATTGTAAGAATCTCTTTCATTTGAGTGAGCCATTTGTTTTTCTCGCACTGGATCTCTCTACACGGTTAAGTGTTTGATTTGAAAATCAATAACAGAGCCGGAGCTCTGATACCAATTGAAGGTGAGAAAAACAAGAAAGGGGGGGTTTGAATTGTTTGAAAAATAAGCGCTTTTTGCAAAATGAAATCACACAATGATTTTATACTGGTTCGCTTATAACACAAAGCTACTCCAGTCCACCCGGCCAAGGTGATTTCGCCTTCAACAAGGACTTAATCCACTAATCTTGAAAGATTACAAACAACCCCTAAGAGAGAAGAAAATCTCTTAGTCCTCTCAAGTCTACAGACTACAAAGAGTCACTTGAGGAAATCAAATAAAAATAAGATACAAGATGTGTAATCTAGAGTGCTTCTAAGAAAGCAAATATTACAAACTTAAGAACAAATTTTTCACTTGATAAGCAAAAGCTTAGTGAAAATCTTTGAAGAACAAAGATGTTTTTCTTGAGCGTGATATAATTTCAGTATAGTTTTGGCTAGTGATTTCTTGCTTACTGAAGGTTGATTTCTTCTCTATTTATAGGAGTTGAAGTAGTGTTGAAATAGAGTTGAAGTAGAGTTAAATCTGCTGGATAATGAGATGTAATTACGCCATTCCATAAATAGCTTCTGCAGGAGACTTTTTCTTTTAGAAGTGACTACTTACCACAAGTAGTATCTTTTCTCTTGGAAGCGGAGATTAACGTCTCTTTCTTAATCAGGAAATCCAATTGCAGAACTTTAACTTGGCTTAAACGTTACTTCATCAAGATTAACAAATCTGATTAGAGTCTTTGTGTATCTGGAGAATCTTGGGATCTGGCTTCTGATGTTATTTCTTGAGAGTTCAGATAGCGCTGATAACTTCAGAGTTTACAGAAGGCATTAGTTCAGAGTCAGAGCTTCTAGACTTTACTTCATGTTCAGATGCTCCTGATACTTTGTAGTTTTGTCCAGAGTCAGAGCTTCTTGAATGAGATTTCTCTTTAGATGCTTCTGATACTTGAGATTTTGCATCTGATCTTGTTTTGCATCTGATGACATCATCAGATTTGTTTCTTCTTTCTTTAGAACCCTGCACACTTAGAAACTTTTTGTTAGGGTGCCATTTTTGGTTTCATCCTTTGTTATCATCAAAATCATGGAATCTGTTGTAGAACAATTTTTGTTCTTACAAATGTGACCTAAACATTCATTCCCTAAAACCAATAAACCAACACTCTTTTCTAGAAATAAATACATAGCTTTGAATTCTCCATCGCACATGGAGATACGTAGGAGTGAGATTCAATGTCTCGTCAAGAACTATAACAAAAAACACCAAAAATATATTTATCTTGCACGGACTACGAAGCTTTGAATTCCTCATTGTACCCAAGGATACGTAGGAGCAAGATCTGTAATCTTGTCAAGCATCATAATAAAAACTTTTTTTGACCCCTTCTCTTTTTCGTTTCTCTTTTAATCTACTTGAAGAAAACAACTAACATAAGCTAACATTCAATCGCAAATTTAACTAAAAGGTTCTCGTTGAGTACAACGGACGTGAGGGGTGTTAATATCTTCCCCTTGCATAATCGACTGCCGAACTTGAATTTGGTTGCGACGACCATTTTCTTTTTCAAGGGTTTTATCGATATGTTCCTTTTCCTTCATTAGATTAAATAAAGTTCGGTAGAGACTTTGTTCGAATCATGTTTTCCACGACCATCGCGAAGGATTGTATTTTTCGAGATGTGACAGTATCACTCCAACATTGAACACCTAAGGGTCTTCACTAGATCTTTGGTGGCATACAACAAAGAAATTATTCACTAGATCCTCTCAAGAAAAATTCTTACATAAATACAACACAAGACCGATAGAAGAAGTCTCCTATAGCTGAATAGAGAAAGTGAGAGAGGCAAGTTTCTCCTCTTTTCCTTTGCCAAATCTCCATATAAATCTTCAACTTGTGGGATGACATCTCCACCATAGCTTGCATAGATGGGAATTTGTACTTTAATTAGGAGGATTTACCAATAAATTCACCCCTCGAGTACAAGAAGGAAATTTGGTAAGCGAGAGACCATCATTGTCTTTTTATGACAACGAACTAGTTAACAACATCCCAAACCACCATGAATACATCCTTATTAGAGACTTAATAGTAGACTCTGACATTTGGCACATGTTAGTAGTCCAAGAGAGCTAATGCGACATTAAGTATGCAAAAATGTACACTAATATGGGAGTGGAACCGATACTAAAACTCTATATTGGAGGAAACTCCATGGTTTATATGGTACTCTCACAAAACTTCGGGGGTATCTTGAACTCATGGTGGCATTTGGGATCTAAAAGAGAGATGTATAATTAAGGTAAAATTCTTGGTAATAAAGTGTGATTTATTAATAATTGCAATATAAGAATAGTAACATTGGCAACCTTGTGTGCATTTTTGTCAACAACTCACCTAAAGTTGAACTTCCATATTGCATTAGACCAAAACGTGGTGCTAGAATTAGATTTGGTCACATCTCATGCATATTTCTTGGCCCTTCTAGAAAGCAACACCCGACATAGGATGGTGTACATACACATAAACACTCCAAGAGAACCAATAGATCTAGACAAACACATGTAATAGACACTCTATGGTGTAAGTGGGGGACATGGCCAACATACCTATAAAATCGATAAGAAGTATGAAGAGACCATAACCCCTTAGATATTTCATCAGAATCCCTTTCAAAGAGGAATCTTTGAAATTCATTTGAATTAGGAAACAAATGCCTTAAGAGTTCAAAACACAATGCACCTATAAATAACCCATGATTTATTCGCTTGGTCGGAGAATGAAATTCTCAGACTTAGTCTAGAAGTGGATTTCCACTTGTTAACCCTCTGAAAAATATTCCATATATGGCTCAACATCGAAGGAAACAATCTCCTAAGAAGGTAAAAGCAACAAAGAGGCTCATGGAAGAGCTCCTAAAAGGCATGTTTATAATCTTGTGAAAGTACATGACGTTGCTTAAAACACGGTATTGGTGTAAAAGTAAAACAACAAGTGACACATATGCATCAATTACTCAGACTTAAATCGAGCCTTCCTAAAGGATGCATACACACTACCAAACATATATGAAATTGTTCATGATTATTTAGGATTCAAGCTTCTATCTTTCATGAATGCATACTAAGTTATAACCAAATCTCAATGGATCCCCTTGACTGCAACAAAATTACATTCATGAAGGATTGAAGGATTGTTTTTAGAAAGCCATGTCTTTTGGTCTCAAGAACAGGAGTGTGAAATATTAAAGGATTATGAACAAATAAAATTTATCTAGTTTGAATAAGGTATAAAAATTGATTCGAATCAATTCTGGAAGAGGTAGCCCAAAGTTGGATGATTCAAATCATGTGTAAAATTTGATTCAAATCAAAGTGTTTGAAAATTTATGGTTTGCCTCTGTCGAAAGTGATTCGAATCAGGATTTGTGCTTGATTCGAATCAAGCACCCAAAATCCCAATTTTTCAAAATTTTCAAAAGAATTTAAGATTTTTCTTTTGACCTAACTTGAACCAATAACATATATGTCTCTTATTACAATGACTCATGCAATTGACCAAAAATATCATGATCAAGTTCAAACCTAACAAATGGTTTATGCATGCTAAAAATGAATCATTTCAAAACTTGATCTAGAGGGGTGAAATCATGAAGGAGACTCAATAATCGAAAGTAAATCAAAATGAAAGAAATAATACAAGCAACAAAATAATCGTTTTAGGGTGTTCCCCCTGAATGTATTAAGGACATTCAAATACAAGTTACCCAAGAGGGGTAGGCCAATTATTTTACATTTTTAGGATTATTTTCATTATGCTTTTGCATCAGTGTTATGGGGTTTTGATTGCTTTAGTCATCCACTTTCAGTGTTTATGACACCACCCTTAAGTCTTTTTGGTGGGGCCTCGATCTTTCTGGTTGTACCTCAGACTCATCGCTACCTTTCATGATAACAATGGGAAAGATTGGTGAATTTTTTTTCTTTACTTGAGTTGTTGTAGTACATTATGTATGTAATGATTTTTCTTTATAATAAAGGAAAAACAAAATTAACATAACTAGGTGTTTTTTCCACTGCTTTCTCGTTATAGGGAAGGAGTCGGGGGCCATTTGATCTTGGTTTTGCTTCAAGTTAGCCATTTTCGTTCATCACACCAGACTGATAGAATTTTCTATTTGGAGGCTGGATGGCCACATCCTTAAGTTGTTTAATAAAAAAGGCCACATTGATTTCCATGGAATTTGCTTTGCCTTCCTTCTGATCCTTCCACAAAGCCTGGTATATTATCTTTAGCCCATACAAGTCAGCGCTGGTAGTGATTGGCTCATCATGCATGTTATGGTATTTTAGCTTTAGATGATCCTGGGAAGCTATTACATCTAGTGTTACCATAAAGGGCCCGTCTATGATATGGTTATAGACACTTTGGTAAGGGAGAACCAATAATTAGGAATCAACGATTCTAGTATTCCTTCTGTAACAACCCATATAATATATATCTAGAATAATATCATACAAGTGTTAAATCTTGGTATTGTCACAACATAAGTGCCTAATGGCATCAATATATATACATGTCCAAACTAAAACATCACTGGAACATGTTATACAATAATGCCTAAACAATAAAAATCTAAGAACTATGTACAATATCTTCATTGCACACAACTCCACAGCGGAAGATTATAATGAACAGCAACCCTTGAAACATCCGTAACAGCTTCTCTTAGATTCAACCTGTAAAGAATTACCTGAAAAATAACAACAATGATGGGATGAGATGATAATCTCAGTGAGTTCTCCTATCCTATGGGTCCACTCGGCTCTACAGGGTTTCTAATCAATATTCAGCTCATATCCAACTCAAGTCAACAAGGGAACGAAGACTTGAGCGATGGGGAAACTATCTCGCAATTGTATGGAAACATGCATCTGAGTTCTCATAACTCAACCACGATCATTATTCAGATTTACGCAACATCGATCCCCAACCGGACCTACGTCTAGGCCAAGGCTTGGTTCACGCATGTCCGTATGATTCGACTTTCGCGGTGGATATCTGGTTCCCCTATGGGACTTAAACCCACTTTTAAGAACCATCACCCGTACGGGACTCTAACCCACCTAGGGTATCTTTCACCGTATGGGACTCTAACCCACATAGGTGTCCACCTTTCCCCCATGTCCTCCATGGTTGGGGCTCAAACCCAATTGAGGCTCGAATCATTGGTCCCACATCCCAATGCTTACTCATCTAAGCATACCAATAGAGATGTGTACCACCATAGAAAAACACACATTCTGAATACATGATCGGTTCCACAAAAGATTGGTTCCACGAACCATAACAAATTCATCAATCATAGGTGACTTCATTCACCATAATACACAAATAATAACATGGCATATTCCATACAATGCGTCTCATTCTCAATCATGGTAACAATTCGTCCACAACCTCACATAAGCGTCGTACGAATGAATACCGTATTCTCATACATGTATCTCACATGTTCCATAACCTAGATTATCTTTCTAAGTTATTAATCAAATTATTCTTCTAGGTTTCCTCACTCATCTTTGTAAGGTTTTTAATCATGTTATTTCACCTTCCACATAACAACAATATTTAATTTTCATCATGATAAAATTCATGGCATTTATAAATCACATAATATTTTATAACATGGAACAATAATAATAGCCCTTTACATTATCTTTCTAACGCATCCGGCCGTGTCCAAAACGGAGTTACACCACTCAATTAATTCATTAATCTATCTTAATCAAGATTTAGATTAATATTTATTCATTGCATAAGTATTTAACAACAACCTCTTTGGCCTAGTGGTAAGGCATGTACAGTTTCAAGGAGGTCCTGGGTTCGAACCCCACTGGTGACAAATTCTGCACATATATAAAATTAAATTCTGATTCAGTGTTAACCGGTTAACGCGCATAAAGATGAAGTTGGTGATGATGAAGATGAGATGATGGTGTTGATGAACATCATCTTCCTGAGATTTCCATCTTCTTCCTTCCTCTTTCTCTTCCTTCTTTCTCTCTTCTTCTTTCTTTTCCTTTCCTCTTCTCTACTCTTCCTTTTCTTCTTTTCTTTCTTTCTGATGACTTTTTCTCTCTTCTACCTACTCTTCTTATCCTTTCCTCTTTGCTATTCCACCACATAAAAATAACATATAATATATAATATTAAGTAGTATCATAAAATATCTCAATTGATATTTTATCTTCCAGCACCAATTGACCAATTATTAATGTTACCAAAATGTCCTCTCTTGTACTTATTAATATTGGTCTGTCTCTCTTATTAATAATTAATCTCTTCAGAGTTCACCGGTTACTCTATTGGTCCCAATTGACAACATTTAGAGCACATAGGAGCTCCAATTGTTATAACTAACCAAAGATATAGTACACAGGTACTCAATTGGTCTCAACTGACAACTAATTGAGCATTTAAGGGAATATGGGATATTACACCTTCATTCTCCCACGGTAACCATTAGTTCAACGTACCCTCAAGGATAGGTAATCATGTTGTTAAAGGTATATAAGTAAGATCCCTCATATTGTAACAACTTCTATTTCTTCAACCACATCTTCACAAAGATGTTTGCGTACATAATATCATAAGAGCTTCCGCATCACTTAGAACTCAAGATACATCAAAGTTAGCGACCTTTATGGGTTGCTGGCCAATGTACTTCCCCTACCTTCTTGTTGCCTCTGAATCTGAGGATCGACCTTTGTGGGTTGGTGGCTAATGTACTTCTTTCCCTTCTGTTAACAACCATAAGCTCTACGATCTTCCACTTCAATATGCTTTTGGACATATGGCTTGAACTGGCCCCCCGAGTTATAGATCCAATATATTGTGTTTTCCCTTATATCCTTCATTTCCCCCTCAGTTTATCTATGTGCCTTTTCCACTGACCACGACCTCAACCATCTTCTTGGGTGATTGTTTCTTCTTTGGGGATTCCTCTCGTCCCCTCTTACTATCCTCTTTGTGTTTTGAGAATGTCTCCCTTTTTGATGAGCCCTTCAATCACGTCTTTGAGTTGGATGCAATTGTTTGTGTTGTGACCATGAATTTTGTGGAAACGACAACATTTGGATATGTCAGTTCGGGTGGAACCTCTAACAAGATAAGGTTTTCTTATCACGACTTACTTGAATTCACTACTGGTGCATTTTATCCAAATCATTTCGCGCAAGGTGTTTAGGGGGAATGTAGGAATACAATTTATATAATTACCCTCATTCTCCCACGGTAACCATTAGTTCAACGTACCCTCAAGGATAGGTAATCATGTGTTAAAAGTATATAAGTAAGATCCCTCATATTGTAACAACTTCTATTTCTTCAACCACATCTTCACAAAGATGTTTGCATACATGATATCATAAGAGCTTCCGCATCACTTAGAACTCAAGATACATCAAAGTTAGCGACCTTTATGGGTTGCTGGCCAATGTACTTCCCCTACCTTCTTGTTGCCTTTGAATCTGAGGATCGACCTTTGTGGGTTGGTGGCTAATGTACTTCTTTCCCTTCTGTTAACAACCATAAGCTCTACGATCTTCCACTTCAATGTGCTTTTGGACATATGGCTTGAACTGGCCCCCCGAGTTATAGATCCGATATATTGTGTTTTCCCTTATATCCTTCATTTCCCCCTCAGTTTATCTATGTGCCTTTTCCACTGACCACAACCTCAACCATCTTCTTGGGTGATTGTTTCTTCTTTGGGGATTCCTCTCGTCCCCTCTTACTGTCCTCTTTGTGTTTTGAGAATGTCTCCCTTTTTGATGAGCCCTTCAATCACGTCTTTGAGTTGGATGCAATTGTTTGTGTTGTGACCATGAGTTTTGTGGAAACGACAACATTTGGATATGTCAGTTCGGGTGGAACCTCTAACAAGATAAGGTTTTCTTATCACGACTTACTTGAATTCACTACTGGTGCATTTTATCCAAATCATTTCGCGCAAGGTGTTTAGGGGAATGTAGGAATACAATTTATAATGGGGTCTTCTCTCTTGTTCCTCTATGGCCTTCCCATAATCCTTTTCCGACATTCGACTAGAGTCGGGATTCCTAAGTCCCTATTCTCTCGTGTTTCTCTCTAGCCTTTCTAGAATCCCTTTTCGATGTTTGACTAGAGCCAGGATTCTCTAGTCCTCGGTTGCCTCCATCAGCCACCATTTTCTCCTCATAGTTAATGTAAGGTTGTGTCATACTCATCAGATCTTACAAGTTATGGCCACCTTGCACCCTAATTTTTATCTAAATGTATTATTCGATATAAGTCATTTCTCATAGATCTAACACTTGAGGATTTCATCTGATCCCCCAACATTCACTCATACTTTTGTGAAATGGTATATGTATATGCGCAAGGTTCCATTTTCCCCCATGAGTAACTGCAACAAGGGGCCAAAATGGTTGGTTGTTTCTTACTAGCAGTGAAGTGGGTGGGGAAAGCCTTGCATAGTTCGAACCAAGAATCTATGTTTCCAGTCGGAAGGGACTTGAACCAAGCTTGAGCGGACTCTGTTAAAGTGAGAGCGGATAACTTTCATTTTACATCTCCTTCGACATGATAATAGTCTAACCAGTTTTTTACGTGTTCGACATGATCATCAGGGTTTCCGTTTTCATTATACCTCTGGAGTTTTAGGGGTTTCTCTAGAGATCTAGGTATTCTTTCTTCCAGTATGCAAATGTTCAGTGGATTCTTCTTCCTAGGTCGAGCAGGGACTTCTTATTCCTTCCATTCTCTTCTCGTCAGTCGATGGATCTTTAGGGGTGTGTAGCCATATTTTCGTGTGTCTTTGACAGTCTGGGGAGTTTGGACTTCTTCAAGGTATTTTCTTGGCTCACAGATCTTTTGCGAAGCATCCTCTTGGACGATGTTGTTCTTCGGGATAACATTGTGCAGGCTATCTTCAATCCAAGTGAGTCTGTCTGCAAGGGTCTGGGAATTCTGCTGCTAAGTCATTTGGAACATTTCTTTCAATAATCTGTGAGCCCCTTGCATGCCAATACTAGCCCATAAGATTTGGAAGTCATTAAGGGCCCCGCGCTCGGCAACTGTATGGGGCAACGTATGTTTTACAAACAGTTCCCCTACATGAAATTATGGAAAGGATTCTACAAACAAAGGGAATTGAGAGGTCCATAGGAACATATCAGGTTGCATGAAACTCTACGACTAAGGAATGAAAGGAGTAGCTATAGAAATTTGATTGCTCGTCCCTTGCAGAATGGGATGAGGATTTCTTGTTGTTTCAGCAGCTGAAATAGTTTGTCGTTGAGTGGCAGAACGAGTGGCGTTTTGACGGTTCCATTGTCTGATAAATTTGGAGAAAAGATTTCCACTGTGAATTTTTGATGAAATCAACTTGAAGATGTAGATCTTTCTTTGGATTGAAGGGGACCTATATATGTTTTAACCTAATTTAAGATTGGTGAAACGTGGAATTCATATGAATCAAAGGTCGATTTGCATAAATGGGGCCAATGTTCTTCTCTAGTAAGAAATGATGATCAAAGAGGTTGAATTGGTGCATTGTTGTGGAAATTCAAAATTCTGATGCAGTGGAGAGGGGCTGGCCTACAAGGTTAGCACTCTAACTCCTAAGTCAGTAAGAGAGTGAGAAATGTAATGCAAATGGGGAATGAAATTCGTACCTGGAAAATGTCATGCTAAATCCTTTAAATATGAGGTTAGTTAACAACCAAAATGTGAGAATGAGTGTGAGACGCGGATGTCCGTTAGATAAATCTGATTGGTGAGGATGAGATTTGCAAGTGGGATGAACTGAGTGGTGCGAGACACATAATATGTCCACCATCTTCTTGTTTTGCCCCCTCTCCAATTAGTAAAGTAAAGTTGATTAATTGAATGTAAGAAGTTGGTTAAGATGCTTCATAATTTAATTATTTATTGTCTTAACATAAAAAAGTCTTATGTGATAAATCAATAGTGTGTAAAATGTTGATTAATACAATTCATTATTTAATTAATGATTTTTCAAACATTAAAAATAACGTTAAGTAGTAATATAGTTGGTTAATAAAGTGTACAAGTTTGATTAAATTCATAATTTAATGTCTGAAAGTGATTGATATTATATATTTTATTGGTTAATAAAATAGTGAAATTGATTGATGATATAATCTTATATTTGTGTTACAAAATTAATTTTAACATTTAAAAATATATATATATATATTTAAAATATTAAATAAAAATACTATTCATCATATAAATTAGGGGGATTTCTTTTCCCACCCTTATGGTGTGCCTCACACCTCTTAAATCTTCTCGTCCTTTATAAATTAAGCAGCCATCCTATTTTTGCCAAAAAAATGGTCTGAATATGCATTTGTGAAAAATCTTGGGGTTAATTCGAAGATGCATCTTCAGAAATGACTATTTCAGATACGCGTCTCCGAAAACTTACTTGCATGCGTCTTGGGCAGAAACATTATCCTAAGTTTGTATTTTTCTTTAATCCAAAGTCATTTTAATTCAACTAACAATATCATAATTTGACTTAAACATTAATAAATACGAACATCATAGAACAAGGTAATGCATTAATTAAAAAAACATCCCATATTATTACAAACATTGTTCTCAAAGTATGAAAAATAATACTAAAACATACCAAAATACAAATAAAAGCATAACATACTGCATATGCCTAATCCTAACCCCCTGCCCCCCATCTGTCGTTGGTAACCCAAGGAATTTCGTGTTGGTGTAAGTCCTAGAGGCCAATACTTTTGGTACTTGTACCGAATTATTTATTAATAATAAAAGGTTTTTTCTTTATTATGTTTGTTTAATAAAGTCCCTAGAATAGCTAGTCCGTTTAATGTATCAAGTGTGACTTAATCATGAGATCACATTAAACATAAGGACACTATTCTTAAAGTATATGTAGTCGAGCTTTAATGTGAAGTGGGATAACATTAAAGCATTAAGACTATTATGTATATAGACTGATGATCACATCTCATGGATCATGGATAAGGAGTTATCAAGTCTTAAACATAAGTATGAATATTAAGAGTAATATTTATACTAGATTGAGCCGCTATGAGAATACTATATAGAATGTTATGCAAAGTGTCATAAGTTATTCTCATGATGATAATGGTGTATATCACCCTTCGACCTGAAACCACTATGGACCCTAGATGTAGAGTCGAGTGCCTTATTGTTGATCAAACATTGTCCCTAACTGGATGACCATAAAGACAGTTGATGGGTACTCCACGAAGCATGCTGAGGGACATGAGTGACCTAGATGGAATTTTCCCATCTTGCGTAACATGATAAATGTCTATGGGCCCAATATTGAATTGGACAATGATGACATGGTCTATGCCTTGTGTTCAATATAGACATAAGGGCAAAAGGGTAATTGTACACATAAGTATTATCACAAAAGGATTTGTCAGATCACATGACATTTTCGTGTCTTGGATAGCAGTGATGTGTTGCTAGATACCGATCATTATTTATTATGTTAAATACGTGATTTAATATAATTGCCAATGCCGCGAAAACCTACAGGGTCATACACAAAAGGATGGATTGATGAGAGATAGAGTAACTAAGGAACACCGTAAGATACAGTGCACTTAAGTGAATTGTAGGACATCGTAAGGTACGATGTACTTAAGTAGAATACGAAATATGGTAAGGTACCACTCGCTTAAGTGATTTTGGCATATTATAAGATATGGGCCACATACACTTAAATGGGCTTTTTAGCTTGCAGCCCACACAAGTGGTTCTATAAATAAAACCCTTGTGCAGAAGCATTTGTGCAGTTGCAATTTCATTTCTCTCTCTCTCTCTCTCTCTCTCTCTCTCTCTCTCTCTCTCTCTCTCTCTCTCTCTCTCTCTCTCACTCAAAGCCTTCATTCGTAGCAGCTAGCATTGAGATTGAAGGAATCCGTTCGTGTGGACTGAGTAGAGGAGTTGTCACCGTTTAACGTTTGTGATCGCTCCGTAGATCTGCATCAAAGGTCTCAATCGCCACAAGAGGTAACGATTCTATCACTGATCATGCCCATTCGTAAGGATCATTAAAGGAGAAATTTTTTTAATTCCGTTGTGTTTTGGATCACTCTTCTCCTTCATTTCGTGCCTCGATAAGAATGGAACATGCTATGAAAACGACATCATCGCCACCTCTCTCAAACAATTCAGACTCTATGCCCTCATACGTAATCCATATAATATTTTGATAGATCCACAACACATCAATGACATGGTCATACTTAGCCTACTCATTCTCTAGGATCTCCTCATGAGCAAGCCTGGGTGGACGTCCAAGAGCGTCTGGTGTCATGACAGGGTGTGATACACTATAGAACCTAGTCATATAATTGTCCATATAAGACCACCGACTTGTGGCTGACATACTCTGATACTCCTCTGGTACTAGATGACTCTCGTAATCCGTCAGTATGACATTAAGATATCTGTAGACGATGCTGTTAGGAGCAAACTTTAAGGGGGGTATCAGAATGATCTGCACATATCCAAACCGACGCATGCATCACTCCAGCAGATACTCGTACATCAGATTCATCTCACATACCATCCATCCAGAGTAAAATGTAATAAGGTCGGAGACAACAGTGTCCTGGTGAATGGTGTATGGTGTCCAATTGATGTCATCATGTTGAATCCGGTCAATATACCCACATAATGGACGCACAATATCATGCCATCTACACGGGCAATATAGGCATGCATGTGGCTAATCCTCAGTATACTCTAGCACACGATCAAACTCGTGTATGCGATGAAAATGGGATAGGATCCATCCCTGAAAATGAATAAGAACAAAATATATTAGTAACACGTGTAAAAATAATAAGTGCTTTTAAAATTATTAGTAGCTATGGAAATTACTGTCAGCATGGTGCAAGAGTCTGTCATTTGCTTTGTTGTCCAAAGAGAATCTTCAGTCAGCTTGGACTACAGATATACCAAATAGACGGCCCCTCAGTTCCACTTGTGAATGATCGACAAGTCGATGAAGTACTTAAGGTATGCCACATCGACATGTGTTTCACTTTTGTCCACAAATGTGGATGTGCCAACCAAGTATAGGAGGTAACACCTCAAAGTACACTCTCGATAGTAGGTAACCTGTAGATCATCATTGTCGACATCATCAGCTAACTCCAAGTTATCCTTATATAGATTTTTCAAGTATAAAAATTTGGCATGAGCACATCTGGTGCTCTCACACTGCATCACGACATCCATTGGGTCAACTCCCAAATAAATAACCATCATCTCCTGGGATTCATCACGTTTGATCCTGGAATGATCAACTAATTTCCCCCTGAAGGGAAGGTGTGGAGGGCAAGCGAAGTCATCTAGTATAATCGCCATCTCGCTAATGGGGAAGTGGAAAGATGATATTTCCTTATGTCATCTCTCAGCAAAATCCCCCTGCATGCCATGACTAATGGTCTTATACCTATAAGAAGATGGACCAACAAGACAGAGTATCAGATGACACTTTGGAACTAATGATCCTTAGGCTGATAAAGCTTCAAAATCTTTTTGTTGTGGTTACCATACTTCAAACAATCGCGCTTATGTTAAAAAAATATCAATCGTGGGGAATTTGTTTAAAATATATAAATAACAACTATTAACAAGTATACCTCTCAGGCCCAGACATGCCTATCAACATGATCTCTATAGTATATCAACATGAATGTGTCAGAGGGCCCTCCTAGATAAGGGTCTGCAAGTGGAGGGACATCATCATGTGCAACAGGAGCTTCCTCCCGGTCTTCGTGAGCAGAGGAGACGCGTTCTTGGGATGAGGAGCCTTGTGACACGTGACTCCTAGAAGTCGATGCTTCCCCGTCAAGAGGCCTAGGGATGGTTCCCCACCTAGCTCTGGTCTGCTCAATCTGGAGTCTCGCCATCTCACGTCGATCGAACATGTACTGGGATTCACGACCATGTCTCATTCTATCATCGTTGTTTGCAGTCATTTTTCTTGAAAAATACGAGAAAAAACATCAGTTTGCATCCAAGACATTTTCGAATATGCATCATTGAAAATCAGTAAGGATATAATTCAGAGATGAATCTCGCAAAAGCTTGTGTTTGCAACAATGGCAGAAACGGATACTAGTCTTGCCCTAACAACTCAAAATGCAACCAAATCATAGTTCATGTCTCTAACAGTTACCTATTTCGAATGTGTACTACCTAATGCATTTAAAGCTAAGTATTTTACCTAATACATTAATAAAAAAAGTTAAATAAGAAACTTACTCAAAAAACTGTTGATGAGGATGAAAAATATTGAATGTAGTAAGTGGAGTGACTTGGAATTGATACTATTGAAGTAGATGCACTCTTGTTCCTTGAAAATTTGACTGGAAGAATGTTGCCCACGAACTTCTACGAGAGTATCCCAAAAGTTGAATGTAAAATGAAGAAAGAGAAGAGGAAGGGTATGTCTGTGCGTTATATATAAATTAAACGAGTTCGAAGATGTATATTCGAAAAAAGACTAATGATTTTGAGAAAATGATTAATTCAGATATCCATTTGCGAACAAACTTTAAAAATACATATAAAGATATATCTCCAAATTAAATTTTTACAAAAGTGATGGAAGCTCAACTATTTATATTTATTTTGTGTAGAAACGGTGTATCCATATGTAACTCCAAAAACTAAAAAATAAAAATTCCAAGAAGTTAAGAGAATCTATTTAGGAAAATAAATTCTGTAAAAAAATATGTGCCATCATCCTTCTGGGCTTCGGGCCCTCCCCATTAAAAAAGAGTGTCATATAGTACAGTTGTTTGGCTAATGTATACTTCACATCATGGCCACAATAGTATTAGCAGCTCAATAATTTAAAAGCTCTAAATTTCTATGACGATCGTTTTTCATAATTAAATCTACCTGGAAATTTTGATAAAAGAAGTTAGTTGCTCAACCATATAAATCTGAATAATAGTATGATCGTAATGGAGATAGAGACAAAGACATAGTCAGCAATTAAGATAGAAAAAAAAACATTAAATTATAGTCCTGTGAGAACAGGTGTTCAGATTGAAAACGATAATTAATTAAAAATACAGTTATTAATTTCTTTGAAGATATGTATGTATACATAACTAATATTTTCCCTGTCATATTGTACTTATCGTTTCATTTTATACTCCTAATAAAATAATAAAGAAATTTCTATTATTTTCTTAAAATATGCTAATTGATTGGTTTAATTTTGATTTAAAAATTTCCAGTTCTATCGTGAGGAAATCAATTTATTTTTTATAAATTAGATATTCTCTGAGCACAACTTAGAGATTAATTTTCGACTTAAATATGATATTAATTTTCGACTTAAATATTATAATAAATGATAAAATTAATTATTTTTTTAACACTGCATGTTCAAAATTGTGTTTTAACCTAAAATCTCTAATTAAAATGTGAGAATGATAATCTCACATTGAGCTTTAGATGATTAATAATTAAATTGGAATTGTGTCTTAATTAAAAAATTGAACACAATAGAAACATGAATTTTTTGAGCAGTTTAATTTTAATATTTTTATTTAACATGAAATTCATGATTCATAGAGCTATTAAAATAGACTATTCGGTCCTAAATGAACCGACTCTAGTGGCTCTTGGATTTTTAAGATCGGGTTTAAAAAATCATGTTGTAATATGACCTTAAAATTTACTAACCCGAATCCAGTCCTAAATGAGCTTCGAGTTACAGGATCCTAAACGAGTTTTTTTAATAAAAAATTAAAATAAAACTCCGTAATATTTATTATAATAAAATTAAAAATTATATTATTTTTAATATAAAAAACTATATTTTTAAGTACTATATTATCTTTCATATATATTATAATACAATTTTAAATACAATACATGTCTAAATTGTATAAAATAATATTAAAATATATAATATAAGAGAAATTTATAGAATATGAGGAATGAATATTGATTATATTAATGTATCGAGAAAAATTGAATAGAATAGAGATGAAATTTAGTAATGTGAGAAAAACTAATGTATTATTTTGGAGTGAGAAAAACTAAGTATTAATATAATTTTTTAAAATTTATAATTATATGAGGCTAACAGACTATCCAGGACTCATACAAAGTTCTAATGGGTAACAAACTTTTTAAAACTGAACTAAAAAAATCCTAAAAAATATAAGCTTTAATTTTATGACCCAAACCCTATAATTTTTAGGAAAATTTTACTTCGTACCCCTACATTTAGCCTCATACCCCTACAATTTTTTAAAAATTCCAATTCAACCCTTAACTGGTTTTAACCAATTTACCATTTCATTTTTACCATTCAGTTGAAACTTTCAAATATTACACATTTCACCCTCGCACCAGAACTCTTGGAAAAAGACTTCCGGTATGTATTTTTTCCAAACCGAAAGACTTCACAAATGACTTCTGGAACACACAAAGCAATGAATCGGAAGTCTTCACGAAAGAGTTCCGGTTCTTTAAGAAAAAAGTCACGTTCCGAAAGACTTTTTAAAAGAGTTCCGGTAAACAAAGTTACACATACCGGGACTCTTTGAAGAAGTGTTCCGGTTTGTGTAATATGTGTTCCGGAACTCTTTCAAGAAGTGTCCCGGTTTGCTTTTTTATTTTTATTTTTATTTTTTTATTTTTTATTTTGCAGGAATGGAAAATCTTCCCCAAGTATGTGTAGATACTACTGATGCGTTTATAACGACTGAAAGATTTGGTATACGAGAAGAGGTTATCAGATGGATTAAAGAGGTTGGAATCGATAATAAAGTAACTGTTATTATCAGTCGTTCAGATACTGAAACAGGGAAGAGAGGGAGAAGTAACAAATTAATATTTGGTTGTGATAAAAGTGGGAAACACAAGAGTACTGATAGTGGTACCCAAAGTGCGTCCAAGAAATGTGGATGCCCATTTAAAACCAGGCCGACTCCGGCGAAAGATGGACCTGGTTGGAAGATTGATGTAAAATGTGGGTTACATAATCATGGTTTACCTGATAGATTAGAAGGTCATTCCTTTATTGGTAGGTTGACCACAGATGAGAAGCAACATGTCGCTGATTTGACAAAGAGACATGTACCACCTAGACACATATTGCTTTCCTTGCAAGACTGAGATCCTGAGAATGTCATTCGGATTACGCAAGTATACAAGCATAAGAGTGTGATACAAAAAGAGATAAGAGGTCCTAGAAGTGAGATACAACATCTGTTTAAGCTTATTGAGGATGCACGCTATGTCTATTGGAGTAGAAAAAAGGATGACTCGGAAGTTGTGAGAGAGATATTTTGGGCACATCCTGATTCAGTTAAGTTGTTGAATATTTTTCCGATTGTGTTAGTTATGGATAACACCTACAAGACAAACAAATATAGACAACCTTTGTTTGAAATTGTTGGCATGACATCAACCGAGTTGACTTTTGCTGTTGCATTTGCGTATATGGAGTCTGAGCAGACAGAGAATTTTTGCTGGGTATTAGAGAAACTAAAAGAGTTGTCTGTGAAGAAAGACATGTGTCCACAAGTGATTTTGATAGATAGAGATCTTGCTTTGATGAAAGCAATTGAAATTGTGTTTCCCAGGTCGATTAATTTGCTATCTAGATCTCACATTAACAAAAACGTTGGTGCCAAATGCAAACAACATGTGGTGAATGACCTGCAAAAGACGATAGACACATTATGGATGGAAGTTGTTTGGGCTAGTGATGAGGTTGAGTATGGTCAACAGTTGCATCAACTTGAGCAAGCATGTGTTGATTATAGTGGATTTATTAATTATGTGAAAGACACATGGTTGACTCCACATAGGCATAGATTTGTTGGAGCATGGATTAATCGAGTGCTACATTTGGGTAACACAACGACTAATCGGTATGTCTTATAATTTTTTATGTGATATTTTTTCTATGTATTTTTTATGTGTTATTTTCAATATTTTTAGGGTTGAATCTGCTCATTGGAAGTTAAAGCAGATGTTAGGAAACAGTATAGGTGACATGTTCAAATGTTGGGAAGCTATGAATAACAACTTGAGGTTACAACTGGGAAACATTAGAGCTTCTTTTCAAAAGAGTTTTTACGAAGTTGAGCACGCGCACATAAGTCCCTTTTATGGTTATTTGCGTGGTTCCGTATCTCGAGCTGCTTTGAGACGTATTGCTGAAGAGTTATTGAGAGTTGATTATGTTGGAACTAACAGGAAAATATGTGGTTGTACTCTTAGAACATCTTATGGGTTACCTTGTGCTTGTGAGTTAGGAAGATACACACTAGGTGGTATATTGATACACATTGATGTTGTTCATCTTCATTGGAGGAAACTAACTATGGAAGTTGAGTTAGAGGTAGGTGCAGATGATGGATCAGAGGTGGACATGACTTATGCAATGGATGAGTTGTGGAAACGATTTAGGTCATTAGATGTTATTGGGAAAAAGGCATTAAAGAGTAGGGTATGTGAACTAGCATACCCAACAATGACTCCATTGTGTCCACCATCTGAGAAACTAAAAATCAAAGGAGGAGTGAAGAAGAAAGGGAAAAAACCAGTAGAATATGATGTTTATAGGGACCCTTCGTATCATGAGTATGTTGATAAGGCATCTCAATCTTCACAAAGGCAATCTCAACCATCACAGACTTCGAAGAAGTTAAAATTATCAAAGAAGCAACCACAATTCATTCTTCAATTTCCTAATTATATTAGGTCATACATTGAAGATGTAGTTAATGTTGAATCAGATGGTAATTGTGGATTTAGAGTCATTGCATGGATATGGTGAGGATGGTTGGCCAACGGTTCGCAGAGAGTTGGGGTTGGAAATAATAGACAAGGATAGGTTAACTTTGTATGACAAGTTATTTTCTAATCGGTTGTCAGAAGTGAGAGAATCTTTGATGATAGAATCCTTTGGTTCACAGCCACCTGAAAAATGGTTGACTCTACCAGATATGGGTTACTTGATAGCGAATCGCTATAATGTTGTACTTGTCTGTTTAGGAAATCCGTGCATGACTTTCTTTCCGATGACAAGTTCACATTCACCAAATGTCTCTATTTATTGCATTGGTTTTGTTAACCACAATCATTGGGTTCAAGTACGTATTTTGTGTGACAAGTTATTTTATATGACTTAATATTTTACTTATTTCACTTAATATTTTATATGACTTAATATTTTAATTATTTCACTTTATCAGGTTAACATGAAAGAGGGGTTTCCGTTGCCACCAGTCACATTAGATTGGAGGAAATTTCGTTCTCATACAACAACTACTTGGATGTTAGGATTTGCAGGACGTCTGCAACATTATCAATTACTTACACCTGTATTAGCATGAATATGTACTCAAAACATGAATATGTGATCAAAACATGAATTTTATATTATGTCTATTATATTCAGTTCTAAAACTTAATACATAAATCAATGTGAACGAGAAATATGCAAAGCTTCAAATAAATCAGCAAACTATGGATCTTCCTCTTCGGCATTAACCTGTCTCAGATAGCGATGAATCAATGTAGATACACAAGCTCAATCAGGATCAGATGGTCCGGCGTCATATACAGGAACTGGTACCTCTCTTGGATCGTCACGATGGGGAGGGACCAACCGTGGATGCGAAACACAATAATACCACTCCAGATAACCATCTTCTACATCAGATGGAGTGGTGGCCATGGTAGTTGGACGAATCACAAAGATAACACTCTGATGGTAACCAATCCAATCAACATCAATATCTGTCGCCATCATACAATCAAGAGGTGGGGATGGAACATACTGCCTGTACCCGAACTGACGTAAACATCTGTCAGGCAAGTATGGAACAACTGTGTCACCCCACTTCAAACAGCCCCTATAGAGACATATCTCATCAAACAGATGCCATGCTCTATGATCCTCAAATGGACGCCATATGACGTCGGAAGGTGTCAGCTTGTCCAAAATAGGTCGTAAATCATCAATCTTCAGGACTCCTTGCCTATACGACCATCTCATCGCTCGGGGAAGACCACAATTATCAGCTGGTTTCCAATTCTCCCCTCTTTTTCCAACAGTTGGAAAGTATTCGTGAATCCAACACTGTTATAAAATACAAACATAATAAATAAAATAAATTAAGTTAACATATTTTATAAAATGAATCCAACACTTAATAAACAAAATTAAATTATATACCTGTAGGAGATAAGGATATCCACCGAGCTGTTTGCAACTGTACATGGACGCATCTCCAAGATATCTGTATAGGGTAACTAGTGAAGCTGCTCCCTAACTATATCCTGAACATCTATCTAAGTCTGTAAACAGGAGGAGGTATCGTGCCTCTACAAGTGTAAAGGTCTTATCGGCAAAAATGGTGGAATCCACCAACATCAACAGATATGCTCTGATCGCATATGCCCAGCTGGAAGCAACTCTATGTTGTACGAATAAATCGTATAACCACTCCAACTTATAATACGAACCCCTGCAGCTACGAACATGTGACTATGCCTCACCCTGTGACACTCCTAAGTAGTCAACAGCAAGTTCAACAGCTACCTCTTCCGTGACATCCTGAGGACTCCAGAAGATACCCCTGATGGGCAAGTGAAGCAGACATGAGACATCATCCAAAGTAATGCTCATTTCACCAAACAACATGTGAAATGAAGATGTCTCTAGATGCCATCTTTCCACAAATGCAGAGACAAGATTTGTGTCTATCTTGTTCAGACTAGTTCTTTGAAGTGAAGATAAACCAGATCTAGATACCCAACTCTCCATCTGTGGTGGAAGAGCCAATGGAACCCTAGATGTCAGCTTCAGTCCATGTCCAGCAACCTTCAACTCTTTCTTTGGACCTCTTTCCTAAAAAAAATTAAAACACATATTAGAAAACACAATATAAAATATTCAACTATTATTCATTTTCAAATATATCCCGTTTATTTACCTCACCAAACCATAAATGCCGAGCAACATGATGTTCGTACTTCACCAAAAGAGACGTATCGTACGGCCCTCCTGGATATCCAGCCGACTCAGCTGCAGATGAATATGCGCCCCGGCCTAAAGTGCGGTCTGGAATCCTACCATCTGCACCTCGTCTTCGAACCACTACAAAAAAAATTATAAAAAAATTATTAAAAAAAAAATACACACCGGAACACTTCAAAGAAGAGTTCCGGTGTAGAAAAGTAAAAGGCTGACTACCGGAACACTTTTTAAAAGAGTTCCGATTTAGTTCATCCAAATCGGAAGTCTTTAAGAAAGAGTTCCGGTATACAACCAACCAAACCGGAAGACTTTCTAAAAGACTTCCGGTTCAATGCCCCCAAAAGGCAACAAACCGGAAGACTTTAGACAAGTGTTCCGGTATACACTATGTGAACCAGAAGACTTACTCTTAGTGTTCCGGTTTACAATGCAAAAAATGCAAAATTTTGTCTTCCGGAAGTCTTCAGACGAAAATGGTAAAAAGTTTTATTTCTGAAAAATATACTCTATTTATATGAGGATATTTTGGTCAAAAAAATTTATATGTAGGGATGTGGGTACAATTGTAGGGGTACGAGGTAAAGTTTTCAATTTTTAGGCATGAGAAATTAGTCCATATAAACTAACCCATTTTAACACCTCTATTCATATATGTATTTTCTCTCAAATGTTATTGCCTCCGCTCATTTAATTTTAAGATAAGGCTAACTTATGACATAAGGATAATTTGTTAAGAAATTATAAATGAAAAACAAACTTTCTACCTTTAACATAAATTTTTTAACTTATTCTATTGAGATATAAGTTAACATTATTTTGATTTAAATATATTTTTTATTTACACGATCATCAATAAAATACAATGAATCACACGAACGATCGATTATTATACTACTTTGTTAGAAAAACAATAATGGTTTCTCTAGTGTTTTTTATACCTAGAAATAAACATACAAATGAAAAAAAAAAACAATTTTACAATGTATTAACAATAATAGAAAAATAAATAAAAGATCTAATTTAGTGTTTTAGTAAGAAAGTTGCATTCGATATATTTGTTTTAAACAATATAGTCGAAATAGGTTAAGTAGAAGTAAGTTGTGTTCGACAGAGTCGAATACAACATGTGTGTTGAAGTGTGTAAGTAAATATTCTATAGAGTCGAATACTGCAGTTAGTTAATTGTATTTTGGTTGTCTATATATATATATATATATATATATATATATATATATATATATATATATATATATATATATATATATATATATATATATATATATATATATATATATATAGGTGACAATGTAAATCTAATAACTGCAATTTCACTTTAATAAAATTCCCTTTTCACAATATAGTTTCTCTCTTGGTATCAATGACTCCGGTTGCAATTCAGAAAGAGTCTGTAATGGTAAACGAAAACACAACATCAACGCAATTTCTAACGAATATACCGGTTTTCAAAGGCGAGAGTCATGAGAGGTGGATTGCGCAAATGAAGGCCATCTTCAGGTTTCAAGATGTGGTTGAAATCGTGAGTGATGGAGTACCCACATTGGAAGCGAATGTAAATGATATTCAGAAGGCTGCACACAAGGAACATAGGAAGAAAGATGGAAAAGCTCTTTTCTTGATTCATCAATGTGTGAATCCTAACGTATTAGAGAAGATTATTGAAGTAGAAACGCCCAAAGGTTAGTGGAACAAGTTGAAGAACTTGTATGACAGAGATGAAAAACTGAAGAGGGTGAAGTTGCAGACGCTGAGAAAGCAGTTTGAGATAACTAGGCATGACAACATAACCCGTATCCACGGGTACCCACCCGAACCCGCCCCGAAGTTGACGGGGAAAACCCGCTTTGACTGGGTTTGGGTTTGGGTTTTCCCCGATTATAAAGTATGGGGACAGGTCGGGTAATTAGGATACTAGTATCCACCCTGTACCTAACCCCGAACCCGCCCCGTTTATTTTGTTATGTACATTATTATTTATTTTTGATGATTTGAAATATTAAATAAGTGGTCGATGTTTTAATATTTTGATTTGTATTAATTATTTAAAATATTTAAATGTATGTACAAAATTTTTTTAGATTATTTTATTTTATTATTTGTAATGTAGTTTAATTTTTTTTAAAAGTAAATATTTATATTAAAAAATTAATTTCACTAAATGGATGGTGGCGGGGCGGGGATACCCGAACCCAACCCGAACCCGTTTGGGATGGATTGGGGTTTTAATTCTCCATCCCCGTTTGGGTTGGGGTGGAGAACGGGGATTGTTTGGGAATTCGGGTTTGGGTTTGGGGGAGGTAAAAATCGTCCCAGACCCGCCCCGTTGTCATGCCTAGAGATAACACAAATGAAAGAAAATTAATTAGTTGCTGATTTCTTCTCAAGATTATTGTTACTCACGAACCAGATGAAGGCGTGTGGTGAATTGATCAATGATTTGTAAAAGATTGATAAAGTGTTGAGATAATGAACAAACCAATATGTGGTACCTGGATCTAGGATGCATGAACCACATGATTGGGAATAGAAACTAGTTCACCAAGTTAGATGAATCAGTTATGAAAGTGATCAGGTTTGCAGATGGCAGACATGTCACATTAACTAGAAAAGGAAACATGGCTATGATTAGAAGAGATGGTCAGCCGACCAGTATTACTGATGTATTGCATGTACCTTTTATGACAAGTAATTTTATTAGCATAAGTTAATTACTTGCAAAAGGGTATAACATGAAGGTTGGAGAGAGTCAAATGAAGGTGTATAGTGGTTGAGGAAGGATGATCCTGAAAGCACCATTGACAGATAACAAAACCTTTAAGATTGAGATCAACATGGTTGATCATCAATGTCTTGCTTCGACTATTGTCGAAGACAAGAACTGACTGTATCATTGTAACACCCCGATAATAATAAAATAATTATTTGAATTGAGTTAATAATTTAATTATTAATTTAATTAAATAATTGGAAATTTTATTATTATTATTTTTGGATTATTATTATTGGAAAATATATATATGTTGGAATAAGGAAAAGTTCTTATTTGGAAAAGCATTTCACGTGAAAACAGAACAGAGAAGCATCGTGAGAGAAAAGGGAAAAAAGGGCAGAGAAGAGGAGCGGAAGAGCAAAGGTTGGAGAACGAAAGCTTGAAGCTCAAAGATTCTGCCGGATTGTTAAGGTAAGGGGGGTTTATCGTCGATTGATGGGTATTTTGGGATAATATGTAATGGGTAGTGAGAAACCGTTGAAATCGACCCTAATTGGGATTTGGAATGCTGAAAATTTGTGATGAATAGGTTGAGTGAAAACCGTAATCAAATTGATAATTGTGTGTGTAATCAAACCGATAAATTAGTGATGAATGGCGACGAGTAAGTTTGAGTGGTGTCATACCCCAAAATTTGCTCATTGGTGTTACAAAGCATTTTCCAAGACCCTCTGACTTGTTCTGCAAGACACTGATGCCAAATGGACAAAAGCCCACTCACAACAGGCCCAATCCACAGGCGGCCCAAAACAGCTAGCTCGCTAGGCGAGCAACTCCTTCGCCTAGCGAACATTTCATCATGCAGCTCGCCCAGCGAAGCGTTGGATCCAGAACGAGGCCCAGACCTAATTTGCTCGCTAGGCGAGCCATTCCTTCGCCTAGCGAAGCTTGCAGATTTTTGGACCTCATTTCAAGCCCATTAGGTCACCACTACCTCTACTATAAATACATGCTCCACTGCCACGAGAAAAACACACAGAGACGGACGAAGACGGACGGAAATACACATCCAGAGGGAGAAACACAGAAACCCTGCTGATCCAAAGAGTTCCGAAGGCGGAAACCCTGAAAGCCGCTTACCCGCTCCGAAGCTATCGTCGCCCAATTCAATCCGGCTCGCCAATCCGGGTTTGCATTATTATTGTCGCTTTAGTTTCTTAATTGGCATATGATGATCATGTTGTGTCCTTATTTTGCATGTGTTACCACTTTAATATCTTAATTTGCATGTGATCGTTTTGTACTCTCATTTGGCATATGGTACCACTCCATATTCTTAATCTGTGGATTATAATTGAATTCATAAACATTTGGAAGTCTTGCATGAGAATTTAAATGTGTTTGCCTATTGTGAAACTGAACCGTATAATCATGTGTTGGATGCCACAAGCCATGCTACAGGTTGAAGTTATAATGTTCTCAAATGTCAAACCCGTGGCCGCTCGCTAGCTCATCGCTAGGCGAGCCTGCAGCGAGCCTTCGCTGAGCCTTCGCTAGGCGAGGCAGCAGCGAACGGGACAGGGGCTGCTTTGTCCCTTTGCTGTTCCATTTGTTGTGCATTTCATTATTGTTGCATCATTTGGCCTGAACTCTAACTGTTATTTTATGGAATTTTATGGTATTAATCAAATCATATTTTATCCTTATACTCTAACCCGTGCGTTGAATGATGTAAAAGCTTCCATATCCCCAATGAAGTGGCCGGCTAGGTACCCTTACGTGTGAGAGACTTTCGTGGAGATGGATGCCAAATTACTTCACTTTGATGTGAAGATTCATGTTGGTTACCAATTAATTTTAATGTGTCGATTTTTAATGTATTGATTGATTTTAATGTGTTAGTTTTAATTGGTTTTAATGCGGAAATTCACCATAATTACCTAATAAACTTAAAACATGGACTTTAAATTAATGATATCGGACCTCTCTCTATTACCCCACGATTACAATATTACGGTCATGTCCCGCGAATATGGGGATATCCTTAGCAAAGACCCTTCGGTAAAATCATCATAGTCCCTCGGATGTTGCCTTCAAAAATACGATTTTGTCCCTCGATGACCCTTCGGTGTAGCCTACGGTTAAATGATGATAGTCCCTTCGAATGCTAAGGTATCCTCACAACTGTTGCCTTCAATGACCTATCGATGACCCTACGATGACCCTTCTACATCCCAAGGGAAAACTACTTACTTCTCAATAGTAAGGACAGTTTTACCCTCATAAGGATAGGAAACGCCCGGAAAGACCTCGGACAGGTACAACCTTAATTGCTCATTCATAACAAAAAAATACTTTTCACCTCACACCTTTCAAACCTCTTTTTTTGGAAAATCACTACTTAGCATACATCCGTACTAGGATCATTGCCAAGTTACATTTTTCTAAACTACTTTTGAAAAACTAAACGAGATAACCACTTTGTATACATTCATGCAAGGATCATTACAAAGTTAAATTCTCATTTTCAAAACATTTTTCACACCTTTCTCAACCACCTTTTTCAAATTAGAAAAAACATAAATGATTGAGCAATTAAGAGCCCATGGATAACCATGGATACAAAGGGTGCTTACCCCTTCCCTTTGTATAAAGTACCTCCCGAACCTAAGAATTTAAAATTAAGGTCTTTCCTGTTCTTTTCCACCTTTCCTTATGGGATAAAAGAAAAGTCGGTGGCGACTCTTGCTAACCGCGACATTGCGATTACAAATCCAATAAAGTCCAGTTCACCGTATGACAGAACTGGCGACTCTGCTGGGGAGAGATAAAGAGGGGTCCACCTTAAAAAAATCATTTATGTTTGAATTTGTGCTTTCATTTTAAGGGATTGTCTGAGTGAAAGATCCTACACCCGGATCTAGTGTACCTTAGGTAAGTAGCAATAGATCATCGCGACTATCCGGCGTATACTGGAATGGTCAAAATGATGGCTACGGTTAATGTGACACTTTGGTTGTCCTGATGTTCCTCATGTTCACTTGAGGAAAAATTTGGCTTCCGCGTGGTGTCATCAAAGCATTAACCAGACCTTTAGAACCTTAATTGACTCATCCTAGCCATTAGAAAGTAGTGAGATAACTGGCTTCGGTTCCGACTGAGGTTGGTTGATACTCGATACTACACTCTTTGAGATTGGACTTTAGGGAAGCTTCGGTCAACCACTTGGTGTTGCACTGAAGTGGACTTAAAGAAAGGTCGATGATTTGAGATCCTTCTAGAACCCGGTTACTATTCTAGGACAGGTTGAACCAACCAAACTTCAGTGGGGAGGGTACTTACCTATGGAACTCATGCAAGCCCTAAAACCTAGGAATAATTGTTGTGTGACATGTCTGTGCTTACATAACATCATAACATCATAGCATCATGGCATTATCATACTAACCATTTCAAGGACTTAGGAATTTAGCTTTGCTCTTTGAACAGGTTATGGCTTCCAGGAAGACTATCCGGATCAATCTTGTAGCAATCTCTCCTCAACTCAAGGATTTGGTGTTAGAACTTCCCGATCATGCTCAGTTCAACAAGAAACATGGTCATCTTCTCAACTTAGTTACCACCGGTTTCAAAGAAGATATGATGAGAGTTCTATTCCAGTTCTTCGATCCTAAACATCATTGCTTCACTTTCCCAGATTATCAGTTGGTACCCACATTAGAAGAATTCTCCCAGCTGCTTGGGATACCTATCCTGGATCAAATACCTTTCAGTGGTTTAGAAAAGATGCCAAAGTCTGAAGAAGTTGCCGCAGCTTTACGCATGACAAAATCTGACATTGAGACCAATTGGGTAACAAGGAGTGGAACGAAAGGTTTACTTGCCAAATTTCTGACAAGCAAGGCCCGAGAATTCCTAAAAGTTATGAATGTCCGTGCTTTTGAAGATGTTCTAGCATTGCTAATCTATGGTTTGGTAGTATTCCCTAATCCGGACCAATTCATAGATGTGAATGCTATTAAGATATTCCTCACTCATAACCCTGTGCCTACCTTGCTTGGAGATGTATTGCATTCCCTTCACACTCGTACTATAAGGAGGCAAGGGACTCTCATGTGCTGCGTGCCTTTGTTGTCTAGGTGGTTTATTTCGCACCTCCCTCAATCCGTCCTGAAGAATAATCAAAATCTGAAATGGTCTCAAAGGATAATGACACTCTCCCATTCAGACATCCGTTGGTGTTCCAATCTCAGAGAAAACGTCACCCTCATCGACCGTTGTGGAGAATTCCCTAATGTACCACTCATGGGGATAAGAGGAGGTATTACTTATAATCCTGCCTTAGCCCTACGGCAGTTTGGGCATGCTCGAAGAGATGGTCCACATGAAATGATTACTCAAGGTACAGTGTTTGACTATGACAATGACTCTCAAGGTCTCCGTCAAAGGTTTGTACGAGCCTGGAGCATGGTGAAAAGAAGCAATTTAGGAAAGAAAAACTCTATTCCTATGGAGCCTTATCTCAGATGGGTACGCGCCAGAGCTCGTGAACTTGTCATGCCATATCTTGCAGTCGGACCATTGTTTGTTGAATCAGAGGCCGAAGGAGATACTTCCCAGATCATTCCTTACCCAGATATGCCTACTGATGTTGAGGAATTGAAAAGGTCCTGGACCCAGTTGAGAGAAGAGAGAGATACTTTCGAAGCTCAGTTCAATGCAGAAAGGAAGAAAGTGTTAGAGCTCACCAGTCAACTTAATGAGGAACGAAGACTCAATGCATATCTTCGCCCGAAAAGAAGTCGCCCCTGGGAGACTTGAGCTTTCCTTGTATTTTTACTATTATTCCTTTTTGTAATGAACATTGATCAAAAAAAAAGTAGCAATAAACATTTCTCTCTTGTTGGGGATTTATGCAAAGTTAAATTCCAAAAGTCCTTGAAAACATTTCATACATTGCATCGCATAACATAACATTGCATAACAGGTGTTCTAAAAGACCATATTCTCACGGTCTGCCTCTTGAACAGAAAAATGGATCTCGAACAGACTGTCAAAGATCTCCAGACTCAAAATGCTCAGTTCAAGGAGATGATGTTAAGCTTATCCAAGGGGCAGGAGGAACTGAAGGCTCTTTTGGCCGAAAAGAAGAAGGACAAGAAAGCTGTGAGTTTCATTAACCCGGGCAGAAGGCGTAAAGGACAGGCTACGGGAATCAAATTTGGAATCCCGAATGGTCCAGAAGAGGGGGCGGAAATTGATTCAGAGGAGGAGAATCCTGATTTCTCTAACCCTGAGAATGAGGATGAAGAGTATGAAGATGAACAGTACTCTCCAAGAGATGATAAGTACAAACTGCTGGAAGAACGCATGCTAGCCATGGAGGGTCAGAAGACACCTGGTCTGGATTTCGAAAGTCTGGGTCTGGTCTCCGATGTGACCATTCCCCGCAAATTCAAAATCCCCACTTTCACTAAGTACGATGGTGCGTCTTGTCCTCAGATGCATTTAAGGGCTTATGGGAGAAAGATCCAGCCGCATACCACTGATAAGAAATTGTGGATCCACTTCTTCCAAGAAAGTCTGTCTGGCACTCAGTTGGAATGGTATTATCAGCTCGAGAGCTCTGACATCCGCACCTGGACTGATCTAGCAACAGCTTTCTATAGACAGTACCAATATAATTCTGAGCTAGCGCCTACTCGGCTACAGCTGCAGAATATGGCTATGGGATCTAAAGAAAGCTTCAAGGAGTATGCCCAGAAATGGAGAGATTTGGCCGGCAGGGTCAAACCCCCTATGACGGACCGAGAATTAGTAGACCTGTTCATGGGTACCCTGACTGGCCCATTCTACAGCCACCTACTGGGGAGTTCTTCATCAGGTTTCACTGAACTTATACTGACAGGTGAACGGGTGGAGAGCGGCATTCGAAGTGGAAAGTTACAGGCGGCTGCTTCTACAAGCAGTAAAAAGTCCTACCATGGGAAGAATGAATCGAATGCTGTGTATGGTCAAAAGAATCATAGTAAGAAAAATGGTGACCACGCCGTTGGGGCAGTGACGATCGCAGCCCCGCCAGCTCAAAACTTCCAGCAAAGACAAGACAGACCAAGAAGGCAGTTTACCAAGCTCAATATGACTTTAGCACAAGCACTGCAAAGTATGCTAAAGGTAAACCTAATCACTCTCAGAGGTCCTCCTGCAAATGTCAACACTGCTTCGCCTCGTTATAATCCCAATGCCAGGTGTGCATATCACTCCGATAGCCCCGGGCATGATACAAATGATTGTTGGCTGTTGAAAAATAAGATTCAGGACATGATCGATGCTGGGGAAATTGAGTTCGAGCCTCCGGAGACTCCTAATGTCATCAATGCACCTATGCCTAATCATGACAAGGCTGTTAATGCTCTCAATGACGATTCTCTCATCACTACTGTAGCGGACTTAACATCTCCTCTCCCGATCATAAAGCGGAATTTATTGCAAGCTGGTTTATTTCCAGGTTGTACTGAAGATTGCAATCTCTGCATACTTTGGCCCGAGGACTGTTTGAAATTGAAAAATGGCATTCAACGGCTGATGGACGACCGTACTATCCTCTTTGAAAGGGTTTCTAAGACGGAAAACCCTATTGAAGAAATATCTGTGATTGCAAGGTCCAAGGTTCCAGTGAAGATTACTGCTCCCAGGATACCCGTAAAGATCATTGCCGAGCCCAGAGTAGCTCCCCTGATCATTACTGCACCTGGCCCAATACCGTACTCCTCGAGCAAGGCCATTCCGTGGAATTATGGAGGCGAGGTTTACATCCATGGCGTAAAGCAAGTCGGTGATGCTGCTAATCCAAATGACATCGTTGGACTAGTAAAGTTACTCGAAGCGGAAGGATCTTCTCTCCAGAGATCTCACCCCCAGCTCCTGAAACTCGAGGAAAGGAACCAGTCAATCCTTCCCAGTCAGAGACACCGGTCGAAGCTACTACTGAGGACGTTGCCAAACGAGAAATGGAAGAAGTGTTGAAAATCATCCGCAAGAGTGATTTTGATGTGGTAGAGCAGTTGGGGCGCACCCCTTCCAAAATCTCGATGTTGTCCTTGTTGTTGTCTTCTGAATCTCATGCCAATGCCTTGATAAAATTCCTGAAGACTGCCCATGTACCTCAGGAGACCTCCGTTGATCAGTTCGAAAACTATGTTGCTAATCTGACTGTCGACGGTGGCCTAGGTTTTTCCAAGGCTGACCTGACACCAGCGGGAAAAAACCATAATAGGGCCCTGCATATCTCCATTGAGTGTAAAGGGATCACCCTGTCTCATGTGTTGATCGATAATGGCTCTTCTTTGAATGTGTTACCGAAAGCCGTGCTCGAGAAACTGGACTGCAAGAGCGTTGAACTGAAGCCTAGTGACATTGTGGTGCGGGCTTACGATGGTGCAAAGAGTGTTGTCCACGGTGAAGTTGTTCTCCCTATCAAGATAGGACCTCAAGTTTTCAACACTACCTTTTATGTAATGAACATTCGTCCTGCCTACTCCTGCTTGCTGGGTCGCCCTTGGATTCATGAGGCAGGTGCTGTAGCTTCATCTCTCCATCAAAAGCTGAGATATCCGATAGAGGGTAAGATCGTCACTGTGTGTGGGGAAGAGGAATACATTGTCAGTAGTGTGCATACCTTCAGATACGTTGAAATGGATGGTGAATTCTTCGAGACTCCGACTCAGTCATTTGAAGTGGTTTCTCCGCCCGATCCTGTCCTTAAGCCAACTCCCTGTGTACCCAAGGTTATTCGTGCTCCTCCTGCTATGATCTCTCTGAAAGATGCTCAAGCTGTGGTTGAAGATGGTGGCCGTACTGGCTGGGGTCAACTGATCAACGTACCGTACAAGTCTGACAAAGCTGGTCTGGGATTCAACTCTGATAAGACGGTCAGAGATCAAATCAATGCTATAGAAGATGCTGACAGTGATTGCGACCTGGATAGTTGGATCTACCCAACAACTGGCAACGGACTCAATAATTGGAAGGCTGAAGACATTATCCCGATCTCCTTTAGTCAGGAGTAATTGTTATTGTCTATTTAGCATTGCAAATTTTAATTGAACTGCTTAAAGCATTGTGTCTATACCCGGGGCACAATAGCTAATTTGTTAAGGGTTTTGTCATTTCATAAGCATATTTTCATATTCAATAAATCAAGGGACCTTTTCGCATTCAAATATTTCGCTCTTTATTTTTCCTGTCGTCTTTCAAACGAGCTATGTTTTCTTACACACACTCACGTAACAAATTGCAGATCCGTACTCACTCTGGATCCTATTGATAATAATTCCGCTACTGTTCATTATGACTTTGAAAATCCGATCTACCAAGCCGAAGATGGAAGTGAGGAAGATTGTGAAGTCCCTGGAGAGCTTGCCAGACTATTACTGCAAGAGGAAAGGACTATACAGCCGCATGAGGAGTCACTCGAAGTCGTAAATCTGGGTACTGAGGTAGACAGAAAAGAAGTCAAAATAGGAGCAGGGTTGGAAAGTAGTGTCAAGGAAAGATTGATTCGGATGTTACATGACTATGTAGAGGTTTTCGCCTGGTCTTATGAAGACATGCCCGGATTGGATACTGATATAGTGGTGCATCGGCTGCCTACGAAGGAAGACTGCCGTCCTGTCAAGCAAAAGGTTCGCCGCATGCGTCCCGAAATGTCTGAGAAAATCAAAGCCGAGGTTATGAAACAATTCAATGCCGGTTTCCTAGCCGTTACTTCTTATCCTCAATGGGTTGCTAATGTGGTGCCAGTGCCAAAGAAGGATGGTAAGGTGCGAATGTGCGTAGATTACCGAGACCTGAATAAAGCAAGTCCCAAAGACGACTTTCCACTCCCGCACATTGATGTTCTGGTAGATAACACCGCTCAACACAAAATATTCTCATTCATGGATGGATTCTCGGGTTATAACCAGATTAAGATGGCACCTGAGGACATGGAGAAAACTACGTTTGTGACGCAATGGGGCACCTTCTGTTACAAAGTAATGCCATTCGGTCTAAAGAACGCCGGGGCAACATACCAGCGTGCTATGGTGGTTTTGTTCCATGATATGATTCATCATGAGATAGAAGTATATGTGGATGACATGATAGCCAGATCTCATACGGAAGAGGAGCATCTCGATCATTTATACAAACTGTTCGAGAGGCTGAAGAAATACAAGTTGAGATTGAATCCGAACAAGTGCACTTTTGGAGTAAGATCCGGTAAACTCTTGGGCTTCATTGTCAGTGGTAAAGGAATTGAGGTTGACCCTGCTAAAGTGAGAGCTATTCAGGAAATGCCAGTTCCCCGTACGGAGAAAGAGGTCAGAGGTTTCTTGGGACGCGTGAACTACATAGCTCGATTTATCTCCCACTTGACCGCTACCTGCAAACCCATCTTCAAATTACTGAGGAAAAATCAAGAGATGATATGGAATGACGAATGCCAAGAAGCTTTTGACAAAATCAAGAACTACCTCCAGGAACCTCCGATTCTAATACCCCCAGTTGAAGGAAGACCTCTAATCATGTATTTAACCGTGTTAGAAAATTCAATGGGGTGCGTATTGGGGCAACATGACGAGTCTGGTCGAAAAGAGCATGCCATATACTACCTGAGCAAAAAGTTTACCGACTGTGAAACAAGATACTCACTGCTCGAGAGAACTTGCTGTGCTTTGGCCTGGGCTGCTCGCCGACTAAGACAGTATATGTTGAACCATACCACGTTGTTGATTTCTAGGATGGATCCCATCAAATACATGTTCGAGAAGCCTGCCCTCTCCGGAAGGATAGCAAGGTGGCAGATGATCTTGACAGAGTACGATATCCAGTATACTACCCAGAAAGCAATCAAAGGAAGCGTGCTGGCTGATCATTTGGCTCATCAAGCGGTGGATGATTACCAATCTATGAATTTTGAGTTCCCAGATGAGGATGTCATGTTTGTTACTGATAATGAAAAATCTAAACCAGATGAAGGACCCGAATGGGGATCCCGATGGACTATGGTCTTTGATGGATCTTCTAATGCATTGGGCCATGGTGTTGGGGTCGTACTCATTTCTCCTGGAGGTTACCATACGCCTCTCACCGCTAGACTATGTTTTCATTGTACCAATAACATGGCTGAATATGAAGCATGTATCTTTGGACTCAAAGCCGCTATAGATTGGCGAATCAAGTTTTTGAGTGTGTATGGAGATTCGGCCTTGGTAATCAGTCAGATCAAGGGGGAATGGGATACTAAACATCCAAATCTCATCCCTTATCGAGAGCGGGTGATGACATTAATCCCATACTTTGAAGAGATAACCTTTGAGCATATTCCACGAGAGGAGAATCAGTTGGCAGACGCGTTAGCTACCATGTCATCTATGTTCAGAGTCAGATGGGGCAGCGAAGCTCCCATGATTACCATTGGACGATTAGATGAACCAGCATACTGTTATGGACTTAACACTGAGGAGGTACAGGAGAAACCTTGGTTCCACGACATAAGAAGATATTTAGAAGCCCAGGAATACCCTGAAGGGGCATCCATCAAGGACAGAAAGTTCTTGAGGAAGTTCTCCGCTAAATTCTTTCTGAGTAATGGAGTGTTATACAAACGTAATCACGATTCGACTCTGCTTCGCTGTGTGGATAGAAAGGAAGCAGAAAGAATTATGGGAGACATGCATGACGGCATTTTTGGGACTCATTCTAATGGACATACAATGGCCAAGAAGATTCTGAGATCAGGGTATTATTGGTCTACCATGGAAGCTGATTGTCACCATCACTCCAGAACCTGCCACAAGTGTCAGATTTACGCGGATAAAGTACATGTACCTCCTGCTCCATTGAACGTGTTAACAGCGCCTTGGCCCTTTGCAATGTGGGGCATCGATATGATTGGAGAAATTAAACCTACGGCTTCTAATGGACATCGCTTCATTCTCGTCGCTATCGATTACTTTACGAAGTGGGTGGAGGCAGCCTCCTTCGCTTCTGTTACCAAGAATGTGGTGGCACGGTTCATCAAGAACAGTCTTATTTGTCGGTATGGCATCCCTGAAAGAATTATCACCGACAATGGTACTAATTTGAACAACAAGATGATCATTGAACTCTGCACGCAGTTCAAAATAAAGCATCATAATTCTTCTCCGTACCGGCCAAAGATGAATGGCGCCGTGGAGGCTGCTAATAAGAACATCAAGAAGATCATACAAAAGATGACAGTAACATACAAAGACTGGCATGAGATGTTACCATTTGCTCTCCATGGTTATCGCACCTCAGTACGCACTTCGACAGGGGCAACTCCTTTCTCTTTAGTCTACGGAGCGGAAGCTGTTTTACCAGTAGAAGTCCAGATTCCTTCTCTAAGAATCATGAAAGAGGCGGGCTTAGGCGAAGATGAATGGATTCAGACTCGACTCGACCAAATAAACTTGATTGATGAGAAGAGACTTGCGGCTGTTTGTCACGGGCAGATATATCAGAAGCGCATGACCCAAGCATTCAACAAAAGAGTCAAGAGACAGGTATATCAGGTAGGCGACTTGGTGATCAAGCGTATCATTCTACCACAAGGTGACCCCAGAGGCAAGTGGACTCCCACATACGAAGGGCCATTTGTGGTTAAGAAGGTATTCTCTGGTGGAGCCATGATACTTGCTACAATGGATGGCGAAGATTTCCCGCATCCTGTGAACGCGGACATAGTTAAAAAATACTACGCATAAAAGAGACCCGCTAGGTCGACGTACCTAGGCAAAAGTAAGGGCATCCCGGCGAACCAAAAGGGTTCGGGCAAAAATTAGGGATAAACATATAACAATTGTACACCCGGCAAGTCGAAAACCTGAAAAGGAGGCTTGGGCAAAAAAGGGTAGCCCGGTGGACTGAAAACCTGAAAAGGCGGTCCAGGCAAAAATTAGGGATTAAAGCGTATGACTATGTCCCGTTCTCTGCCCCTTCAACCAAGTTCCAGGGACTGAACAAGCCAATCACTTCTATCCGACAGCAGGAGATGAGATGCTTGAAGACATAATGACAGCGGTGGAATCAAAATCCATAGGACTTATTCTGCATAGCTTTCTTTTTGTTGTCTTGACAATTTCCTCTTACTAGGATTTCTGTCTCCTTGTACACAAATTGCCTGTCTATAGGCCCTCTTTCAAAATCAATACAAGTTCATTTCCAAAAAAAATGCTTTTAGTTTTACCTTTTCTGTTTTGATTTGCGTAAACGTCCATTGATTTAATTTGAATTGACTTATGCACTTGAATATGATCGATGTTTACCAAAAATGCATGCCTAAAATAGCAATAGCAATTACTACACGACTTCAGGATCGAGGAGAAGGTCTAACCACGCTTCCCCAAGGAGTCAGTTGCTAATCCGATCCCCCGGCAACGCCAGTTATTCCCCAGAAGAGGTCGGCACCACCATACCGAAAGGTCATCTCTTCCATCCCCAGCCCGACTCTGTTGAGTGTTTTCATCGTCAGACAGAAATCAAGTATCCCCCAGCTAAGGAAGGGCCATCAATACCACTGTCTCCGACCAGCAGACTGAGATCTATCTCCCCCAGTAGTGCCCCCTGGAAGAATGTTTCAGACACATAGTGCATTCATTACATCATTTCACATCATATACCTACATACAATTTCCATTTCGCATCATATACATTACATCATTTCATAACATATATATGCATACAATGCTCGCATTTATTCCAGATGCATAATCCACTCATCACATCATTTCACAGCACACGCACGCATACAACATTAACATCTCATGCATCATGACATGGCGTGAGGCTAATGTTGTTTTCAGGTTAATTATCCTCTTGATACAATCAACACAAAGGTCCATTCAGACGGACATCCGTATCAATTACATTCAGGATTCAATTACAACTCTCAGATATACTCCGTGTCAACATTCATGGTGGCATCTCTAAGCCCACCCCAGATAATCTCTGCAAATATTATCAGATACAGCCTAACGTACGGTTCATTCTGATTCAGTCCAACACCTGGCTCTTTCAACTCAGATACGGTCTAACGTACGATCCATTCTGATCTTCAACAACTCAAATATGGTTTAATGTACGACCAAGTTAAACCTTCATCTTCTCAGGTGCTACCTTCGGACAGGTACATTCCTGAATGGTAGTCTAGTATATGGCTACTCCCTTGCTCAGGTGCTACCTTAGGACAGGTACACTCCTGAATAGTAGTCTAGTATACGACTACTCCCTTGCTCAGGTGCTACCTTCAGACAGGTACATTCCTGAATGGTAGTCTAGTATATGGCTACTCCCTTTCTCAGGTGCTACCTTCGGACAGGTACATTCCTGAATGGTAGTCTAGTATATGGCTACTCCCTTTCTCAGGTGCTACCTTCGGACAGGTACATTCCTGAATGGTAGTCTAGTATATGGCTACTCCCTTTCTCAGGTGCTACCTTCGGACAGGTACATTCCTGAATGGTAGTCTAGTATACGGCTACTCCCTTTCTCAGGTGCTACCTTCGGACAGGTACATTCCTGAATGGTAGTCTAGTATACGGCTACTCCCTTTCTCAGGTGCTACCTTCGGACAGGTACATTCCTGAATGGTAGTCTAGTATATGGCTACTCCCTTTCTCAGGTGCTACCTTCGGACAGGTACATTCCTGAATGGTAGTCTAGTATACGGCTACTCCCTTTCTCAGGTGCTACCTTCGGACAGGTACATTCCTGAATGGTAGTCTAGTATACGACTACTCCCTCTTCGGCAGATTCAGCCTAACGTACGGTCCATTCTGCAACTCAGATACGATCTAGCGTACGATCCATTCTGATCTTTCATCCCCGGCAAAGTCATCCGCCTAATGGACGGCTCACTCCGGTATTCAGACACGGTCTAACAAACGATCCAGTCTGATCCCTTATCCCCAGCAGTATAGCCCACTCTGACTCCCCGACGAAGTCAACAGCATAATGGAGGGTTCACTATACGGTCTGATGTATGACCCGGTGACACCCATGTCTCTAGATATCGTCTAATGTACGACACAATCTGGAAATCTCCTCAGCAAGTTGCTTGGATGGCCTCTTTAAACCCATCCCATCGAGATAAATGAACAAGTGCAAATTTTTGGGGCATTCTAAGTGTTCAATAATCTTTCACCTCCAGACCACGAACGGCGCATACCATTCTACTCTCTCGGTTCAAGAATATTGAACAGGGGCAGCTGTCATACCCCAAAATTTGCTCATTGGTGTTACAAAGCATTTTCCAAGACCCTCTGACTTGTTCTGCAAGACACTGATGCCAAATGGACAAAAGCCCACTCACAACAGGCCCAATCCACAGGCGGCCCAAAACAGCTAGCTCGCTAGGCGAGCAACTCCTTCGCCTAGCGAACATTTCATCATGCAGCTCGCCCAGCGAAGCGTTGGATCCAGAACGAGGCCCAGACCTAATTTGCTCGCTAGGCGAGCCATTCCTTCGCCTAGCGAAGCTTGCAGATTTTTGGACCTCATTTCAAGCCCATTAGGTCACCACTACCTCTACTATAAATACATGCTCCACTGCCACGAGAAAAACACACAGAGACGGACGAAGACGGATGGAAATACACATCCAGAGGGAGAAACACAGAAACCCTGCTGATCCAAAGAGTTCCGAAGGCGGAAACCCTGAAAGCCGCTTACCCGCTCCGAAGCTATCGTCGCCCAATTCAATCCGGCTCGCCAATCCGGGTTTGCATTATTATTGTCGCTTTAGTTTCTTAATTGGCATATGATGATCATGTTGTGTCCTTATTTTGCATGTGTTACCACTTTAATATCTTAATTTGCATGTGATCGTTTTGTACTCTCATTTGGCATATGGTACCACTCCATGTTCTTAATCTGTGGATTATAATTGAATTCATAAACATTTGGAAGTCTTGCATGAGAATTTAAATGTGTTTGCCTATTGTGAAACTGAACCGTATAATCATGTGTTGGATGCCACAAGCCATGCTACAGGTTGAAGTTATAATGTTCTCAAATGTCAAACCCGTGGCCGCTCGCTAGCTCATCGCTAGGCGAGCCTGCAGCGAGCCTTCGCTGAGCCTTCGCTAGGCGAGGCAGCAGCGAACGGGACAGGGGCTGCTTTGTCCCTTTGCTGTTCCATTTGTTGTGCATTTCATTATTGTTGCATCATTTGGCCTGAACTCTAACTGTTATTTTATGGCATTTTATGGTATTAATCAAATCATATTTTATCCTTATACTCTAACCCGTGCGTTGAATGATGTAAAAGCTTCCATATCCCCAATGAAGTGGCCGGCTAGGTACCCTTACGTGTGAGAGACTTTCGTGGAGATGGATGCCAAATTACTTCACTTTGATGTGAAGATTCATGTTGGTTACCAATTAATTTTAATGTGTCGATTTTTAATGTATTGATTGATTTTAATGTGTTAGTTTTAATTGGTTTTAATGCGGAAATTCACCATAATTACCTAATAAACTTAAAACATGGACTTTAAATTAATGATATCGGACCTCTCTCTATTACCCCACGATTACAATATTACGGTCATGTCCCGCGAATATGGGGATATCCTTAGCAAAGACCCTTCGGTAAAATCATCATAGTCCCTCGGATGTTGCCTTCAAAAATACGATTTTGTCCCTCGATGACCCTTCGGTGTAGCCTACGGTTAAATGATGATAGTCCCTTCGAATGCTAAGGTATCCTCACAACTGTTGCCTTCAATGACCTATCGATGACCCTACGATGACCCTTCTACATCCCAAGGGAAAACTACTTACTTCTCAATAGTAAGGACAGTTTTACCCTCATAAGGATAGGAAACGCCCGGAAAGACCTCGGACAGGTACAACCTTAATTGCTCATTCATAACAAAAAAATACTTTTCACCTCACACCTTTCAAACCTCTTTTTTTGGAAAATCACTACTTAGCATACATCCGTACTAGGATCATTGCCAAGTTACATTTTTCTAAACTACTTTTGAAAAACTAAACGAGATAACCACTTTGTATACATTCATGCAAGGATCATTACAAAGTTAAATTCTCATTTTCAAAACATTTTTCACACCTTTCTCAACCACCTTTTTCAAATTAGAAAAAACATAAATGATTGAGCAATTAAGAGCCCATGGATAACCATGGATACAAAGGGTGCTTACCCCTTCCCTTTGTATAAAGTACCTCCCGAACCTAAGAATTTAAAATTAAGGTCTTTCCTGTTCTTTTCCACCTTTCCTTATGGGATAAAAGAAAAGTCGGTGGCGACTCTTGCTAACCGCGACATTGCGATTACAAATCCAATAAAGTCCAGTTCACCGTATGACAAGTGGGAAGGGTCTGGATTGGGCACATGAGATCCCTGCCCAAAGAAAACGCGTCTGGTGAACTGCCATGTTCGCCTAGCGAACATAACCTTCGCCTAGCGAAGGAACGCGCCTCAACCTCGCCCCAGCGAGATTGAGAGGTTTTGCTACTGTAATGTTCGCTGTGGACTCGCTGGAGCTTCGCCTAGCGAGTGAGTGCTAGCTGTGTTTTTCACCAAAACAGAATGAGTTCGCTATTACCTTCGTCTTGAGCTCGCCTAGCGAATTAATTTACCAATTTCCTGGAGCTGTTCGCCTTGAGCTCGCCTAGCGAACCAGAGCTTCGCCACTGCCTCGCCTAGCGAGCAAGGCAGAAGAAGTGTTTATACATGTGTTGCTGAGGTGTTTCATACATGTGTTGAGGAAGTGTTTTATACATGTGTTGATGATGTGTTGATACATGTATTGATGATGTATGATGACATGCAAAATGTTGTGAATGTATATATGATGCATGTATTTGTGAATGGACTGTTGTATGGCTTAGAGTGTGAGCATATGTCCATTGTGAGTTGTTGTTGATGCTGCATTGCTAGATGATTAGTGTGCATGACATAGCCTGTGGGGCTGTAGCTAATTCCCATTGTGAGGAATTGGTGAGTGAATCGTTGTGAATTGTTGTTGATGTTTGCATGCTAGATGATTAGCTTGCATAGTCTAGCCTTTGGGGCTGTAGCTAATTCCCATGGTGAGGAATTAGTGAGTGAGTCATTAGATCTCAATGAGTGGGACTAGTGAGCTTAGTAGCCGTATCCGGAGGGATCGGTGAGCTTGAACTGTATGTTCAAGAATAGTCGGTACCGCATATGTTGAGTCTCATTGCATAATGAATGCATGGCATAGCCTGTGGGGCTGTAGCTAATTCCCATTGTGAGGAATTAGTGAGTAAATCGTTGTGTTGTGTTGTTGGTGTTGAATATGGTTTGAGGATTATACATATGATATATATTATTGTTGAATATGATGTTTGGACGGATATTGCCGTTGCTGAATGCGTAGTCTGGTTAGGGTGAATTGATGTGTTATTTACTTAGCATTACATGTTGTTCTATAATGCTTATTATATTGATTGAGGAACTCACCCTTACAACCTATTTTTCAGGTAACGAGAAATGAGTTGAATAGAAGCTAACGCTTGGAGTCTATAGTAGTGTCCTATGGGTCATGCTCTGGTAGATGTAACATCGGGAGGGAACCTTTTCATTGTATTGTTGGAAATTGTTGAATTAGTTTACATGTATGGTGTTATATGTCTCATGCTGATGTTGAATTCTATTCCGCTGCGTATTATGCAACTGTTTTATTTGATAAATAAATGAGCATAACAGGATGTTTTGATAAATGTTGTGAAATGATTGTGTGACACCCTTCGGGGCATAATTACTCTGATTGATAGATTATTATTTTAAATTAAATAATTTGGGGTATTTAGAAGGGTGTTACATTAGTGGTATCAGAGCATAGTCGGTCGTGTCGAGTCGTAATTATTCTGTTTCCCCTGTACGGGATAGGTGTTGTTTAACCCTATCAGTACTTATTATTTGGCTTGTTGGGTTTTCAGAATAGAGATGGCTGGAAGAGGTAGAGATGATGCTGCGATTGCTGAGGCTCTGGGTATGCTAGCTGGAGTACTTGGAGGGAATCCGAATGTTGTGGGAGCGGGAGCTGCTCGTCAACTGAGTGAGTTCCAGAAGAACAATCCTCCAATGTTCAAAGGAGCATACGATCCAGATGGTGCTCAGAAGTGGTTGAAGGAGATTGAGAGAATCTTCAGAGTAACTGAGTGTGCTGATAACCAGAAGGTCAGGTTCGGTACACATATGCTGTCAGAAGAAGCTGACGATTGGTGGGTCGCTACCCGCACTGAGTTGGAATCTGCTGGGAATGCTGAGATTACTTGGGCTGTGTTCAGGGAGAGATTTCTGAGGAAGTATTTTCCAGAGGATGTCAGAGGGAAGAAAGAAATAGAATTCTTGGAATTGAAACAGGGTAACAGGACTGTTACTGAGTATGCTGCGAAGTTCACAGAGCTGTCAAAGTACTATACTCCCTATAATGAGGCTGCTGGAGAATTTTCGAAGTGTGTGAAGTTTGAGAACGGGTTGCGTCCCGAGATCAAGCAGGCGATTGGATATCAGAGGATTAGAGTGTTTTCTGATTTGGTTGACTGTTGCAGGATTTTTGAACAGGATTCCAAGGCTAGAGCAGAAAGCTATCAGCAGAGGGTGGATAGGAAGGGTAAGAATCAGATGGATCGTGGGAAACCGTATGCAGCTGGCAAAGGTTTCCAGAGGCAGAGTGGGATGAAGAGGCCTAGTGGGGGAGATTCTAGTGCTCCTGCTAAGTGTTACAGATGTGGTCGGGCTGGACATCGCGTTCATGAGTGTACCAGTGCTGAGATGAAGTGTTTCAAGTGTGGCAAGGGTGGTCATTTGGCTGCAGAGTGCCGGCTGAAGACTGTAACTTGTTTCAACTGTGGAGAGTTGGGTCATATCAGTCCGCAGTGTCCTAAGCCGAAGAAGGAGAATCAGTCAGGAGGCAAGGTTTTTGCTCTATCAGGTTCTGAGACTTCTGCAGATGATCGTTTGATTCGAGGTACGTGTTATATTAACGGCTTTCCTCTTGTAGCTATTATTGACACCGGTGCTACTCATTCTTTTATATCTTTGGATTGTGCTGTGAAACTCAAGTTAAAAATATCTGAGATGCGTGGAAGTATGGTGATTGATACTCCTGCGAAGGGTTCAGTGACTACTACTTCGGTTTGTTTGAGTTGTCCTTTGAATATTTTTGGTAGAGATTTTGGGATAGACCTTGTGTGTCTTCCATTAGTGCAGATTGACGTTATCTTGGGTATGAACTGGTTGGTGTTTAACCGAGTTTATATCAACTGTTTTGATAAGACGGTGATATTTCCTGAGGTTGAGGAAGGGCAGAGTCTGTTTCTATCAGCCAGGCAGGTAAATGAGGAAGTGGCAGATGGGGCAGAGTTGTTTATGCTGTTGGCAACTTTAGGGGCTAAAGATAAACTGGTAATTCGTGAGCTAGCAGTGGTGTGTGACTTTCCTGATGTGTTTCCGGAAGAAGTGAATGAATTACCGCCAGAGCGTGAAGTTGAGTTTTCGATTGAGTTGGTACCTGGTACTAGACCGATATCGATGGCTCCTTACCGTATGTCTGCTGTTGAGTTAACTGAATTGAAGAGTCAGTTGGAAGATCTGTTGGATAAGAAATTTATTCGTCCGAGTGTGTCACCGTGGGGTGCACCAGTGTTGTTGGTTAAGAAGAAAGAAGGTACTATGAGGTTGTGTGTGGACTACAGGCAACTGAATAAAGTGACGATCAAGAATCGGTATCCCTTGCCGAGGATTGATGATTTGATGGACCAGTTGGTTGGTGCAAGTGTATTCAGCAAGATAGATTTGAGATCTGGGTATCATCAGATACGAGTAAAAACTGAAGATATTCAGAAGACTGCTTTCAGGACGAGGTATGGACATTATGAGTATTCTGTGATGCCTTTTGGTGTGACTAATGCGCCTGGAGTATTCATGGAGTACATGAATAGAATTTTCCATCCGTATCTAGATCAGTTCGTTGTGGTATTTATTGATGACATTTTGGTGTATTCGAAATCTGAAGAAGAGCATGCTGAGCATTTGAGAGTGATTTTAGGAGTGCTGCGAGAAAAGCAGTTATTTGCTAAATTGTCTAAGTGTGAATTTTGGTTAGAAGAAGTTAGTTTTCTTGGTCATGTGATTTCAAGAGGTGGTGTTGCTGTTGATCCTTCTAAGATAGAAGCGGTATCTAAGTGGGAAGCTCCAAGGTCTGTTGCTGAGATTCGAAGTTTCCTTGGTTTGGCTGGTTATTATAGGAAGTTCATTGAGGGATTTTCCAAGTTGGCGTTACCGTTGACGATGTTGACTAGAAAGGGGCAAGCGTTTGTTTGGGATTCAAAATGTGAAGAAGGTTTCCAAGAGTTAAAGAGAAGGTTGACTACTGCTCCTATTTTGATATTACCGAGTTCGTCGGAATTATTTGAGGTTTATTGTGATGCTTCATTGTTGGGTTTAGGTGGTGTGTTGATGCAGAATAAGCAGGTTATAACTTATGCTTCGAGACAGCTGAGGGTTCATGAGAGGAACTATCCGACGCATGATTTAGAGTTGGCAGCTGTGGTATTTGTTCTGAAGTTATGGAGGCATTACTTGTATGGGTCAAGATTTGAAGTTTTCAGTGACCATAAGAGTTTAAAGTATCTGTTTGATCAGAAAGAGCTGAATATGAGACAGAGGAGATGGTTAGAATTTCTGAAGGATTATGATTTTGGTTTGAATTACCATCCGGGTAAAGCAAATGTAGTGGCTGATGCGCTGAGTCGGAAATCATTACATATGTCTATGTTAATGGTTAAGGAATTTGATTTGATTGAGCAGTTTAGAGACTTGAGTTTGGTGTGTGAGAGTACTCACCATAGTGTTAAATTGGGAATGTTGAAGCTAACGAGTGGTATTCTGGATGAGATTAGAGAAGGTCAGAAATCCGATGTGCTTTTGGTTGATAAGTTGACTTTAGTAAATCAAGGTCAAGGTGGTGAATTCAGAGTTGACGAGAATGGTGTTTTGAGATTTGGTAATCGAGTGTGTATTCCGGATGTTATAGAACTTAAGAAGAGTATTCTGGAAGAAGGACATCGTAGTGGTTTGAGTATTCATCCTGGAGCTACGAAGATGTATCATGATTTGAAAAGATTATTTTGGTGGCCGGGAATGAAAAGAGAAATTGCAAGTTTTGTGTATTCCTGTTTGACTTGTCAGAAGTCGAAAATTGAGCATCAGAAGCCGTCTGGGCTAATGCAACCGTTGTCTATTCCAGAGTGGAAGTGGGACAGTATTAGTATGGATTTTGTTTCTGGTTTGCCGAGGACAAGTAAGAATCTTGAGGCTATTTGGGTGATTGTTGATAGATTGACGAAGTCGGCTCATTTCATTCCGATCAGAATGGATTATCCGTTAGAGAGATTAGCCGAGTTGTATATTGAGAAGATTGTAAGCTTGCATGGTATTCCGTCGAGTATTGTTTCGGACAGAGATCCTAGATTTACATCGAAGTTTTGGGAAGGTTTGCAGAGGGCTTTAGGAACTAAGTTGAGATTGAGTTCTGCATATCATCCGCAGACTGATGGTCAGACTGAGAGGACTATTCAGTCACTAGAGGATCTTTTGAGAGCTTGTGTTTTGGAAAAAGGAGGTGCTTGGGATTGTTATTTGCCTTTGATTGAGTTTACCTACAACAATAGTTTTCATTCGAGCATTGGTATGGCACCGTTTGAAGCTTTGTATGGTAGGAGATGTCGGACACCTTTATGTTGGTATGAGTCCGGTGAGAGTGCTGTGGTTGGACCGGAGATTGTTCAACAAACTACGGAAAAGATTAAGATGATTCAGGATAAGATGAGAATTGCTCAGAGTCGTCAGAAGAGTTATCATGACAAGAGGAGGAAGTCACTTGAGTTCCAAGAGGGAGATCATGTGTTCCTTCGTGTTACTCCGATAACTGGTGTTGGTCGAGCCTTGAAGTCGAAGAAGTTGACACCTCGATTCATTGGTCCTTATCAGATTTTGGAGAGGATAGGAGAGGTAGCCTATCGTATCGCTTTACCGCCGTCGCTTGCGAATTTGCACGAGGTTTTCCATGTGTCTCAGTTGAGGAGATACATTCATGATCCGTCGCATATAGTCCAAGTAGATGATGTACAGGTGAGAGATAACCTGACTGTTGAAACATCACCTATGAGGATAGAGGATCGAGAGTTGAAGCAGTTGCGGGGTAAAGAGATTGCCTTGGTGAAGGTAGCTTGGGGAGGACCAGCAGGTGGCAACGTGACTTGGGAACTGGAGAGTAAGATGAAGGAGTCTTATCCAGAGTTGTTCGCTTGAGGTATGTTTTCGAGGACGAAAACTCTTTTAGTGGGGGAGAGTTGTAACACCCCGATAATAATAAAATAATTATTTGAATTGAGTTAATAATTTAATTATTAATTTAATTAAATAATTGGAAATTTTATTATTATTATTTTTGGATTATTATTATTGGAAAATATATATATGTTGGAATAAGGAAAAGTTCTTATTTGGAAAAGCATTTCACGTGAAAACAGAACAGAGAAGCATCGTGAGAGAAAAGGGAAAAAAGGGCAGAGAAGAGGAGCGGAAGAGCAAAGGTTGGAGAACGAAAGCTTGAAGCTCAAAGATTCTGCCGGATTGTTAAGGTAAGGGGGGTTTATCGTCGATTGATGGGTATTTTGGGATAATATGTAATGGGTAGTGAGAAACCGTTGAAATCGACCCTAATTGGGATTTGGAATGCTGAAAATTTGTGATGAATAGGTTGAGTGAAAACCGTAATCAAATTGATAATTGTGTGTGTAATCAAACCGATAAATTAGTGATGAATGGCGACGAGTAAGTTTGAGTGGGAAGGGTCTGGATTGGGCACATGAGATCCCTGCCCAAAGAAAACGCGTCTGGTGAACTGTCATGTTCGCCTAGCGAACATAACCTTCGCCTAGCGAAGGAACGCGCCTCAACCTCGCCCCAGCGAGATTGAGAGGTTTTGCTACTGTAATGTTCGTTGTGGACTCGCTGGAGCTTCGCCTAGCGAGTGAGTGCTAGCTGTGTTTTTCACCAAAACAGAATGAGTTCGCTATTACCTTCGTCTTGAGCTCGCCTAGCGAATTAATTTACCAATTTCCTGGAGCTGTTCGCCTTGAGCTCGCCTAGCGAACCAGAGCTTCGCCACTGCCTCGCCTAGCGAGCAAGGCAGAAGAAGTGTTTATACATGTGTTGCTGAGGTGTTTCATACATGTGTTGAGGAAGTGTTTTATACATGTGTTGATGATGTGTTGATACATGTATTGATGATGTATGATGACATGCAAAATGTTGTGAATGTATATATGATGCATGTATTTGTGAATGGACTGTTGTATGGCTTAGAGTGTGAGCATATGTCCATTGTGAGTTGTTGTTGATGCTGCATTGCTAGATGATTAGTGTGCATGGCATAGCCTGTGGGGCTGTAGCTAATTCCCATTGTGAGGAATTGGTGAGTGAATCGTTGTGAATTGTTGTTGATGTTTGCATGCTAGATGATTAGCTTGCATAGTCTAGCCTTTGGGGCTGTAGCTAATTCCCATGGTGAGGAATTAGTGAGTGAGTCATTAGATCTCAATGAGTGGGACTAGTGAGCTTAGTAGCCGTATCCGGAGGGATCGGTGAGCTTGAACTGTATGTTCAAGAATAGTCGGTACCGCATATGTTGAGTCTCATTGCATAATGAATGCATGGCATAGCCTGTGGGGCTGTAGCTAATTCCCATTGTGAGGAATTAGTGAGTAAATCGTTGTGTTGTGTTGTTGGTGTTGAATATGGTTTGAGGATTATACATATGATATATATTATTGTTGAATATGATGTTTGGACGGATATTGCCGTTGCTGAATGCGTAGTCTGGTTAGGGTGAATTGATGTGTTATTTACTTAGCATTACATGTTGTTCTATAATGCTTATTATATTGATTGAGGAACTCACCCTTACAACCTATTTTTCAGGTAACGAGAAATGAGTTGAATAGAAGCTAACGCTTGGAGTCTATAGTAGTGTCCTATGGGTCATGCTCTGGTAGATGTAACATCGGGAGGGAACCTTTTCATTGTATTGTTGGAAATTGTTGAATTAGTTTACATGTATGGTGTTATATGTCTCATGCTGATGTTGAATTCTATTCCGCTGCGTATTATGCAACTGTTTTATTTGATAAATAAATGAGCATAACAGGATGTTTTGATAAATGTTGTGAAATGATTGTGTGACACCCTTCGGGGCATAATTACTCTGATTGATAGATTATTATTTTAAATTAAATAATTTGGGGTATTTAGAAGGGTGTTACAATCATCACATGTATGGACACCTAAACTTCAGAGGTGTGGCTGGATATGAGAGATTTCCAGATCAAGCAATAGATGCAAATGGTGACTTCATAGGAAAAGTGATGCCAAATTTGGATCAATCTTCGAATGATTCAAATTGGTTGGCAGCCATGCAAGAAGAACTCAGGGCAATCGAGAATAACAAGACCTGAGAGCTTGTAGAAATTCTATTAAGAATCCAATTGATGTGACATGGGTCTACAAGTTGAAACTAAGGCCAAACAATGAAATTGCCAAGCACGAGGCAAGACTAGCAACGAGAGGTTTTCTACAAAAACTTGGTATTGACTTCGATGAAGTCTATGCACCTGTTTCAAGTCTGGAAACCATAATAATTGTTGTATCAACCACATCACACAAATGATGGAAGATATATAAACTAGATGTAAAGTTATTATTTCTAAATGAACCATTGGAAGATGAGGTTTATGTTAGTCAACCACTAGGATTCCAAATCAAAGGGCAGAAACATAAGGTGTACATATTGGGAAAGGCTCTCTATGGTTTGAAGAAAGACACAAGGTCTTGGAATAAGAGAATAAATATCTTCCTGATTAGTGCAGGTTTCATAATATGTGTCTTAGAACCTGAAGTGTGTATTAACAATGCAAGCAGACTCAGTTGAGTAATTATATGCTTGTATGTGGATGAATTACTGATTAAAGGTGTAGATGAAGCATAAATAAAAAGGGTCAAGTCGAAATTGATGCAGGAATTTGAAATGTCCGCCCTAGGGAACTTGTCATATTCCTTAGGGATAGAGTTTAAAGACACAAGTGAAAAAGTGTTTATGCACTAGAAGAAGCATGTCAAAAATATCTTGAAAAGGTTCAGGATGAGTAACTGTAATGCATCGACCACACCATTGGAATCTGGACCAAAATTGAGAAATGATACAAATGATGAACTTGCAAGTGCAACATTGTACAAGCAAGCCATTGGATCCTTAAGATATCTATGCAACACCAAGGCAGATATCTGTCAAAGTGTCGGGTTGTTGAGCAAATTCATGGAGAAACCTCGAAAATGTCATCTGACTGTAATCAAGAGAGTATTGAGATACATAAAAGGTACTATCGATCATGGTGTGTTGACGCCAAAGCATAATAATACCAAAGCAGATGCAGAGGTACATGGCTACACTGATTTCGATTTTAGTGGAGATCAATACGAGAAGAAGAGTATTGCAGGTTGCATATTCATGATTGTATGTGCTCCAATCTCCTGGAGCTCAAGCAAACAAAACATTGTGGCTTTGCCATCCCGTGAAGTTGAATATGTGGCTACATCATATGCAACATGTCAAACATCGTGAATATAGATGCTACTCGAAGTGCTCATGATCATAAAACCTAAGAAAATGAAGTTGTTTGGCGATAACAAGTCAACTATCGACCTTCCAAATCATCCAGTATGTCACGATCAAAGTAAGCACATATAAATGAGGTATTATTTTCTTAGGAATCAAGTAAATAAAAGAAAACTTGATCTTGAGCATTACAAATCAGAATGACAACTAGCTAATTTACTCACCAAACCATTGAAAAAAGTCATATTTGATGAGTTGAAGAGAAGCATTGAGATAAAAAAGTCTCAAAAATATGAATTAGGAGGTGTATTAGAAGATGTAATTCAATGTTTTAGTAGGAAAGTTGTATTTCATATAATTGTGTTAGACAACATAGTCGAAGTAAACTAAGTAGAAGTAAGTTATGTTCGATGAGGTTAAATACAATATGTGTGTCGAAGCGTGTCAGCAAATATTCGACGCATTTAGTGAATTGTGTTTTTGTTGTCAATATATACGGATGACAATGTAAATCTAATAACTTCAATTTCACTTTAATAAAAATTCCAATTTCACATTAATAAAAATTCCATTTTTAAAGTATAATTTCTCTCTCCTTCTCCATTCTTCTTGAATAACTTCGTTCATTTCAACGAAAGAAACAATAATGTTTTAAATGAAAAGCTCTTCTTAATTTGAGAGAATAAAAAACCAGAAATTCAGTTCACATTAACAAATTTTACTATGTAAATAATAAATATACACTTAAATCTTCTTAGTAGCAACTAAAGAACAACAATCACTAAATAACCATCACTCAAAATATATTAAAATGAAAAATTCAATGGTAGAAATAGTAAGATCACTCTTATAAAATAAGTGACATCAATATTCTTAATGTGAATATTCTTAATATACTTTTCATTTAATTAAAAAATATTGCAGAAAGTTGATCAATGAAATATCAACAATGATAGTTTTGGTAAATTTAAATTGTGTTTAATTTATATTTTGGAAATTAAATACATTTTAAATCGTGTTAAAATGTGAAGAGTAATCTCTCCAGTCAAATACAACGCAAAGTGGATAATTGCAGCTGACCATTATACCAAATAAGGGGAGAATGAAAGTTGATAAATAGAGGCTATTATTTTGCATAAGCTGTATAGGTTCAAAATCCAAAACTCCAACTGGTTTAGTCACGATAACGGAAGATATGGCAAGCTCCGGCAACTCACCTTTTAGAGTAACCTCCATCGCTGCAGGGGAAGCACATACTCTCCTTCTCACTGGTAACCACTCTTACTTTCCTTTCCTTCTTCATGCCACTCTATTTTGGTGGTAACCAGCTTTCTATCTTGTGTTTGTGTCTGTTTATGAGTGTAGAGGATGGACGTGTATATTCTTGGGGAAGAGGAACATTAGGAAGACTTGGTTTGGGTTCAGAACAAGACCAACTTTTTCCAGCTCAAATCAAGTTTGGATCACAAGACTCTGTTAGAATAGTGGAAATTGCTGCTGGTGCATATCATAGTCTAGCTCTTGCAGGTTCTATACACTTTTCTCTAATATCATAAAACTAGTTAAAGTTTTCTAATTGAAATTTGAAGGTTCCTCACAATCTAATCGTTTATAGTACTATTTTTGTGTTAACAGATGATGGATCTGTTTGGTGCTGGGGTTACAATTTATGTATCCTTAATTAATATGCTTAAGTCCCTAGGTTGAATTTATATTACAAAACTGTCTTGTTCTTAGTTATAAAAGTTTTCTAAACTATGTATTTTCTTCTATAAAGCACAAACAAAGGAAACATGACACAAACTCTCTGGCACGTCGATACTGGTAATAATTTGAGATATTGAATAAATTAAATATAATTATAAGTGTCGTTGTCGGTTTCAGACACGAACACACAGACACTGACATACCTTTTTTCAGAGGTGTCGGTGCTATAAAATTCTTTTTTATCTACATCCTTGACTATTGTATGGATGGTCAACTTGGTATCATCAATGAAGAGGATTCCCACAATCCAAAATATACAGACGGATATTATTCCGTTATTCCTTGCTTGTTGAACAAGTTTCTTGAGTTGCATCCTCCAGATTCTTCAACCTCATTGATAGAAGAAGCAGAAGCTAAACCACCACTAAAGGTATACTATGCTATACTATGTTTAATGCAAATTTCTGTTTTTGTTTAGTGTTTAGGTTAGAGCACGACAACATGATATTGATTTAGATCGAACAATCGGGATATGTAACTGACTACCATTATGTATGTGACTAACTTGTTCACATCTTTTCACTTCTATCCGGGCCACAGATAGTTTCTGTCAAAGCAGGAGGAATGATGTCACTTTCTATTGATAATCTTGGAGCCCTATGGATGTGGGGAAACTGTCCTAATCAAAGCAAAGATGGTATATTCTCAATAGTAAGCAATTTCACTCCAACTCCGGTTTGGGATTTTCATGGTCACATTGTGGTAAAAGTTGCATGTGGAAATGAACACATTATAGCACTAGTTAGTGTTGGAGAATCATACAATGGTGAACAAGATGATCTCATTTGTTACTCTTGGGGGAACAACAATCATGGTCAATTAGGTTTGGGTGATGAAGAGAATAGACCAAATCCAGAAATTGTAAAAACATTTGATCAAAATTCTCATTGGTCAATTTATGAAATAGCATGTGGTGCTTTTCACACTGCCTTGTTAACTCATAGAAAAAAAAGGCCTAATGACACATTAGAATTAGAAAGTGTGTGTTGGACATTTGGTCATGGTGATAATGGACAACTTGGTCATGGAACAATACAAAGTACATCAATTCCTGAACCTGTTCAAGAATTGCCACAGTTTGTGAACCTTGTTTCTGTTGACTGTGGTTTGTTTCATACTTGTGTTGTTTCGTCGGACGGGGATGTTTGGTCGTGGGGAATGGAGAAGGGGCTTGGATTATATCCAGATGCACGAGTTGTTGGTGAATATTCAAGCGACGCTCTTTCTCCGCTTGCTGTAAGTAATCCTTGCGAGGATAAATTTTTGGAACCGGTTCAAGTCGCATGTGGCGCGGCTCATACGGTTATTGTTGCACAAGAGGGTTATAAAGTTTGGTCTTTAGGAAGAGGAAGAAGTGGAGTCCTTGGAAACGGTAAGGTAATGGATTGTTACACTTCTACCTTAGTGCTATGGCCTCCATTGGTGGAAGATTTTAATATCAAACAAGAGGAACCGTCGAGTTCGCGCGAGCAAGAAAAGGGAAAGAAGAAAACTGAAGGAGTAACAGAAAACATATGAGAAATATTCATCAGTAGTGTATATAAAAGTAAAAATTACACCATTGTTATCAAAGTATAGCACATTCAGGACAATAAGCTGATTATGGCCTAATTATTTGTTGTATCTAGTTTCTATTGGGTGATTGAGTTCTTTTAGGTGATTGAATTTGCAGAAAAATTGAATACAAATAGTTCACAAATATCATGTAAATTCTGGTATGATGTATTTTGCGGCTGTGTTCATCCTTTTGTTGCAGAAACCACTTGCTCAATATCATCTAACTGTCTCACTGCATTACAATTCAATATAATTTATAAAAATTTAATCGGTATATTAACAATATAATTTTTTTTCATATAAGTATCAATCAAATCATGTCATCTAAACATTAATGAAAATGTGTTAACAACTCATGTATAAAAAAAAAAAACTATGATCTAAGTTAAATGGACGAACTTGTAAGTTGTAATAAAAATAATATAATTTCAAATTTAATATGAAAATCATCGTGTTCTTTTTTGTTGTTGCTGCTTTCCTATTAAACGAAATTTATTCAAAAAATATCTCTAAAACCCCCAAAACCCTAAAACACACTCCCAACTGAAAAATGTCTCCCAACTCCGCCAGCAACGGAGCTCTGGTCCCGTTCTCCGGCGAGACCAATGACTCGCTCGCGGTGTATACTCTCCACCATGGTCTCTCCCGTCCAATTTCTCGTGTTGCCATTTCCTGGTCCCGCGGAAACTCCCTCCGTGTCTCCCTTTTCGCGGAACCTTCTGGAAGCCCCGATGCTGGAGATGGCGCCAAGGTCGTCGAAGTTAAGCTCGGCGGGGGAGATCCGGAAATTGATGATGCTGACTGGCGCCGAATTGCCTACGGCTCTGTTGCCCCCTTTGCACTGCTTCAGAGTCGCCGGAGCTCAATTTCCGCATTGTCAAAGTCTCCTTCATCATATCATTCCGATTGGTAATTGACCTCTGTAAGATTTATATTGTAGTTTTTGAAAACCTTTTGGTGAAGGTTGATTTGTTTCTTGTAAGCATTTCAATTTTATTATGCTGTTATTTTCGCTGGATTAACCTGCTAATTTGATTTTGGTCGTTACTTATTCTAAGATTTGATAATTAAACCGCTTTGAATTTTGTTATGTTTTCCCCGCTGACATTTTCATGCTTCCCTGTAAGGGAATCTCATACCAAAGCTGAATGTTGAAGTTCAGTCTTGAGCTTTGATTTTAATTTTTATAATTCATCTTAATTTTGCTTTAGCTTCACTTCATTTCATGGGGTACCTCTTGAAATAATCGCATTTACGAACTGACTCGAATTTTCTATGTTTTATGTTAAGCGGTTTTTGTGGATTGACAATCATATGCGGTTTCATGTAAGTGCGCTTTTTGACAATAGGTTTCTGTTTATTTACAAATCAGGTGGGAGCATGTCCTTCAGTATAGTAAGGACATAACATCACTTCTCGCCGAACCAAAGTTGGCCCTTAATCCTATAATTGAAGATCCGAATGAAATTGTTCAGGTACTATTTCTAAATCCTCTTGCTGACTGTGTGGAGTTGCGTTGAGACCTTCTTTGCGGGAGTTATAGTAGAAAGAAGTTGGTCACTTACTTTTTAACACCTGCTGTAGAATAATGAGGAGCCAACATGTTTGAAAGCTGCCTGGGAGTTGATGGAGATATTTTATGTGGACAAGCAATCTCAAGCATGGCTTCCTGAAAGGCTTGTTGATTGGTTAGCTGTAATAATCTCTTTTTATTTGTTTTTCCATAGGTTTTGTAGATGGTTGTATATTATTTTAACTCTTCACATTTGCTTATTTTAAGTTCATGGTGGCATTTTATGACAGGACTATGATAGCCTCTTTACCAGTACACAGGAAACAATTCATGGCAAGCTTGTGGATTTTCAAAATGATCTTGTCAACATACAGGTTTGGCCACATGTGCATTTGATTGATGATTATGAATACCGATGAATATTACATTGATCAATACCTATTACCATTATCAGGCTCTTAGGAATTGTAGATGTTGGGTGTATTTGAGTTTACATTAAGGATTCTTGCAGCATAGTAACGGATGGTGTTGTATCATATGGTAGCTATTGTATAAATATAATATATAAACAGAAATATGCCCCAAAAATGCAGAATTTAATAATGTACCGGAAAAAACCAACAACATATGTTAGAGAACATTATATTTTAGGCAACAGGATAGTACTGTGCATGCATCCGATTCGTGGCATTTCAGCATTAAACAGAGCCGCCAATTTTCCAAGATCTATGACTGTACATCTTGACCAAAACGAGAGAAAGGGTAAGAATAGCTACCTAGCCTCTTGCAACTGTTTTTAGATGAATTTTCCCCTCAAATGTTGAATGAAACACAGCCAAGAAAATAAAAAGGGGAATGAAAAAGGGGATGCGGGAAAATTTATGTATAAAACTTTCATAAAAAATGTGGAAACAACGTGAAAACAAGTAAAGTCCTAAACTACTTGTAGTGAGAGTCCTCATAATTGTATGGTAGGGATAGGAAGCCTTGAGTCATGAATCCTAAACTTAAACAGAGGGTTCTTAGCTTTCTAAGGCCATATTTCTGGGCTGCACCAGCACGTGCCCCTCCCTTAATTTTTTATAGTTTTCATTGTTTCTTATATAAATCTGAAAAAATTATGATGTCACAATTGCTCATTGACAAATTTATTTGATGTTTTGTCAAGGTTTTTCCTTGTTATTGTTTTCTTTTCAGTTTTATAATCTTTGAGAAGTTATTCTATTATATTTTGCTTTGGTAACTAGCTGTTACATGAGATCTATAAACTGTGGTTTTCCTTACATAGATATTCAGTAAATATGACGCTTACATCAAAACTGAAATGGGCAATTCTGAATGTTAAATTTTATTTCGAAATTCATCGATATGATGGAGCTAAAATCTATAATTTTCTTAAAAAGCTTATTCCCATTCGAACTTAAATGCAATTCTAGATGCCATCCCAAATACTCTATTGTCTGCTTAAACCCCACATTACTACTGCTATTGCCACAAAACACTGGCCTCTTTATTCTAGCCATAAATTCCTATAAACGTATGATATTAGTGAACACTATAAGGAGGATGCACACAGTATATGCCCAATGTTCACCAGGAGTATTCTGTTCTACAGCCTACAAGTATATGCAAACAAGCAACTGTCTCAAAAGTAGTCTACAAATGTATATAGAGCATTGCTTATTACATCGTTCTTTTTGACGTGTTACTAATGTGTATAATAGTTATGCTTGATCAATTTCTCCAAGGTTGGGGACATAAACATAGGAAGTTTTGTCCATGCAGGTGATTGAAGATGATCCTAGATATTGGGAAGTGATGTCATCTGCATTGTCAGTTGGTTGGCTAGATATAGTGGTCAGTAAAGGAACCCGCATTTTTAACTGCAGCATCTTATGTTCCATTGTAAATGAAGAATTTCATTCAAGTTTGCTTTCACTTGCAGGTGAAAATGCTGCGGTTACACGGGTCTTACCAATTAGATCAGCTCAGCTACCGTGAGGTTGGCATGAAAATTATGAAAGTTTTATCTCACGAACGCAATGAATTCACACATGACAGAGATGATGATGTCGTTGTTATAATCAACATTCTTAATTGTTGTTGTTCATGCTGCTACTGCTACTGCTGCTATTATACTTATATATTTATTTATATTTTTCTCGTCTTATTTTCTATCCTCTTTTGTTGTGCAGTTAGAAAATGGACTGGTGGAGGCAGTCGCTGTTCTTATTTCCAAAATGCCCCGATTACGTCATGAATCAGCTGTTGGAAATTTAGGAGATTGTTTTAAATCCAAACCCGACTTTATCAAAGTATATCCAAATTCCGCAATACTTTAACATGCATCATCACACCTGTTCAGCACATTTACTCGACTGTTATAGAATGTTGTGTATTTCTATTTTATAGGCCTGGGAAAAATGGAGGTCACAAATTACTAAACTGGACTGCAGTCCATTCTGGATTCAGTGTGATAATCAACAAACTCGTGAGGGCTTAAGAAACTTGCTACAAGTTATGCTGGGTAATACTGAGAGTCTCTGTACAGCTTCATGTTACTGGATTGAGTTGTATATTTCTCATTTTCTATACATCAGGCCATTTACGACCGTAAGTTTTGTCTACTATTTAGCAATTATAACTTAAAAAATGTTCTTTACTTTACATATATAACATATTGTTTTTTTAAATAATCTTCTTCATATATCTTTGTTAATTAATGGAGTCTCTAAATAATTTCGGTGCCCCCTTATCTAAACAGGGAATAGAAAGCATGTATAATTTGGCTCAGAAATGCATCCAATTAAAACCACCGACTGGTACCCATAGGTTGACTGGACTTATGATTGGAATTCTTGCAGAAAATACAGAGGTAATAATTAAAATTTATTTTTCATGCTCCATTCTTTTTTCTTTTCAAGTATTTTGGGCTTGCTTCTGCGTGTTTTATGATTTTGTTTTTTATCCAACTCTTACTTTCCCATATTAAACTTGAATGACCATGTTGAAATGTCTTAGGTTGTTTTAGCAGAAATTTCCAGAGAATTTGGTCCTTGGTGAGTTGTTTCTCTTCTATTAATTTATTTTTGATTGTTATTATGTGCGTGTTTGGATTAGAATCTAGATTATTCTACTCTCAAGAAGCCCACAATCAAAATGTTCAAACTTCAAAATTTAGTTTTCGACTGAAAATCTCATTTTTGGAGTAAAATGACCAGTACTGATCATGCACAGTTCTACTCCCTTCTGTAATTGGTTTTGATAAAAATGTGACTTTTGTATATGTCATTGTGTCAACAAAATAGGATGGTCGCACACGCCGTGGAATTGTTAACTGCAGGGAGTGAGCAAGCAGAGATTCTTCTACACGATGAGCGTTATAACTTGGGAGGAATCAGTATGATGGAACTACATCGGCTTGCATATGCTCAAGTTCTATCATCACATGCATTGACCTGGCAAGTAAGTGCAAGATAATCAAGCCAAAAACATCCTATTAATTTGATCTTGAATTAGTAAATTTTCTTGAATGAACTACATTATTGATGAACACTAAAATTTATTGTTGCCCATACATGTCTTGGATTTTTACATTAGGTTGGTAAATCTGAAAACTTGAAAGAGTAAGGATGAAACTGATGTTTCATACATATGATTAAGAAACTCCACGAAACCTAAACAATCAAGGCCAAGTGAAGCTATTTTTTTTTTTAATTTTAAAATTTAAAATTTTATTTTTTATAACGGAGATTGCAGTTTTATCTACTCTTAACAACAATATTTTATAGAAGTAATCTAATTTGGATCTCATGTTCACATATCTGCAGATAGCTCCTATATATTTAACATCATGCATGAAGCAAGGAATGGGCTTGCTAGAGAATTTATTGTACAGACAATCTGTTCAACATAACAACTTGTTGCTTAAGGTATCTGTTTTATCTTAATATTTTCATTTTCAATTCAAAAGTCTGATCCTTATTAATTTTTTAATATGCTTGTGATGTGAGTGACAGATTTTTTTTTCTGATTCATGCAGAACATTGAGATATGCCGTTTGTACGGGCTTGATTATATCAGTTCAAATATCATGAAGGTAACATGCATTCTTGATTTGGTTAAATGTCTTAAATACTATGGGTAGAAAGTTTGGAGATTAAAAATCTTCATCTTTTCATAATGTGGTTCAGCACAATTAAATATGCATGTTTAATTTATAGGTTGCTGGAGTCTATCACTGGAAGCATGGTCGTAAAGGGGCTGGAGTATATTGGCTTCAACAATCCCAAGATACAAACTGTCTTAATAGGATTGCACAACAGTTATTTGATTCAGTTGGAAAGTCGATCTCTGATGAAAGCTTCAAAGTACTTCTAATACTGCTACAATAAAACACCTGTGCAATTTTTTTTATTATCTATTTATTTATATGTGGATATGAATTTCTTTTATAATTATTTCAATCTCTCACTTTACAATCCAATTTTTACAGCAATGGGAAGGCATAATTGAATTATTGGGTTCTGAATCTAAGCCTGCTGGGGGTCTTGAATTTTTACACAAGTATGAACATCCTATGGTGACATTTTTATCTTGTTTTCACTTATTTATCTAATTACTTAGCTCTAACATTTGTTAAATATTACATTCAGGTATAGGGATTTCAAAAAATCCCTTCAGATGGTATATAGTGGAAAATCAGCTGATGCTGCTCGACAAGCTGTAGGCTCCCTCATACTGGTATTTGTTTATATGCACACTTCTACAGTTATGTTGTCCCTAATAGAATAGTGTGCTGATTGTACAAACCAGTCATGTTCCTTGCTTGGATTCTTTATATACTAAATTCAATAAAACAATATATCATGAACAGAACAAGTACAGCCAAAGACACTATCAGTGCCAACAATCTGTTTTCTTTCGGCTGTTCAATTTTGGAGTGTACGTGGACAACTAAATCGGTGTATAATGGCTTGAAGAGTCATGAACGAATTAAAACAATCAGAAAGATATTCTTTAGCGCTGTCATTGCAATACATATGCTATTTTTTCAAATTGAGTTGTGATTTCTGAGGAGAACTTTTAAAAGATATTGGATAACTTAAAATGATTTTGGATTGAAAATATCTAAACTACATTGATAGAATCCTAGAAATTGTCAGTAAGGGTAGCATGATGCTTATAAGTTATACCCTAAATTAGAAAGAACATGATTGTGACCCCAAACATTAGAATGAATGGCTTCAAAAAGAGTCAGCTTGGTTATTAATACGACTAGAAAAAGAGACTCTAGCATCTTTCCAAAGCTGACCTGACTAACATTCTGAAGACTCCAACTTTGATAGCTGTATCATTTTCTTCAATGTATGTAAGCTCGGATGATCTAGATTGTGATGTTGTAGAGCAGGAATTGGAAGCATTATAGAATGTCTTTATAATGCACCAAGGGATGAGATTTACAAGACCGTGTGGAAGTAAATCGCTGAATATATTAGAGGCTGTATGATTCTGATATGGCTCCAAGGTTTCAGAAGAAGTGAAGGTTAGGGCACACTTTAATGGGTGAGACAGACAGTTTGCTTACTGAATTTAGATATAGGGGCAACAGTTACCAATTGAACTGAATTTAGTAGTAGTAGGAAAGTGGTGAAGCTTGGCCAATGCCAGTGGCTTGCAGCTTGGATTCATATCAGAGTGAAACAAGGGGAATTTTGGACTGCGATAACAGTATCTCTACAAGAGTAGAATGAGAAATTGAGAAAGGCAAACCAGACAGTTATTGGTATGAGTCAACAATGACTGAAGAAAGGACAATCAATGGTGTCTGTCTGAGACTGAGACAATTGGCGATATCACCTCTTTAACAATCAATGATGAAAAAAAAACGTGTCAACAACCTTGACCATGGCTGATCGAAAACTAGGGCTCCTCAACCTGAAGGCTCTCTTAGTCTAATTTGAATACGGCAAGTGAATAATTTGTGTTTTGTTTCATGAATTGTTTGTACAATATTTATATTCAAGGTTAACATAATCATTTGCTAAAATTTAGAGATTAAGTCAAGCTAACTAAGGAAACTGTACATAATACATCAAATCAATTTCTTGTCAAATCTGAATAGAAACTCAACAGAGGCAAAGATGCCGTGTTAGCTGCCACAGTAGCCTTGATTTTTGGCGTGGCAATTGGGATCCAAAAAGATTGACAAGCATTTTTGTTTTTTTGGTGTTACTAGGTCTTCAATTATTCTTATCCAGTTGATAGTCAGCGTTCTGTTTTAAAGTGTAATACATTTCTTTTCATTCTACAGCTTATGAAAAATCCATCAACCCCTCAGCGCTTTTGGCTGACCCTACTGTATGACTCGGTGAGTGTTTTTTATTTGTCTATCTTTTCTTTTATAATGTTCAGTATAATCATATAGCCACATGTTAATGGGATCATCTTAATATCCCTTTCCTAATTGTTTTTGTTTCTATGCTTTGATTGACCCAATTAAAAACATTGGGTAGTGAAAAGTGCCATAATAATAAGATCAGAATTTTTATGTAACTGCAGGTAAATTGTTATGTAGTTGGCATTTTAGGATTGAGTGATAGTTTCTAATGCAGTGGTTTTTTGAGGGTTAATTTAATACTATGATTACATTCATCATTTCTGTATTAATTGTTTTGGACCTGGTAGTATTTTGGGGTTGAGTAGTAGTTTCTAATGCAGTATATTCTCTATATATGTACACAATGTATAGAATCAAAGAATCCCTAAATCTCAGGAGATTGAAAGAGACAACATTGTGATATCAATTCTAATTATGAAACTTCCACATATTAAAATAAAAGGGGAGTAGGAAACAGTCATTGACATATAAATTACAATCAATACTCTCCTCAAACTAGAGCATTTATGTCATACGCATCCAACTTGCCACATATACTTACTATTATAGTACTTCCAAGGATGAGTGCGGTAAAGATATTTCGATGAGGATCTAACAAACATAGCGTGGATGATGCCTTAAAGCATCACAAAGATACTGGTCAGTTTGTTATTATGGTTGATGACTAAGTTCTACAGTTACATTACATGTAGGCATTGCTATATTAGAGGAATGTTAGAAACCGACTAGTACTCCTATGAATCCCATTTTTGAGGAATTTACCTAACCCGGGAGAGCGTTATCTAATCCCAGGTAGGTGCAGGAGAACAGTAGAAATATCTAACTATCACCCCATATTTCCATTCAGAGGCTAGAGATGCTGGTGAACCAGGTTACTGAGGTGAGAATGGAAGTAAGGTTAGAGTGCTGGCAAGTCAGTACTCTGCTTTCACTTGTCCGGCAGAAACTGCACACATCAGAGTGCATGGATAATTTGGTGACTCAGATATAGTCTGAATGGATCTTTTGAAGTGACAGAATTAATAATTTCAAACAAATAACTAAAACATGGATTTTAGGTTTGTTTTTTCTTGCTGGACCAAAACTCTACTTTGATACTGACTTAAAATACCAGGAAATTTATATTTTTCACTGATTAAAGTGTTGATTAATGTATCCTTCTGTACACTAAATGAACAGAGTCAAAATCCCTGAAACTCTTCGTTTGAAAGAGATTTCATTCATGAAATCTATTCTTACTTTATAAAGTTACGTACCTGACAGTTTATGGAAAGTAGAAAAAAATTATGAACAAATCAATTACAATTAACACATGTTATCTTAACGCATGTGCATGTTTGTTTGCCTCTCAAATCATGGTACTTCCTGTTATCATTTGATTTTTTTTCTCCATATTATTTGTGATCACTCACCAATACATTTTACATGTTTAATGCGAGCTTTGTTTTCTCACTCAATTACATGATTTCCTTGTTTGTTTCCTTTGGGAGGAGCAGTTGAAGTTGCTAAATTGGAAAGATAGTCCTCTTCTCAGCGTGTCTGAGACCCATCTTCTATTGAACAAACTTCAAGAGTTATCTTTAGCGCGGCAGCGCCCACAATTCACGGAGCCTAGTTTACCCCCTCAAGCACTAAGTTCTATTAGGCTGGCTCTGGCTACAAATCTTGGCCGTGCCATACTTGATGAATAGGCTTACCAAATATATATCTTAAGGGATGGATCAATAGCAATGCCATTCAACAGCAGTGTTGGCTTTCAGAACACAGGAGGAAAGGGCTGCTTGTAAATTGCTAGCTCTAATGGTTATCACCTGTTGTATTTTTTCATGGATATTGGCGGACATTTTTCTCGGTTTGCCGATGTTGGGCTTTACTTGTAGTTTTATTTATCTTTTGAGGAGTGGCAATCATGTATCAGCTAGACTTAAACCGACTCTAATGTCATATCTTCATTTTAAGAGTTAAAACTGAGTATAGCAGAGTTTAAACCATTTTTACTCTTCCTTAATTGGGGTTCCTTGAAAAATTTGTGCTTAGATCAATTGACAACACATTTACTATGAATCAAAGTACAGATAAATCTGAGTAAGAAAGTACAGAAAAACCTTAATTCAATATAAGAAATCAGTTTGGAAAGAATGTCTTTTATATAATTTTATAAGTCCTGTAATTAAAAAGTAATAAGGTAGCAAACAATTAATAGTAGTTATATGAACATGAATGTATTTTTTAAATGTGCATCATTCTTGATTTCTTGTAATTTTGCTGGTTTATGTCAGCAAATAATATTGGATATTGTACATTAACAAACTTTTAATAACGGTTTTCTTATACTAACAACATTTATATATAGTTTTGGTAGCCATGTTATTTTTTCGACACCTTAAGCAATTCTGTTGGGATGATTTTGTTCAGAATATACTAAGTTCTCTTATCAACATTGGAGGAATTAACTTTTCTCCCATAGTTTTGTCAAAATAAAGTTGATACCTCATAATTTGTAGAGTGCTAACTTATCCCAATTTATTTTTGTTTTTAGACTAAAATGATTTTTGTTTTTTATAAAAAAACTAAAGATTTCATAAGTCATGAGAGAAGAGAAGACAAGTTGTACTTCACTCTTGAAAGAATTAAAAAAAAAACTAAAGATTTCATAATTTATGAGAGAAGAGAAGACAAGTTGTACTTTACTCTTGAAAGAATTTCAAATATTATAAACTAAAATACTACTCCGTGGAATTTTTTTATCCAATTAATCAATTTTTTCAAATTTATTTTCATAATAACCCATATTTTAAAAACAATATCGAAAGTACCCAACTTTCAAACAATTTTTTTTGGGACAAAGTGTTATTACCGTGCGAATTGGCAACAACTATGCATTTTCTAATGGATGTGCCAATTTGATTGACGATTGCATATGGTGTTGCCAACTCAATTGGCGCCAGTATACAAATTGACAAAGGAGGCGTCAATTGGCCTGACACTAATGTATATTGTGAATTTTTTTAGCATAAATAGTAAACATTAATATTTAATTAAAAATACTTTGATAGACACTAACGATGACGACCAGGTTGGTCATACCGCCCACAGTTCCACACCCCTACCTATCCTAATTCGTTGCACTCGTTGTTGATTCACTCCAGATGTTTGAGGATTTGAGGTCTCAGAAACATCACCAAAATTTCTAAAAAGTTCTTGCATTTCTAAGAAGTCTAGTGTATGGAGTGACATACTGTCGTATATGAGTTCGCGACCCATGTCAGAGTAGTTGGGATGTGTTGAAGGGTTCATTGGTGTGCGGCCTGGATGATTGAAGGGGGACATTGGTGTGAACGATTTGTTGGAGAAAAATTGAAATGGTTGTTGTGATGTTTGAGTGTTTTGGCTATGGTGTGATGTTCAGACGTTTTGACTATGGTATGAGGAAAACTTGGTGTTGTATGTTTCTTGGGTGTTTTAACTATGGTAGGGTGATGTGTTTGGAGCATATGTATTTTGGGCGTCTTTATAATAGTCATTTTGTTGGCAATTGCATGAGGGACGCTCTTGGTATTGTGGTTAGGTGTCTGACATGTTTTGAATGTGGGTTTGTTTGTTTGTGGATTGGTAATTTTATTGGGTAGGGGTTGTAAGTAACAAGCCTGGTTATTTTCTTAGGGGTTAGACGTTGAAGCTTCTTGTGTGTAAGTGGTTTGTCATGGATCGTATAGATACTTATCTTCAGAGACAAACCCAGTTGCAACTGATCATTCTGTTTTGAGTTTATCTTGACCACAACACGACAGATGATATAGACTTCACACTGTACAACGATCACTGTGAGACACGCCCTTTTGATGAGATATCCTTATACTATGGATGACTAACTTATGGGTCACGACGAATGTATTAACATCAATCTGAGTGAGTCATTCACCAGTTCAGGTATATGTAGAGTATTCCTAGAGCCCTCATTGTTGCCGCTCCTCCGACATTCCTCAAAGAGATGTTAATGAGATATTTGTAGAGTACCATGATCATCTGGTCCTAGATGATGTACTTAGTGTGCTATCTCCTCAACCATGGAGTACTGCATTCAGCTACATCTAATGGTTTTATAGAGTATCACATCCTTACATGACACCGGAAGCAAAGGGAAATCCATCTAGGGCAGCTCATTAGAAGACATTAGAGGAGGAGTAGGCTAGGGAGGACCATGCCGTTGTTTTGTCATCTGTAACACCCTAAAACTCTGACTCTTTATTTATAAAATAATTTCATTAAATTTCACAAATAAGGCATTACACATTCTTCACCAAACATTTTACTCAACAAAATATCACATTTATTAGAGCAGCGGAATAAAAACATCATTTAACATAAAAAATCTCAACACCAAAAGATAATGAAATAATTCAAAACATCTTCGAGAAAACATAAGATGTAACAAACAGTCTGTCCCTAGTGTTACATATCAGAGCGAATCCGAAATTAAAAGATTTGAAAGAAATAAGGTAAATGAAGAGGCCTTAGTGCCATCCTCAAACTCAAACAATAACTGTTCTTCTACCTGATTATCTATATCCCGAAAGAGTACAAAACACCACAAACAAAACAATAAGGGGTCATAATACGTTAAAAATGTTATCGATGTATAAAGTAATAAAGGATATCACATTCAACATCAACATATTCTTATTACTCACAACCATCATCGATCATAAACATTTTTAGATATCATTTACAACCATCACCAATCAAAAGTGCAAATGCAGATGCAATGTGCTCATCACCAAATTCATGTGGTACCAATCTACTAACCAATCTGGATGTTAGAGTTATGTTATTGAACAATCCCATCACAAATATTTGGACATCAAAGTTATATTACTGATTTAGTCACATCACCAATCATCACCAATCTCTATCTCAGATGTACATGATGAATGAAAATGCCACAACAATGTAATATAAAAATTATCACCAACAATTCTTATTCAAATCACATACCTCACCATAATGAATCAAACTATATATTGATAACTCACCATAATTCGGCACACCAAGTAACTATAACTCAATATAACACAATTTGTTATATCTTTATTCACATGAGACTTGCCAACAAATAATATTTCACATCAAAATTTAACAGAGTCAACTCATGACTCTTTCACTTTTATTCGAGAATTTTAGAGTTATCAGGCGTACTCTAAATCTCAGCTCGGTTACTTTTTGATTCAACTCTGAACATGTCAGATAGCTCAATACATCACTCATTAATTCACCAAACTCTCCAAAACAACAATGGGCAGCAGTAAACGGTCACCCCGATCGAAAACAACTTGAAAAATCGAGTCGAAGACCCAAAATAGGTCAATATAGGCCTGACGGCCAGCCCTCCCGTCATGACAGTCTTCATGATGTTTCTATCATCTCCTTTATCACACACTCATCTCCCAGGCGACATCCAGTAAGGTCGTCTGCTCTTGGGGCCATGAAGTCAGCCCGTTATCTATTTAACGACCGTCGACTTTCTTAGTGTGGTAACTATCGGCTCGTCATGGTGGTGACGGTCGACACCACTGTGCATAATGCATAATTGCATTTCTGCCATTGAAGCACTTCCAAAGCTCCGATTTTAACCCCATAACCACCCAAATTGAACATAATAATATCATACATGATATATTGGACACATAACACACAAAATAAGCACTAAATACACATCAACATTAATTTATCATGAATATTATCATATATTCATCATAACAAAAACTACATAAACAAGAACAACAACAATTTGAATTTCAATATAAATTTCGTACGAATTCGGTACATAATCCCAACATTAAAATAGATTCCTTACCATCATAATCCTGAGAGTCATGCACAACCATCTCAAGGATTTCAAGACCTCAACAATGGAGGTTTGGGAAAAATAACAAGGAAGAGGGTTAGGATTCCTCTCTATCCCTTAAGAAATATATACCCGTTGAAGAATAATCATCCCTTACCTGAATTATGCAAAAAGTTTTGAATCTTCTCTTTGAAATCCTAGGTTTGCACTTGCCTCTCAAAAATCCTATTGCTCAAAATTCTACTGACTGTCTCCTCTAACTCTCTATCCAATATTTTTTTTAAATTAAAAACCTAATTCATCTTTTATTAATTTTAAATCCCCCGTCATCTTTTGGTTTCTCTCACTTTGCCCCACAGCTTATCTTATTATACCACTTTCTATCCCATAACTCACATTTCTTATTTTTCTTCAATTATTTTTATATATTTCTAATTAACCAAAAATAGTGAATAAATATAAATTCCAGCCACCTCAAATAATCCCACAAAAATACACACAACACACCAATAAATTATATAAGTATATATATTGGCTCAACCAAATAAAATAAATTCAAAATTTGGGATGTTACATTACCGACCTGTCAACATATTCTAGCTATTGGGTGAGCGGGTATAGAGAGATGAGAGTTTCAGGAAGACACTCTTGAGAGGGCCACAAATGAGACCATGATAGCCGAGGCATAACATACCTTGAAATACAGGAGATAGAGAAGGAACTTGGGGGGGGGGGGGGGGGGGGGGAGGAGGGGTCAAATATACTTATTAGTTGACCTTTTCTTTATATTTTGGTCATTTGTATTTTGTGAAAAATGTATAATTTACATTTTGACTTAATACACAGTATTTCGATTGAATTACATAAGTGTAAGGTTTGATTGTATTTTGTAATTAATTTATGGTTTGATTGAATTATATAAGATTTACTAAAACATGTCAAAGTTATAACAAGCATATTGCCTAGGAGGGACATTTACCGTCCCGAGGGTAAATACGAAACTCAACTTTCGTAATATCCAATGAATTGTGAAATAAACACAATATCATGAGTTCAAAATGTGTCTAAGGGTTAGTCATAAACTTAACCTATGGACTCTCCCTTCCATCAATACGAAGGTTAAATTTCATATTATTTTTTGGCAAAATGTCGGTGGTTCACTTACGAAGTATTTTAGTGTGTATACAAAGTATACAGATGTTAACTTTCATATTATTTTAAGGAAATTCACTACTACAAATAATAATTTTTATGATAAAATTTTTACCTCCGCCAACAAATAAATGAGGTGTAAACCATAAGCGCGTCGTCTTTTAATTTTTTAAATAAAAAATACTACCTATTCCCTCCGTTTAGCTAAAAACCAAGGTAATTTTTTTTGATCAACCCCTATTCAAATTCCAACAACTGCATTTTAGCATATTTTAATATATTTTTTATGACATATTACCTCAGTTATTTTGGAAACCGAGGGGAAAAGTAGGTTTTGATAAATCCCCGCTTCGAATCCCATCAATGACATTTTAATAAATTTTATTTACTTATACTATTTAAAGACTTATTACCTCGATTATTTTGGAAACTGAGGGGAAAAATAACATCTTTTAATTTTTTTAGCGCCTTTTAATTAAGTAATGAATCGTTGTCGTGCATTATAAAGTAACAATGGTCAAGATATTTCCAACTCATCAATCCACATGAAAAATCAATAATTCATGTGAAACCCTCGCCAGCCAATTAGAACGTGAATGCCACAACGATCCATCTTGAATGCAAAGTCCTGATATGTAAATTTAACATAATGAAAACAACGATATTAAAAGTAGTTGCATGAAGTACAACACAATTATCTAGGATGAACTTTAAGAGAAGGAAAATGTTTCAATGTTGGTTCTTTAATGTAATCTCTTCTCTTTTAATTGCTTGTTAAAATGTTTAATGTTAGTTAAGAAAGCATGTATGTAACTTAGTTATGTTAGTTGTTATTGTTGTTTAAGGAAAAAGTTTAATGTCGTTGTTGTTGTTGAGATTTAATATTTAAAGATTCTATTGACTTTGTTGTTGTTGTTGTTGTTGTTGTTGTTGAGATTATTTAGTGTTAAACGATTCTATTGATTTAGTATTTTATTGTTGTTGTTGTTGTTGTTGTTGTTGAAATTTAATGTTTAAAGTTTCTATTGATTTTGTTGTTGTTGTTGTTGTTGTTGTTGTCGTTGTGTGTTAAATATGTAATTATTTGTGTTAAGCATGCTTTAAGATTCGACTGATTCGAAGTCCAATTTATTCGATAGTAGTCGAAGTAGATAGTTGTTGAAGGAGTTAACCTCGACAAAGTTAAACTTAGCATTTATTCTATTTTGTTAGCTAGTTAGAGATTACTTGGTGTGAAAGTAATCTCATCTATAAATAGGGAGTTACCCTACTATTATAAGTAGTTATTGAATAAGAGAAATTCAGTGAGAATAAACACAGAGAGAAACTATGCAGAATTTGATCCATCTTCTTCCCCTTTCTCCAAAAACTCCAATTTCTATTTTCTTTCCCAATTCACTTTCACAGATTACTTTTATTCTCAAATCATTGTGCGGCAAAATCATCTTGTAACCAATATGTGGTCGAAACACTCAAGTGACGAGTGAGAAGCGAGAAGAATGGTCAATCAGAAAGATTGTTTCTCGTTCAATCAAGATTGATTAGATTATCTCTAAGATTGAAGTTAATTCCAAAATATGGTATTTAGAGCACTGACTGTGATTCTGGGAAGCATAGTGCAATAACTTCTCACCCAAACGGGAATTTTCCAACAAATATTCCAATCATAAATGTTTAGAATTATCTAAATTGGTGAAGCAGATGAAAGTTGTTTTATGTTATCAGGATCTTTGGGATCTTGTAAAGAATGGAGTAACACCAATCAGATAGAATGCCACTAATGAACAAAAGGGTTCACATAAAGCTTTGAAGAAGAAAAATCATAAAACTCTATTTATAATCCATCAATACATTAATCCATATAACTTTGAGAAAATTGGTGATATAGACTTAGCGAAGGAAGCATGGGACATCCTAGAGAAATTGTTTGGAGGCGACGAAAAGGTGAAAGAGTTGAGGTTGCAAATGACAAAAGAACATATGAATTGCTTCAGATCAAATAAAGGGAAAGCATTTCTAATTTCTTCACTAGGGTAACAAGACTGGTGAATCAAATCAAGATGTATGGATAAGTGTTGACATCAAGACCAGTAGTTACAAAGATCTTGAGGTCATTGGCTCTGAAATTTGATCATGTGGCAGTATCCATAGAAAAATTGAAGGATTTGTCAAGCATGACAAAAGAATAGCTTCAAGGGACACTTGAATCTCATGAACAAAGAATGACTGAAAGATCTGCAAGTAAGACAAAGAGTGATGTAGCTCTGCAGGCGTATTCAACAAAGGAAAATAAAGACAAAGGGAGATGGAATGGTAACAAAGGTAGATGAAGTTACAACAATTCGACTGTTATAGGAAACCAAAAAGAAGGTAGTTCATCAAATCAGAGTCAAACTCTAAACCAAGGAAATCACATAGGTGGTGTTGCAGGTAGTGGAATAGGAAATGGTAGAAAACATGATAAAAGCTATATTCAATGTTACAACTATTAGAAGTATGAACATTACACTGTCAATGTCGAAGAGGCAAGAAACTAAATCAAGAAAGTGATGCAAGACTTGCAAAACACGTATAAGAAGAGATATTGCTGATGGTCACAATGAAAGATGAAGAAAGATTAAAGGTTGCTCATCATACATGACTGGAAGGAAAGATTGGTTTGTCAATATAAGTACCTCGATGAAGAACAAGGTAAAATTCGCAAATGACAATACCGTGAGTGCTGAAGGTATTGGTGATGTTCTGATAATGAGGAAAGATGGAAAAAGGTCAGTAATTTTCAATGTACTATACATACCAAGCATGAAAATAAATTTGCTCAACATAGGGAAACTAATCGAGAAGAATTACAAAGTGTTGATCAAAGATAAGATGTTGAAAGTTCTCGACTCAGGTGGTAGGTTAATCTTGAAGGCACCTATGTATCATAGCATAACCTTTAAAATTGAACTAAATGTGACGGAGCAAAAGTGTTTGGAAACTGAAGCTAGTAGAGATGAATGGCTATGGCTCTATAGGCCTGTCCATCTCAACTTCAAAGACATCAGAAATCTGAAAAGAAGATATATGGTTTCAGGATTATCACAAATCAAAATTCCAAATGAAGTGTGTGAAGAATGTGTTTAAGAAAAGCAACACAAGAATAACTTTAGAAAAGATGCAGGAAGAAAGTCAAAGGCAATTCTTAAAGTCATATACTCAGATGTATGTGGTCCTATCCAACTATATTAGATTGGAGGTAACAAATAATTTGTCACACTCATAGATGATTTCAGCCGAAAAATATGGACATAACTAATCAAGAAGAAAAGTGACATTGATCCGCTGTCGCGCGCGGATCAAAAACGAGTATTTTTGACAAAACGTAGTTAGCGACAAATTGACTCGGATTATCGTTCTCACAAGGATTCTTGAATGAATTAACCAATGATAGTAACGATTAATGGGGTTTTGATTGGTTTAGGATTCAATTAAAAAATAGATTAAAATAAGTGATTATTGAAATAAGCTGTAGTAATAATTTACTGATTCGGTCTTTGCCTATCATCGACTATCGTAATTCCAACCGCAGATTAACTATTCCTATTCGATTATAATATCAACTGACAAGCGCAATTGATAGTATAAGTTGTATGTTCCTATTATCCGAATTAAGCAAACGGGATTAAGTTTCATGAATTAAGCAAACATGAATTAAACGGACTCGATAACGAATTAAGCAAACGAAATCGTGACTATAGTTATGATCACACAATCAATCGGATTAAATCAATATAACATATGTAAATCAGATTAAGCAAACAAAATACATATATTAATATTGAAATGAAATAAAAAACCTGAATAAGAATTACTAAAATCTCAAGGTATTGGAACCCGAATACAGCAAATTATTTGGATCGATTAGTTCTTCATGAGAATTCTTGCCAAAGCTTTTCAAGTATTTCGTGAATAGTGATCCCCTAATGTTATGCGGCTGCTAGGTATATGGAAAATAAGAAATTTGGTTTACAACCCAACTGGATCGAAAACATAACCCAAGCCCAAAACTAATGACCCAAAACTTAAATAAAACTAATGCTTCAACTTTAATGAATTTTCTGGCCCTGTTACAATCTGATACAACTCTCGACTTCTGAACAAAAGTTGTAGATCTTTTTCTTATCTTTCCATCGACTGGTAGCATGTCTCAATCCGATACTCCTAGCTCAAGATATGATTTTTCTCACGAAAGCTGCTAATGCTGAAAATTAAATACGAAAATTAAATAAGTGTAAAAATAACATAAATTATGAAAACACATTAAAACATAAAAATAATCAAAGCAAACTGAAGAAATGCTTAAGTACAAACATGAAAGAACGTGCATCAAAATGCACTGATCAACATGCTTGAGGTGTTCACAAAGTTTAAATCTATGTTGGAGAGACGAAGTGGTCGGAAGCTTAAAACTCTAAGGACTAATGGTGGTGGAGAGTATGTGTTGAAAGATTTCGATGCATTATGTGAGAAAGAGGTAATTATGCATGAGGTGGTGCCACCCTATGAAGGAGAATTGCGGTCCAAAACGCAGCGGAAATTAAAATTTTCTCCTTTAGAGATCCTTACGAATGGTCATGATCAGTGATAGAATATTTACCTCTTGTGACGGTTGAAACCTTTGGTGCAGATCTCTTGTGACGATCAAAACCTTTGATGCAGATCCACGAAGCGATCACGAACGTTGAACGATGACAACGTCTCTACTCAGTCCACACGAACGGATTCCTTCAATCTCAGTGCTAGCTGGTACGAATGAAGGCTTTGAGAGAGAGAGAGAGAAAACAAAAATAATGCAACCGCAATCAATGCTTCTGCACAAGGGTTCTATTTATAGAACCACTTGTGTGGGCTTCAAGCTAAAAAGCCCACTTAAGTGTATTTTGGCCCATATCTTATAATATGCCCAAAATCTCTTAAGCCCATGGTACCTTACCATATTTCGTATTCTACTCAAGTACACCGTACCTTACGATGTTCTATAATTCACTTAAGGGCACCGTGCCTTACGGTATTCCTTAGTTACTCTATCTCTCATCAATCCGTCTTTTGTGTGTGACCCTGTAGGTTTTCGTGACGTTGGCAATTATATTAAATCACATATTTAACATAATAAACAGTGAGCGGTATCTAGCAACACATCACTGCTACCCAAGGCACGAAAATGTCATGTGATCTGACAATTCCTTCTGTGATAATACTTATGTGTATAACTACCCTTTTGCCCTTATGTCTATATTGAACACAAGGCATAGACCGTGTCATCCTTGTCCAGTTCAATATTGGGCCCATAGACATTTATCCTGTTATGCAGGATGGGCAAATTCCATCTAGGTCACTCATGTCCCTCAGCATGCTTCGTGGAGTACCCATCAACTGTCTTTATGGTTATCCAGTTACGGACAACGTTGGATCAGCAATAACGCACTCGACTCTACATCTAGGATCCATAGTGGTTTCAGGTCGAAGAGTGGAATACACTATTATCACCATGAGAATAACTTATGACACTTTGCATAACTTTCTATATAGTATTCTCATAGCGGGTCAATCCGGTATAAATATTACTCCTAATATTCATACCTATGTTTAAGACTTGATAACTCTTTATCCATGATCCATGAGATGTGATCATCAGTCTACAAACATAATAGTCTTAATGCTTTAATGTTATCCCACTTCACACTAAAGCTCGACTACGGATACTTTAAGAATAGTGTCCTTATGTTTAATATGTTCTCATGATTAAGTCACACTTAATACATTAAACGGACTATCTACTCCAGGGACTTTATTAATCAATCATAATAAAGAAAATGCCTTTTATTATTAATAAATAATTCGATACAAGTACCAAAAGTATTGGCCTCTAGGGCTTACACCAACAATCTCCCACTAGCACTAGAGCCAATCAGGCATACCCCGTATGCCCATTGATCTAGTATGGCCATCATGCTTCTGCTGCGCAAGAGGCTTTGTCAGTGGGTCAACTATATTATCAAGTGTAGGTACTTTACATATTTTCACATCTCCTATATCTATTATCTCTCGAATGAGATGATAACGCCTGAGTATGTGTTTGGATCGTCGGTGAGATCTAGGCTCCTTAGCTTGTGCGATAACACCATTATTATCATAATAGAGACCAATGAGAGCCACAATGCTAGGGACTATGCCAAGTTCACTAATGATCTTTTTTTGATCCAAACACCTCCCTTTTCTGCATTTGAGGCAGCAATATACTCGGCCTCAGTTGTAGAATCAACAACTGTATCTTGCTTTGAACTTTTCAAGCTCACAGCGCCACCATTTCAGCAAAACACATAACCATTGGAATCATTCATATTAAAGCGTCTTAGCACCTTGTCTATGTACTCTGACTTAGGCCAAGCATTTTATGATCTATCTCTATAGATTCTGATTCCTAATATATAGGCTGCTTCACCTAGGTCCTTCGTAGAAAATCATTTCCCCAACCAAGACTTTACTTGTCGCAGGATAGGGACATCGTTTCCAATGAGTAATATGTCATCTACATATAATACCAGGAATACGATCATGCTCCCACTAACCTTCTTGTAGACACAAGGCTCATCTTCGTTCTTGATGAATCCATATTGTTTTACTGTTTCATCAAAACAAAGATTCCATGAGTAGGTCACAGGCTCATCTTGATCCATGAGTAATACATCACCTTGATCCATATATCTCAGGTAGGTGACGTATCCTGCCTGACCTACGTTGGTCTTGTTCTACTTGAGCAGGTTGCTCTTATACAACTACTTGTGTTTCTTGCTCCAATTCCTCCATAGGTGTGTCGATGCTTTGGGATTCTTGAATTTCTTCAAGCTCTACTTTCCTCCCATTGGTTCCTTTGGAAATAAAAATCCTTTTCTAGGAAAACTCCAGTTCGAGCGACAAACACTTTTCCCTCAGAAGGATTGTAGAAGTAATACCCTCTTGTTTCTTTAGGATACCCCACAAATAAGCATTTGTCAGATTTGGGCTCAAGCTTAGTTGAAATTTGTCGTTTCACATAAACCTCGCAACCCCAAATCTTTATGTAAGACATATGTGGTTTCTTACCACTCCATATATCATATGGTGTCTTCTCAACCCTTTTGGAAGGAACATGGTTAAGTGTGTAAGCTGCTGTCAATAGTGCATGTCCCCAAAGGAGTTTGGAAGATCGGCGTGACTCATCATGGATCGGACCATGTCCAACAGGGTTCGATTTCTTCTCTCAGACACACCATTCCATTGGGGTGTTCCAGGAGGAGTAAGCTGGGATAGGATCCCACACTCTTTCAAATGGTCATCAAACTCTAGGCTTAAATACTCACCACCTCGATCTGATCGAAGAGTTTTAATATTCTTACCTAGTTGATTTTAACTCGTTAGGTTTCACCCATTTTAGTATTAATGTTATTAATAGGCATTTCGAGATCAAGGAAATACAGTCCATTGCTCATTTGTGCAGTAGCATAGAATATATCATTCAAATAAATTGAGCAACAATTGTTCTTTATTATAAATGAAAAACCAAACTTGTCCAAACAAGAAATGGAAATAATATTCCTGCTAATTGCAAGTACATAATAACAGTTCTCTAACTGAATTATAAAACCACTAGGTAAAGTCAATACATAAGATCCTACGGCTAAAATAGCAACCTTTGCTCCATTGCCAACTCGTAGGTCAACTTCACCTTTTGCCAAATCTCTACTCCTTTTCAGCCCCTGCACATTTGTACAAATGTGAGAACCGCATCCAGTATCTAATACCCATGATGCAGAAGTAGATGAATTAATAACAAAAATACCTGAAGTTGAAGTCTCTACTTCATTCTTCTTATCTTCCAGGTACTTTGGGCAGTTTCTCTTCCAGTGTCCGGTCTTACCGCAATGGAAGCATGTGCCTGCCTTTGCTATGCCTCCACTAGGCTTCAAAGCAGCAACAGTGGGTCTGGGTTTGGCAACTTCCTTGCCTTTCCCTTTATCACCCTGCTTAGTGGGCCTCACTACGCCAAAAACTGGAATAGACAGCGCCCCTTAGAGGGCGCTTTATTACAAAAGCGCACTCTAAAGTGAAGAGAAAAAATAAGGAGCATACTACTGGAATAGACAGCGCACTTTAGAGGGCGCTTTTGTAACAAAGCGCACTCTAAAGTGAAGCGAAAAAATAATGAGGAAATGGAGGGACACCAATAGAGGACGCTTTATTGAAAGCGCCCTCTAAAGGTAACCTTAGAGGGCGCTTTAAAAAAAACGCTCTCTATGTCCATGTACATTTCCAGTTTAGAAGGCGCTTATGGAAAGCCTTAGAGAGCGCTTTTAGAAGCGCCCTCTTAGGCCCCCTTTAGAGGGCGCTTTTGTAACAAAGCGCCCTCTAAAGTGAAGCCAAAAAAAAATAATGAGGAAATGGATGGACACCAATAGAGGGCGCTTTAATGAAAGCGCCCTCTAAGGTTACCCTTAGAGGGCGCTTTTAAAAAAGCGCTCTCTAAGTCCATGTACATTTCCAGTTTAGAAGGCGCTTTTGGAAAGCCTTAGAGAGCGCTTGCAGAAGCGCCCTCTTAGGCCCCCTTTAGAGGGCGCTTTTTTTACAAAAGCGCCCTCTAAGGTCCCCTTTAGTAAACATTAAAATTATAACATATACTGCATGTCTCTTTATTTTCCCTCTCTATAAGCTATTTCGTTTACGTAACTGGGTTTTCTCTCTACTGCGATTACTCTCTACTGCGATTACTCTCGTCCTCCGTTCGTTCTCCCTCCCTCACCGTCGTCGTCGCCGTCGCCTTTTTCTGCTGCTGCGTTCACGTTCACTGAGTTATCTGCGTCCACCGTCACTGTTCACTTTCTTCTCCATCGTTACCGTCACCTTGAAGGTATTTCTCTTCTCCATCGTTACCGTTCACTTTCTTCATGTGTTTGATTAGGGCATTTTCTAAACTTAGTTTTACATTTTGTGCATTATGTTGATTAATGTTGTTTAGGGAAAACTGAGTTTTTTATTTCTGATTGAAAACTGATATCATTTGAAGTGTGTTTGAGCTTGTGCTTGGAAGTTTGATGATTATGGATGCAAGTTTGTTCATGTTCCAAACACCATAAGTTTGCATTGGTCTTTTGTATGCAGTAGGTGTGTGTGAGTTTGTATTCAATAATGATAAAAAAAAAGAGTTTAGATTGTTGTAACATGAGAGAAGTGGAAGGTATATGAATGTGTTTTTTGTGTAGCTTCACGAATATGGTCATTGTCTTACTTGGGTCTTATTGAATCATTTCTATATTACAGATAAAATGGCTAACCAAGACGATACCCATGACGCGAATGGATCACGTAACAATGTTGAAAAAGAAATCAAACGAGGATTGACTGTTATGAAGTCAATCATTCGTGCAAGAGACAAGGGTGTAAAATTTGAAGTACATTGGAGTGCTAAAGACCAACTAATTGAGCCTAACGGTTCAATGTTGGCAAGTTACATTGGTTTCCTTGTTCGACAACATATTCCGATTACATGTGATAATTGGAGAAATCCGGAATTGAAGGTTGGCAAAGAAAAAATATGGTCCGAGATACAGGTACTTACCATATATTGTTATATGTTTTTTTTGTTGACTATTTGTTGACCATATATTGTTATAATATTACTTATAATAACACACTCCATGTGTATATTTTTTAGAGATCCTTTCACATCGATGAAAGCCGGCAAAAATATTGTATTCAATTGGCCGGAAAAAGACTCCGAGGATTTCGATCCTTTTTGTCCAACAAATTTCTCAAGGATGAGGAAGGAAAATTTGTTGAAGCAGAACGGCCAATGAAGTATGCCGAGATTATTTCAGCCGATGAATGGGATAACTTTGTCGCCAAACGAAGAAACGAAAAATTCCATGTAATGTCTATTAATTATGGTATTATACAATTGTTAAGTTACTTGGTTCTAATATGCCTTAAACTTTTTTATCCAGGAAGTAAGCGACAAAAATCGGAAAAGGGCATCAAAACCCGCGTATCCGTACAAAAAAGGGCGTACGGGATATGCACGGTTACAACAAAGAATTGTGAGTATATTCAAATGCTATGAGCTTATACATTGTCACAATATGTTATAATTGACGATCTTATAATCTAATTCAATGTGTAGCTAGCCGAGGAGAAAAGTGACGCAACATCTCTTCCGGAGCACGTATTATGGAAGGCTGCTCGGGTTGGGAAGGATGGGGCTGTCGTTGAAGCGGTCCAAAATGTTTATGACGAATGTGTAAGTATATGTAACATTATTTCTTTAATTATATCAAAAATTTTGTTAGACATATAATTCATTTTTAATCTCCTCTAATAATATTTCAGGAGACTTTATCCCAAACCTTACCTTCAACCGAGGTCCAGGATTGCAGGAGCGTACTTAGTCGAGTACTAAATGTTCCTGAGTATTCCGGTCGTGTAAGGGGTAAGGGTTTTGGTGTGACTCCGTCGTCATTTTATAAAAAACCAAAAACAAAAAATCCTACCAACAAAGAGGTGATGGAGACCTTGGCGGAGTTAAGGGCACAAGTACTCCAACTGCAAAACGAGAATGCAAGGTATAGAGAGGAAAGGTGCGCTTCCGAGGCAAAAGATACTAGTGACCGAGCTAGTATCAATTGTCAACCGAAATTTCCCGAGGTAATTATATATGTTATTATGAAATTAAAATAGCACTTTTTTACTTGACACATATACACGTTAACAATAACATTTATTATTGGTTTAGGGCATTTCACCTTGTCAGCTGTATCTATCGTCACCAACTTAACGCATAGTTGGCAAGGGAAAAGTGCACAATACTTCGGGTGAATTACTTCACCATAATCCCCTCCCGGTGGGATATATGAAAGTTTCGGTTGACCTTGTATTAGATACGGACGCCCTTCTACCATTACCTGACGTTGTTTCAGAGACAACGTTGATGCGAGATGCAGTCAGATCCTTTGTTGGTTGGCCGTCAGATCTAATTTTCCCAGATGCCGAGGTATATATGTTCTAAATGATTATGAATATTTAGTATTCACATTTCAATTCAGCTACAATTATGATATTTAATCAATCCTTATTACATGGTAATGTTAGACTCCTACAAGACCCACACATAAAGCTGGTAAAGGGATTTCAAGACGCATCGAGTCGGTTGCATCTCAAAAAGAGGTACAAATATATATACCCATTTAATTATATACGCAACGATTCTGTTGCATCACAAAAAGTCATGATTTATTTTATATGAATTTTTAGGTTCCCGGTCGAAAGTTGAAAAGCGCTGGTAAGGATATTCCAACGACGTCCGGGACAAAATCTCAAATTATGATGCGTCTTGAGAAAATGGTGGAAGAGTCCGATATTATGCACGGGGCCATTCGTAGTATAGATTTTGATGAAGGTGTTTTCGAAATTGCTCATTTCGAAATAATTGCAAAGGAGGACATGCAACAACTTTTTGAACACGACGAATTGGGCATCGCTGTCATTCATACATACATATGGTACTCCGATCAATCTATAATTTACTTAGTTGAACAATTTATTTACACATTTCAATGAGTAGTCTAATGTTTATTATGTTTCTATTTAAGGTATATGTATGACACATTGATGCGGGAAACTGAATTGTGTAACCGTTTCAATTTTATTGCTGCTTCCCGTATCAACGCAACGTTAATAACGAAAAATCCAACATCCGTAAAGAATGATCTAGTCGATAGATTCATGGCGGCCGGCGATAATACTACACCCAGTTTGTATTTTTTACCGTTTAATTCTGGCAACGGGTTAGATTTTCTTTCTAATAATTTCATTCTAATCTATGTATATCTTTTACGTAGAAAATTTTCATTCATCTAAATTTTTGTTTTATTTTACAGTGGTCACTGGGTGTTGGTTGCTATGGATCTTTCGAGACTCATAGTGTATTATCTGGATTCGTTATCGGGTGATTGGAGTAAATATCCGAGTATGAAGAAGACGGTTGACGCGTAAGTGAAATTCCCCTAAATATTCGTGTGTATTTGTATATTTAATTATGTCTGTCAGATTGATCTCAATATACGTTTTTATTTTGTTAGGGCAATACTAAAATTTAGATCGAAAAAGAATTATCGTAATAGGAAGGACATTACCTGGGTCAGAGTTGAGGTATATATTAAGTATCTTATTTTTGCTTAATTATAATAGTGTTTATTTTTTGCTTATAATAGTGTTTGTAAGAAATTAACTATATATATATTGTTTGTTTTTCTGTGTAGTGTCCTCAGCAAAACAATTCGGTCGATTGCAGATTTTTTGTATTGAGATTTATGAGAGATATCATTGCGTTGAATCGTATAGACATCCCAAAAATGGTATGGAATAATAACTTAGGGTTTATTTTAATATTATCGGATATTTTATCTAATTTGTTACTAAATCTTGAATATGTTTTATTCTCTTAATTGTAGTACTTTGACGAATACAAATCTTACTCAAGAGCTCATTTGGATGAAATGAAGGATGAATTGTGTCAATTCATTATTGATCAAAGAATCATATAGCTAGGTTGTATATTGTTGTACATATATGTATGGAATGTTGTTGTTGTATGTTGTTGTTGTATATATGTTGTATATTGTTGTTGTACTAGTTTTACTAAATCATGAATATGTTGTTGTATATTGTTGATCAAAGAATCATATATTAATGTTGTATATATGGAGGATTAATGTTGTATATAAATGGATTCATGTTGTATATATCAATGGATTAATGGTGTATAACATTGGATTAAAGGATGAAATCAATATGAATTTTACACTTTTGCAGCATGCGAACAGGTTCCCAATTAAATACCCACTGCTTTTCAAACAATTTTTTTTAAAATAACTAACACTTTAGAGGGCGCTTTCTGCAGGAAGCGCCCTCTAAACACTTTACATTGACAACTTTAGATGGCGCTTTGTCCAGAAAGCGCCCTCTAAGGTGGCTTTACATTGACAACTTTAGAGGGCGCTTTATCCAGAAAGCGCCTTCTAAGGTGGCTCTCTAAGGTGGCTTTACATGACAACTTTAGAGGGCGCTTTATCCAGAAAACACCCTCTAAGGTGGCCCTTTATGGACCACTCCAGAGGGCGCTTTTTTCTGAAAGCGCACTAGAATGTGGCCCTTAAAGGGCCACTTTAGACAGCGCTTTCTCCAGGAAAACAAAGCGCTGTCTTTACCTATGCCAGCGCCACTTTAGAGGGCGCTTAAAAGCGCTGTTATAGGCCAAAATAAGCGCCCTCTTTTCCCTTATTTGGCGTAGTGCCTTTTGTTCTGTCTCTTTCCATTTCCGATCATCAGAATGGACTTCCCTTTTTACTTCAGATTCTGCTCGGCAGTTCTTAACATGGCGAGCACTTCAGGAAGAGATTTGTCCATATCAATCATTTTGAAATTTAGGACAAATTGATTGAAACTATCTGGCAACGATTGCAAGATCAAATCAGTCGCAAGTTCCTTTTCGAGGGGAAAACCCAATCTCTCAAGGTTTTCCACATACCCAATCATCTTGAGTACATGGGGACCTACAGGGGCTCCCTCAGCTAACTTTCTTTGAAAAAGGGCTTTTGAAACTTCAAACCTCTCATGCCTTGCTTGCTCTTGATAGAGCATTATCAAGTGTTCGATCATATCGAACGCTGACATGTTCTCATGTTGCTTTTGCAATTCTGAGTTCATGGTAGCCACATGAGACAAGCAGTTTCATTGGCATCATCGACATGCTTCTTATAAGCATCTCTTTCTGCCTTAGGTGCAAAACTAGGAGGTTCCTCTTCAGGAACAGGTGTCTCCAAGACATACAGCTTTTTATCATGTTTGAGGACAATCCTCAGGTTTCGGTGCCAATCCAGAAAATTTGTCCCAGACAATTTTTCCTTGTCAAGGATTGATCACAAGATGTTGTTAAAGGTGTTTGCTGTCATGGTTATCTACATAAGGATTAAGAAAATATAAGTATCATTGACATATTTAATTAGGCCTTTAATCAAATATGCTCCCACTATTTTACTCAAAACAAATGACCCTCATCATTTGATTCGGAAAATCCCGTTGGAAGATTTTCTAGTGGGTCGAGATCCATATTTCACTTCGTTCTAAGTCCGCGTAGGCAGATTACACAAAACTAGGTTATTTAGGTAGGAACTCCTTCCAGTTTATCTCATACAACTCTCGAAAATATCAGTTGGGTGAATAACTCCTTATTCCAATCCATCATATGGATTATTCCCAACTCTTGATTCTAAACATATATAATAAAATTATATTTAAGTTTGACTCATTATTTTAGCAGTTGGATATTACAATTATCCCATCGCACCTTAACTAATACAAAACATACACCTCGCGTAGGCGAAACCTACATTATTCGATACCAGTCTTGATGAGTGCTAAAACTTGGAAAGCAAACATATATAATATTATTATAATTTGTTTAGTTAAGTTTTACCCATTATCTTAACAGTTGGATATTACAATTATCCCATCGCACCTTACTAATATATAGATCATGCACCTCGCGTAGGCGAAACCTACATTATCCGATACTAGTCTTGATGAGTGCTAAGACTTGGAAAGCATAAACTTAATATTTTAGTTTGAGGGAATTGCAATTGTTCTGATCTCACCGGCTTATTTATCATATAAATCGTCTCTCACATGCATCAACATATATTCACATGCATCAACATACATACACATGCATCAACATACATACACAATGAAACAATTATGGCCCCTAGCGCAATTGTTCTCCCAAGCCAATGAGAGAACCTAAGCTAACCTAATAACGATCTAAGCTTCTCCAAGCAAGATCTTCAAGGTTGTCCTCCTTTAATATTGAATTCTTCTCTAAGCTTCTCCAAGCAATATCTTCAAGGTTGTCCTCCTTTGATATTGAAATCTTCTCTTTCTTCATAACATTGTTTTCTTCTCTTTCTTCATAACATTACATTCCATAAGAAACTCGTTTTACATACGAGGGTTTGAGATGAGAAAATAAGTTACATTAAGAGATCAAAAGGAGAGGCACGACACGCAGGTCGTATTTAAAAACCCAAAACAAAATGAAGGAAGACTAAGGCCATAACTGATCACAACAAGGCAATAATAACAAACACATTATTATTATTATTAATTTTTAATTCCTTTAATTAATTAAAACAAAATTAAATTTCGGCGACCGATCACACTACACAGAGTTAGCCGGGGGTCCGCTGCCCAAAATTTTGAATGAACAATTCATTTGAAATGGACATTGTTTTGCATCAACACAACTCTTACGTAGTCACAAAACAGAAACCCCGAAAATTCTGCCTCTGTGAGTGTGACGACCGTCATAGGCGTGTGACGATCGTCACATGCAATTTTGGATCTGTGAGTGTGACGACCGTCACAAAGCATGTGACGACCGTCACAGGCTTGTTACGACCGTCACGGGCTTGTTACGACCGTCACGCGGCTTGTTACGATCGTCACGCATAGTTTGTTACGCTTTGTTACGACCGTCACACAAAGCACATGACGACCGTCACGTCTAGCTTGTTACGCTCGTCACGCGGCCAAAATAACGGAACTTTGAAACAGTCTACAGACCTGTTCCAAAAAGCCTTAAATTCACAACTCCTTGACGGCACAACCCTTGCGCCGTCACCAACCCTAATGCGCCAATTTCAGACCGTCAAACACACCTCGATTGTTGATTCAGTATGATTGATCAACAGGTCATTGCTTCACCATACTAATGTCGGATTCCGAAGAAAATGACCATTGATCGCTCAAAGAAAAACAATTATTTAGTGTTTGAATGAACGAAACAGAAACAATATATCACATATACCGTACTTTGCATTAGGATTACTTATATCATATATAAGTTGATCGGTCTCAATTGCGTAACATATGGACGATCGATGTATCGCTGCTTCACCATACTAATGTCGGATTCCGAAGCATAGTCAACATCAATCATCCAACTCATACACTCATGATGCCAAATTTAATTACCTGTTTAATTAATTGATTCATTCAGTCTTTTAATCATATTAATACAGAAAATAAACAGCTATCCGAGTCATGGTTTCGTAAGTGGCTCTGATACCACTGAAGGAGAATTGCGGTCCAAAACGCAGCGGAAATTAAAATTTTCTCCTTTAGAGATCCTTACGAATGGTCATGATCAGTGATAGAATATTTACCTCTTGTGACGGTTGAAACCTTTGGTGCAGATCTCTTGTGACGATCAAAACCTTTGATGCAGATCCACGAAGCGATCACGAACGTTGAACGATGACAACGTCTCTACTCAGTCCACACGAACGGATTCCTTCAATCTTATTGCTAGCTGGTACGAATGAAGGCTTTGAGAGAGAGAGAGAGAAAACGAAAATAATGCAACCACAATCAATGCTTCTGCACAAGGGTTCTATTTATAGAACCACTTGTGTGGGCTTCAAGCTAAAAAGCCCACTTAAGTGTATTTTGGCCCATATCTTATAATATGCCCAAAATCACTTAAGCCCATGGTACCTTACCATATTTCGTATTCTACTCAAGTACACCGTACCTTACGATGTTCTATAATTCACTTAAGGGCACCGTGCCTTACGGTATTCCTTAGTTACTCTATCTCTCATCAATCCGTCCTTTGTGTGTGACCCTGTAGGTTTTCGTGACATTGGCAATTATATTAAATCACGCATTTAACATAATAAACAGTGAGCGGTATCTAGCAACACATCACTGCTACCCAAGGCACGAAAATGTCATGTGATCTGACAATTCCTTCTGTGATAATACTTATGTGTATAATTACCCTTTTGCCCTTATGTCTATATTGAACACAAGGCATAAACCGTGTCATCCTTGTCCAGTTCAATATTGGGCCCATAGACATTTATCCTGTTATGCAGGATGGGCAAATTCCATCTAGGTCACTCATGTCCCTCAGCATGCTTCGTGGAGTACCCATCAACTGTCTTTATGGTTATCCAGTTACAGACAATGTTGGATCAACAATAACGCACTCGACTCTACATCTAGGATCCATAGTGGTTTCAGGTCGAAGAGTGGAATACACTATTATCACCATGAGAATAACTTATGACACTTTGCATAACTTTCTATATAGTATTCTCATAGCGGGTCAATCCGGTATAAATATTACTCCTAATATTCATACCTATGTTTAAGACTTGATAAGTCTTTATCCATGATCCATGAGATGTGATCATCAGTCTACAAACTTAATAGTCTTAATGCTTTAATGTTATCCCAGTTCACACTAAAGCTCGACTACGGATACTTTAAGAATAATGTCCTTATGTTTAATATGTTATCATGATTAAGTTACACTTAATACATTAAACGGACTATCTACTCCAGGGACTTTATTAATCAATCATAATAAAGAAAATACCTTTTATTATTAATAAATAATTCGATACAAGTACCAAAAGTATTGGCCTATAGGGCTTACACCAACACCCTACACTTCACAATAAAATGGAACTGTAAAAAGGAAGAATATGACCATCATGAACATGGTGAGGAGTATTCTAAGAGGCAAACACTTACCTAATGAGTTATGGGGTGAGATTATGTCGACTGCAACATACATCCTAAATAGATGTCCAAATAAGAAGCTAGAAGGAATCACACCAGAAGAGTGTTAGTATGGAGTCAAGCATGACTTAAGTCATTTAAAGGTGTTTGGATCTATAGCACATAGACAAGTGCCTGATTAGTTAAGAAGGAAACATGACAACAAGTCAAGCCAGATGATTCTGATAGGATATCATTCGACTGGTGGATACAAACTGTTCGATCCCTTGAATAAGCTGAAGGAGATTGGCGATCCAAAACGCAGCGGAAATTAAAAATTTCTCCTTTAGTGATCCTTACGAATGGTCATGATCCATGATAGAATGGTTACCTCTTGTGACGGTTGAAACCTTTGATGCAAATCTACAGATCGATCACGAACGTTGAACGACGACAACGCCTCTACTTAGTCCACACGAACGGATTCCTTCAATCTCAGTGCTAGCTGTTATGAATGAAGGCTTTGAGTGAGAGAGAGAGAGAGAAAGAGAAAACGAAAATGCAACCGCAATGAATGCTTCTGCACAAGGGTTCTATTTATAGAACCACTTGTGTGGGCTTCAAGCTAAAAAGCCCACTTAAGTGTAAGTGGCCCATATCTTATAATATGCCCAAAATCACTTAAGCGCATGATACCTTACCATATTTCGTATTCTACTTAAGTACACCGTACTTTACGATGTTCTACAATTCACTTAAGTGCACCGTACCTTACAGTGTTCCTTAGTTACTCTATCTCTCATCAATCCGTCCTTTGTGTGTGACCCTATAGGTTTTCGCGGCATTGGCAATTATATTAAATCACACATTTAACATAATAAACAGTGAGCGGTATCTAGCAACACATCACTGCTACCCTAAGACACGAAAATGTCATGTGATCTGACAAATCCTTTTGTGATAATATTTATGCGTATAATTACCCTTTTGCCCTTATGTCTATATTGAACACAAGGCATAGACCGTGTCATCCTTGTCCAGTTCAATATTGGGCCCATAGACATTTATCCTGTTATGCAGGATGGGCAAATTCCATCTAGGTCACTCATGTCCCTCAGCATGCTTCGTGGAGTACCCATCAACTGTCTTTATGGTTATCCAGTTACAGACAATGTTTGATCAGCAATAAAGCACTCGACTCTACATCTAGGGTCCATAGTGGTTTCAGGTCGAAGGGTGGTATACACTATTATCACCATGAGAATAACTTATGACACTTTGCATAACATTCTATATAGTATTCTCATAGCGGGTCAATCCAGTATAAATATTACTCTTAACATTCATACCTATGTTTAAGACTTGATAACTCCTTATCCATGATCCATGAGATGTGATCATCAGTCTATATACATAATAGTCTTAATGCCTTAATGTTATCCCACTTCACAATAAAGCTCGACTACAGATACTTTAAGAATAGTGTCCTTATGTTTAATGTGATCTCATGATCAAGTCACATTTGATACATTAAACGGACTAGCTATTCTAGGGACTTTATTAAACAAACGTAATAAAGAAAAAGCCTTTTATTATTAATAAATAATTCGATACAAGTACCAAAAGTATTGGCCTCTAGGGCTTACACCAACATAAGCAAGTTGTGATTAACAAAGACATGATTATAGATGAGTTGAAGGAGTGGGATTGGAAAGACAATGTCAAGAAGGATTCAGTGAGAATTTTATGCGATGAATTAGTTAGTGAAACTGACAGAGAATTTCGACAAGAAGAAGTCAAAGGTCAAGCAGGCATAAGCAGACCTTAAAAAACAAGAAACATTCCTGCAAAGGAATGTGTGATTACATCAGATGATGTGGTCGATGATGAAGGTGAACTTGTTGATTATGCTTTCTATGCAGATACTGAGCTAGTATATGTAACTGAGGCATTGAAGGACTAAAAAAGGATGCAGGAGATGAATGAAGAACCAAAGTCCATTGAAGTTAACAATACCTGGTTACTAGTCTAATTACCACAAGGCAAGAAGGAAATTGATGTGAAATGCGTATATAAAGTGAAGCTAAATTAGAAAGAAGAAGTAACCAGACACAAAGCAAGACTTGTAGCCAAAGGAGTTCTTCAGAGAGAAGGAATTGACTTTGATGAAGTCTTTGCACCAGTTGCTAGGATCAAAATAATCAGGTTGGTTGTTGGTCTAGAAAATATGAATAAATGGTGTATGTATCAGATGGACGTGAAATGTGAATTCCAAAGTGGCCCCTTAGATGAAGAAGTATATGTCAGAAGAAGCAGGAGTGAACTGCTTATATTATGTCTCTATGTCGATGGCATGTTGATAACAAGTAGCTGTAAGAAAGAGATCGAAGAATTTGAAGGTGATTCGATCCGCTGTCGCACACGGGTCAAAAACGAGAAACTAAGAACAATAGTCTAGGGAAGAGACACCGGAGTATCGTATCACAAGTACTCTTGGTAAATTAACCAAATAAGAAAACAAAATAGGGGGGTTTTTATTCGATTAAGAACAAGTGATTATAGAAAATGACTATAACAAATGATTAAGAAATAAGTTGATCTACTATTTTGGTTTCCTAACTTATCATTGGTTAATATAATTTTCATGCCCTAAGTGGATTCTAATCTCTTTTCGATTACAGTAACAATAAAAAGCGCATTGATACTAATATATGATATGTGTTCCTAATTTTTGAATTAAACAAACAAATTCCGAATTAAGCAAACAGGTTAAGCACACACGAATTAAGCAAACGCGATTATGGAACATATACCAATCGAAATTAATCAACACATATTCTATAGAACTTGAATAAAGCATACAAGACATAGAACAAAATATTGAAATGGAAAAGATATTTGATTGAAAATTAGGAAACCTCAAAGTATCGGCGGAAACCGATTACCGCATATCAACCTTGTGAACTTTAGTTCTCCATGAAATCTTCTAAGCAATATTATATCATCAAAATTCATAATAGGATTCCTGTAACAGTGAGAGATCTAATATAATAAAAGGGAAATTCAGACCCTTATGGGATCTGACCCGAAAATTACAAAAACTGGCTCAAACTAACTATTTTAATTAAGTCTGGAACTTCAACAAATTATTCGGCCCATCTTCATTCCCAATCTTATTTTGACTTCAACATGAAACTTGTAGTTCTTTGTCTTAGCTTTCCAACTCATATTAGAACTCGTCAATCCTACTTCTATAGCTCAAGTTATAATCTTCATAGTGACAAGGTATCAAATAACTGTTTATGCTGAAAATAAAGTACGAAAATAAAATAAAGCCAAAAATAAACTTAAATATAGAAGCATACTAAAATAGTAAAAATAATAGAATAAATTATAGAGTTGCCTAAGTAGAATAGTAGAAGAATGTGCATCAAAATTTAGTGATCAAATTCCTCCACACTTAAACTTTTGCACTCCGAGCAAAACTATAAATTCAAAACTCAAAATAGAAAAAACAAGAACAAACAAAACATGCAATTCCAAAGGTTATCAAGATACAAGGTACAAGCAGAATTCTAAGTCTAAGCTTCAAGAATATGGTGTTAGTGAAAAACTTCTTGTGACATTCAAAGAAGATAGGAAAACAGATTACCAAAGAATACATCCAAAAGTAGTAAGATCCTCACAAGATAAAATTCACTCAACCCTCAAGTGTTTAGGTTAACTGTTTACACTTAAAGCACAACATGAAAGTTAGTACTATCATAAGATTGAAAAGACTCTAACATCCATAATTGAAATACATGCACACAAAAATAAAAAAGACTTTTATTTGGTTGTAACGTGCCTAAGGTAAGGGTGAGATAAAACCTAAGGGGGTACTAGACTAAAATTCAACGAGACAAAAGAGACTTGAAAGAAACTGTAGAAGTTGAACTTACAAAAGATTTCATTCATTTCAACAACTCTATAGCAACTATTTTCTCTTTTCCTTTCTCTTTTTACTTCCTTTTTTTCTTTTTCAGAAGGAGTGTGTATTGACATCCTTCTATTTTTTCATTCATTTTTTTCTTTTTCTATTTTCTATTTTATTTTTATTTTCTTTTTTGCCAACTTTTGAAATATTACAAACATAACTATTCAACCCTACACAACTCCAAACAAGACTCTTTCAACCCTTTGAATAAGGTGATAACATTGTTTTTCACTTCTCGGTTTGTAATGAGTTTTAAACAAAAAAATGGATAATAGGCTCAAGGGGGTTTCAAACAAGGGATGATATTATTTGGGGTTGGCTTTTTGACTAATGGTTAAAAAAATAAACAAAACAAAAACAAATTACCTTTATCATATCAATGTGTATAAGTAAACAAAAAGTTTCAACAAGAGTCAATCCAAGTTCTAGAGACTAACAGACATGAGTGAAATCACACAAGAAAGAAAGAGATGGATTTTTGAATGCTATCCATTAAAAGGATCAAAATTTCACAAGGTTAATTGATCTACCACAAATGATGTACAATTTAGAGTTTAGTCTTTCCTATCATACTAAAAATGCACAGAAGATTTTTCACATCACACCACAAGACTTTAGTCAAGAGAACTAAGAAAAATACTCAAAATTGTAACTCAAAACCCAAAGTAAAAAGCATGCAATTTTTTATTTATTTAAGAAAGCAAACAAAAACTAAAATAGAGAAAAACTGAAGAAAAAAATAAAGAAAACAAAATAAAGAAATGGTTTCCTCCCCCACACTTAAAACATACATTGTCCTCGATGAAAGAACATAAATATAAAATAAGAGTGAGAAAAAGGAAAAAACACACCCGAGGAGTTAAGGCGGCTAAATGATCGCATAAGAAGCCTTTCCCAAAGATATCTCTTCTACAGTCTCTTCTTCCAAAGTCGGGTTCTCATGGAGTAGCTTTGGGTAGTGTCCATTTACCTTGAAATTATGATTAGTGCATTCGCCTTGTATTCCAGGATCAAAGAAGGATCTTTGATAAATAAAAGTGTTGAATGGGCACGTGAAAGTGATATCCTTTTTCACAACATCAAGAATCAAAGGATTACGAGGATTCCTCACTACGTTTGTTTCACCTTTAAGTAAGATCTTATGCATACATATGGATGGGCTAATATCATAAGTGTCAGCTAAGGTCCATCCAATTCCCTTCTTATATTTCTGCTTAAGTTAAAGGTTTGATGAATAATATGAATACTCAAGAAGTGGTTTAGGCTCTAAAGAAGGTGGTTGTTCAATGGATGGTATGTTTGGGGCAACCGAGATGTCAAGATCTTCAACTACATAAACAACTTTATTTACACTGTCACCCTGCAAGGCATCAACAATCTTAGCATAAACAACACAAAGTTTAGTGTTAGTACAATCATCACATGAGTAAATATTATCAAAACCAGATAAAGTTGGAAAATCAGCTGAAAACAAATTAGAATAAACTTTATAAACAATTACAGAAAGCAACTCTATTTGAAAAGCAAAATGCTCTTCCAAGGGATGTTTCATAGCATCAAAAATATTGGATTTTGCGACAATGTCACCAAATTCCATGGACAGGGTTTCATCGTCAACATCAACTTTTGTTTTAGGTGTTTTCATGAACGGTCTGCCTAAAATGGTTGGTGATCTGCTTGGATTCGTTTATCCATACATGTCTAGAATGTAACAGCCTGCAGGAAAAATCAAGTCATTAACTTGAACAAGCACATCTTCCACTACTCCGACGGGGCGGGCATTATTTCTGTTCTCTAGTTGAGTGATTAAACCTGTATGCTGCAAAGGACCAAGATCTAGATTATTATACATAGAAGTAGGCATAACATTAATGCCCGCTCCTAAATCAAGCATGCAATTTTCGAATTTACTATCCCCAATGGTACAAGGAGTAACAAAAATTCCTAGATCATTGCCCTTTTATGGCATATCCTGAGTGAGGGATGGTCTGGTAAGTGAAGTGTTAGGCTGAATAAGGGCTGAAACTTTTTGTCCCAAATTCACTCTCTCATTTCCGATAAGCTTTCTCTTGTGTATGCACAAATCATTCAGAAATTTTGCATATTTCGGGACCTACTTAATCACATCAAGTAGTGGAATGTTCACTGCCGCCTTTCTGAATACATCCAAAATCTCTCTCTCTCTTTGGCTTCCTCATCAATTTTCATATTTTTCATAACTCTTTGTGGGAAAGGGGTTGGTGGTACATACTCCTTTTCAGCCTTAACAACAACAGAAGGTTCAGATGTTACACTAACCTTTTTTTTTCTTCTGGGGATGGTTCTGCATCTTTTCCGGATCTCAAGGAAATTACACTCACATTGGAGCCTTTTGGATTCACCACTGTTTGGGCAGGTATTTGGTTTGATCCTTGAGCTTGTTGCATGAGATTCATTGAAGTGGCAAGCTGTCCAATTTGTGTTTACAATGTCTTAATACTAGAATCTGTTCGCTGTTGAAATTGGAGACTATTTACAACCATTTGCTTGACAAGTTCCTCTAGTGAAGGTTCAGAGGGTGAATAGGTGGTTACTTATGGAGGGCTATATGGTGGTGGTGGTGGTGGAAGGGGTAGCATCAACTATTTCACTAAAGAGGTAAGTTCATCAATTCTGGTTTCTAGAGCTTTATTGGAAGAAAAAATCTGAATCTCATTCACACCTTTTGCTTGGACCACAAAATTATCCCTTGTTATGAACTGTTGGGAGTTAAGTGACATGTTCTCAATCATGGATTTGGCAGCAGCTAGAGTCTTATCAACAAGTGCTCCACCACTAGCAGCATCTAAAATGTTTCTTTCCATTGATACCAATCCCTCATAAAAGTATTGTATTAACAATTGTTTAGAAATCTGGTGGTGAGGACAACTCGACATTAACTACTTGAATCTCTCATAGTATTCAGCCAATGATTCCATGTCAACCTATCTAATATCACATATTTCTTTTCTGATTGAAGAAGCTTTTGAAGTAGGGAAAAATCTTTCTAGGAAGATTTTCTTCATATTATTCCAACTTGTAATAGAATTTGGCTCAAGATAACATAACCAATCTTTTGCAGCACCTTTTAGTGAGAACGGAAATGCTTTAAGCTTGACATGATCTTCAGTAATTCATTGAGGCCTCAATGGTGTAGAATAGACAACCTGAAATTCTTTTAGATGTCTATGCGGATCCTCACTTGCAAGACCATTAAACCTTGACAACAAGTGTATTAAACCAAATTTCAATTCGAAAGATAGAAAAACAACAAGATATTCAATACATAAAGCATTATAATTAACATCAGGGGCAACAAGTTCTCTCAGAGTTCTTTGGTCAGCCATGTTAAACTCAATAGAAAAAAAATCAATAAACAATGAGAAAACACATAACTAATTCAACAATGCAACAAGAAATAGGAAAATTCCGACAATGTCCCTATTAAGAAAAAACAATTGAAATACGAAAAAAAAAATACCAAAACACGAAAATTAATTTAATAACGTCAATTAAGAATTTTGAGATTTTTTTCGAAATTTTCTAAAACTATCAAAACAGAAAAAAAATCATAAAAAATAGAAAAATAAGGAATTTCGAATTTTTATGACGGCTTCCACTATTTAGTTCGTAAATAGAGGATTTTGATCCTTGATTTTTTCATAGTGAATCGACAAAGAATCAGAATAATTTGAGACATTTTCTTAAAAAACAGATCTTTTTATCCTAAAACACGAAAAAGATCCGAACGCGAGAAAGTCAGGGTAAAAAATGTTAAAACACAACACCTATGACTATAATAATGGTTAGATTATAATAATGGTTAAAATTTACAAGAGTCCCCGACAACAACGCCAATTTGATCCGTTGTCGCACACGAGTCAAAAATGAGTAACTAAGAATAATAGTCTAGGGAAGCGACACTCGAGTATTGTATCACAAGGACTCTTGGTAAATTAACCAAATAAGAAAACAAAATAGGGGGATTTTGATTCCATTAAGAATAAGTGATTATAAAAAGTGATTATGAAATAAGTTGATCTACTGTTTTGATTTCCTGACTTATCATTGGTTAATATAATTTTCATTCCCTAAGCGGACTCTAATCCCTTTTTGATTACAGTAATAATAACAAGTGTAACACCCCGATAAAAATAAGATAATTATTTAATTTAAGTTAATAATATATTTATTAATTTAATTAAATAATTGGAATATTATTGGATTATTATTATTGGAATAATAAATTTGGAATATATATATAAAGAGTTCCATTTGGTAAAAAAGGTTTTTTACGTGAAAACCAGAGAAGCGACAGAAAGTGAGAATTGGGAGAAAAGAGAAGAAACTGAGAAAGGGAGAAGAAGAGGCTAGGGCTCAAGAGGAGATTTCATTATTGTTGAAGGTCAAAGAAGATTTGCCGGATTAACTCAGGTAAGGGGGGTTTATCGTCGTTTAATGGGTATTATGGGTTAACATGTAATGGGTAGTGATAAGCCATTGATTTGACCCTAATTGGGATGTTGAATGCTGAAAAATTGAGATGAATAAGTTATGTTAAAGCTGTAATTGAATCTGTAATTGGATGAGTCTTGATTTTCCGAAAGTGTAGCTTTTTACGGAATTGGAATCGGAGGTCCGGAAGTCCTCCAACGGCGGAAAATGCGGAGAATTCTGCATTCTGCTTCGTGTTAGCGCAGGAACAGCTTTTTGTCTTGCGTTAACCGGTTAACCCAGGGTGTTAACCGGTTAACACTGTTATGAATTGTGAAATATTGCTGTCTGTCTTGCGTTAACCGGTTAACCCAGGGTGTTAACCGGTTAACACTGTTGTGAATTGCCAGGAAGCGTGTTCTGTGTTGCGTTAACCGGTTAACCCAGGGCGTTAACCGGTTAACACTGTGTGAAAAGTGAAAAATTTATATTTAAATGTGGTGTGCATGTTTGATGTTTGGCCTATATTGGCGTATGATATAATAGGGATCATTTCCCGTTGTTTTGAGCGGTAGGGGTATTAGTAGAGCGTGCTAATACTGTGATTGATTATGTGGCATGATATGATTATGTGATAAATATGTGGATGATGTATGATTGTATGCATAATGCTGTGGATGTATCTATTATGTATGCAATTGTGAATGGACTGTTTATGGCTTAGGTGTGAGCATATGTCCATTGTGGATGATTGTTGATGTTTGCATGACTAAATGATTTAGCTTGCATATTGTGGCCTTTATGGTGGTAGCTAATTCCCATGGTGAGGAATTAATGAGTGAGTTATTGTGGATTGTTGTTGATGTTTGCATGCTAGGTGATTAGCGTGCATAGCATAGCCCTTGGGGTGGTAGCTAATTCCCATGGTGAGGAATTAGTGAGTGAGTCACTAGGTCTCAAATGAGTGGGACTAGTGAGCTTGGTAGCCGTATCTGGATTTGATCGGTGAGGTTGAACTATATGTTCACGAATAGTCGGTACCGCATGCATGGAGTCTCATTGCATAATGTATGTATTGTGTATAATATGAATGGATGTGTTCCAATATTATACGTGTGTTTTGCGTTTGTGTTGAATATGATTGTGATATGAGTTGGTGTTGCCGTTACTGAATGTGTGATCTGATTAGGGTGATAAAATGTGTTAATTTACTTAGCATTACATGATATTTTATAATGCTTATTATATCGATTGAGGAACTCACCCTTACAACTATGTTTCAGGTAACGTGCAGTGATTGAGTAGAAGCTAGTCCTTGGAGTCTAGTGTAGTTCCTTAGTGAGTCATGCTCTGGTAGATGTAACATCGGGACGGGATGTTTTGCCTTGTTTTCGGTTTGGTTGTTGAATAACCTTACATGTAATGTGTTACATGTTTTGCATGTCGTTGTTAATTTCTATCCGCTGCGAATTATGCAAATGTTTATTTTGATGAATAAATGAGCATGACGAGTTAAATTGGAACATGGTGTGAAATGTCAAGTGTGACACCCTTAAATTGCATATATACTCTGATTTATGTTTGGTTGTTTTAATTATTTATTGGGGTATTTTAGAAGGGTGTTACATTAGTGGTATCAGAGCATAGTCGGTCAAGTCGAGTCGTAATTATTCTGTTTCCCTGTACGGGATAGGTGTTGTGTAACCCTATCAGTACTTATTGTTTTAGCTTGTTGGGCTTTCAGAATAGAGATGGCTGGAAGAGGTAGAGACGATGCTGCGATTGCTGAGGCTCTGGGTATGCTAGCTGGAGTACTTGGAGGAAATCCGAATGTTGTGGGACTGGGAGCTGCTCGTCAACTGAGTGAGTTCCAGAAGAACAATCCTCCAATGTTCAAGGGAGCATACGATCCAGATGGTGCTCAGAAGTGGTTGAAGGAGATCGAGAGGATCTTCCGAGTGACTGAGTGTGCCGATAACCAGAAGGTCAGGTTCGGTACGCATATGCTGTCAGAGGAAGCAGATGATTGGTGGGTTGCTGCCCGCACTGAGTTGGAAGCTGCTGGGAGTGCTGAGATCACTTGGGCGGTGTTCAGAGAGAGATTCCTGAGGAAGTACTTTCCAGAGGATGTCAGAGGAAAGAAAGAGATAGAGTTCTTAGAATTGAAGCAGGGCAACCGGTCTGTTATTGAGTATGCTGTTAAGTTCACAGAGCTGTCAAAGTATTACACTCCCTATGATGAGGCTACTGGGGAATTTTCAAAATGTGTGAAGTTTGAGAATGGGTTACGTCCCGAGATCAAGCAGGCTATTGGGTATCAGCGGATTAGAGTGTTTTCCGACTTGGTTGACTGTTGCAGGATTTTTGAACAGGATACCAAGGCCAGAGCGGAGAGCTATCAGCAGAGGGTTGATAGGAAAGGCAAGAATCAGAATGATCGTGGGAAGCCGTATGCAGCTGGCAAAGGTTTCCAGAGACAGAGTGGGATGAGGAGACCTAGTAGGGGAGACTCCAGTGCCCCTGCTAAGTGTTACAGATGTGGTCAGGCTGGACATCGTTTCCATGAGTGTACCAGTGCTGAGAAGAAGTGTTTCAAGTGTGGCAAAGGTGGTCACTTGGCTGCAGAGTGCCGGTTGAAGACTATGACTTGTTTCAACTGTGGAGAGGTGGGTCATATTAGCCCACAGTGTCCTAAGCCGAAGAAAGAGAAACAGTCGGGAGGCAAGGTCTTTGCTTTATCGGGTTCTGAGACTTCTGCAGATGATCGTTTGATCCGAGGTACGTGTTATATTAATGGCTTTCCTCTTGTAGCTATTATTGACACAGGTGCGACTCATTCCTTTATATCTTTGGATTGTGCTGCGAAACTTAAATTAGAGATATCTGAGATGCATGGGGATATGGTGATTGATACTCCTGCGAAGGGTTCAGTGACTACTACTTCAGTTTGTTTAAATTGTCCTTTGAGTATTTTTGGTAGAGACTTTGGGATGGACCTCGTGTGTCTTCCACTAGTGCAGATTGATGTTATCTTGGGTATGAACTGGTTGGTGTTTAACCGAGTTTATATCAACTGTTTTGATAAGACTGTGATCTTTCCTGAGATTGAGGAAGGAAAGAGTTTGTTTCTATCAGCAAGGCAGGTGAATGAAGCGGTAGCAGATGGGGCAGAGTTGTTTATGCTGTTAGCGACTTTGGAGGCTAAAGATAAACTGGTGATTTGCGATCTAGCCGTGGTGTGTGATTTTCCTGATGTGTTTCCTGAAAAAGTGAATGAATTACCGCCAGAGCGTGAAGTTGAGTTCTCGATTGATTTGGTACCTGGTACTAGGCCGATATCGATGGCTCCGTATCGTATGTCTGCTGTTGAGTTAGCTGAATTGAAGAGTCAGTTGGAAGATCTGTTGGATAAGAAATTTATTCGTCCGAGTGTGTCACCGTGGGGTGCACCGGTGTTATTGGTTAAGAAGAAAGAAGGTACTATGAGGTTGTGTGTGGACTACAGGCAACTGAATAAAGTGGCGATCAAGAATCGGTATCCTTTGCCGAGGATTGATGATTTGATGGATCAGTTGGTTGGTGCGAGTGTGTTCAGCAAAATAGATTTGAGATCGGGGTATCATCAGATACGTGTGAAAACTGAGGATATTCAGAAGACTGCTTTCATAACAAGGTATGGACATTATGAGTATTCTGTAATGCCTTTTGGTGTGACTAATGCGCCTGGGGTATTTATGGAGTATATGAATAGGATTTTCCATCCGTACCTAGACAAGTTTGTTGTGGTGTTTATTGACGATATTTTGGTGTATTCGAAATCTGAAGAAGAGCATGCTGAACATTTGAGAGTGGTTTTAGGGGTTCTACGAGAAAAGAAGTTATTTGCTAAACTGTCCAAGTGTGAATTTTGGTTAGAAGAGGTTAGTTTTCTTGGTCATGTGGTTTCAAGAGGGGGTGTTGCTGTTGATCCTTCTAAGATAGAAGCGGTATCTAAGTGGGAAGCTCCGAAGTCAGTTTCTGAGATAAGGAGTTTTCTTGGACTTGCAGGCTATTATAGGAAATTCATTGAGGGATTTTCTAAGTTGGCGTTACCGTTGACGATGTTGACTAGAAAGGGGCAAGCGTTTGTTTGGGACTCAAAATGTGAAGAAGGTTTCCAAGAGTTAAAGAGAAGGTTAACTACTGCTCCTATTCTGATATTACCAAGTCCATCGGAACCATTTGAGGTTTACTGTGATGCTTCATTGTTGGGTTTGGGTGGTGTTTTGATGCAGAATAAGCAGGTTGTAGCTTATGCTTCGAGACAACTGAAGGTTCATGAGAGGAACTATCCAACACACGATTTAGAGTTGGCAGCTGTGGTATTTGTTCTGAAGTTATGGAGGCATTACTTGTACGGGTCAAGATTTGAGGTTTTCAGTGACCATAAAAGTTTAAAGTATTTGTTTGATCAGAAAGAGCTGAATATGAGACAGAGGAGATGGTTAGAATTTCTGAAGGATTATGACTTTGGTTTGAATTACCATCCGGGTAAAGTAAACGTAGTGGCTGATGCATTGAGTCGGAAATCATTGCATATGTCTATGTTAATGGCTAAGGAATTGGATTTAATTGAGCAGTTTAGAGACTTGAGTTTGGTGTGTGAGAGTACTCACAATAGTGTTAAATTGGGAATGTTGAAGTTAACGAGTGGTATTCTGGATGAGATTAGAGAGGGGCAGATATCCGATGTGCTTTTGGTTGATAAGTTGACTCTAGTGAATCAAGGTCAAGGTGGTGAATTCAGAGTTGATGAGAATGGTGTTTTGAAATTTGGTAATCGGGTGTGTATTCCGGATGTTACCGAACTTAAGAAGAGTATTCTTGAGGAAGGACATCGTAGTGGCCTGAGTATTCATCCTGGGGCTACGAAGATGTATCATGATTTGAAAAAGTTATTTTGGTGGCCGGGAATGAAAAGAGAAATTGCGAGTTTTGTTTATTCTTGTTTGACTTGTCAGAAGTCAAAGATTGAGCATCAGAAGCCGTCTGGGCTAATGCAACCGTTGGCTATTCCAGAGTGGAAGTGGGATAGTATCAGTATGGATTTTGTTTCTGGTTTACCGAGGACAATTAAGAATTTTGAAGCTATTTGGGTGATTGTTGACAGATTGACAAAATCGGCTCATTTCATTCCAATCAGAATGGATTATCCGTTAGAGAGATTAGCCGAGTTGTATATTGAGAAAATTGTAAGTTTGCATGGTATTCCGTCGAGTATTGTTTCGGACAGAGATCCTAGATTTACATCGAAGTTCTGGGAAGGTTTGCATAAGGCTTTGGGAACTAAGCTGAGATTGAGTTCTGCATATCATCCGCAGACTGATGGTCAGACTGAGAGGACGATTCAGTCACTGGAGGATCTTTTGAGGGCTTGTGTTTTGGAAAAGGGAGGTGCTTGGGATTGTTATTTACCTTTGATTGAGTTTACCTACAACAATAGTTTTCATTCGAGCATTGGTATGGCACCGTTTGAAGCTTTGTATGGTAGGAGATGTCGGACGCCTTTATGTTGGTATGAGTCCGGTGAGAGTGCTGTGGTTGGATCGGAGATTGTTCAACAAACTATGGAAAAGATTAAGATGATTCAGGAGAAGATGAGGATTGCTCAGAGTCGTCAGAAGAGTTATCACGACAAGAGGAGGAAGTCACTTGAGTTTCAAGAGGGAGATCATGTGTTTCTTCGTGTTACTCCGATAACTGGGGTTGGTCGAGCTTTGAAGTCGAAGAAGTTGACACCTCGATTTATTGGTCCTTATCAAATTTTGGAGAGGATAGGGGAGGTAGCCTATCGTATCGCTTTACCGCCGTCACTTGCGAATTTGCATGAGGTTTTTCATGTGTCTCAGTTGAGGAGGTACATTCCTGATCCGTCGCATGTGGTCCAAGTAGATGATGTACAGGTGAGAGATAACCTGACTGTTGAAACATCACCTATGAGGATCGAGGATCGAGAGTTGAAGCAGTTGCGGGGTAAAGAGATTGCTTTGGTAAAGGTAGCTTGGGGAGGACCAGCAGGTGGCAATGTGACTTGGGAACTTGAGAGTCAGATGAAGGAGTCTTATCCAGAGTTATTCGCTTGAGGTATGTTTTCGAGGACGAAAACTCTTTTAGTGGGGGAGAGTTGTAACACCCCGATAAAAATAAGATAATTATTTAATTTAAGTTAATAATATATTTATTAATTTAATTAAATAATTGGAATATTATTGGATTATTATTATTGGAATAATAAAGTTGGAATATATATATATAAAGAGTTCCATTTGGTAAAAAAGGTTTTTTACGTGAAAACCAGAGAAGCGACAGAAAGTGAGAATTGGGAGAAAAGAGAAGAAACTGAGAAAGGGAGAAGAAGAGGCTAGGGCTCAAGAGGAGATTTCACGATTGTTGAAGGTCAAAGAAGATTTGCCGGATTAACTCAGGTAAGGGGGGTTTATCGTCGTTTAATGGGTATTATGGGTTAACATGTAATGGGTAGTGATAAGCCATTGATTTGACCCTAATTGGGATGTTGAATGCTGAAAAATTGAGATGAATAAGTTATGTTAAAGCTGTAATTGAATCTGTAATTGGATGAGTCTTGATTTTCCGAAAGTGTAGCTTTTTACGGAATTGGAATCGGAGGTCCGGAAGTCCTCCAACGGCGGAAAATGCGGAGAATTCTGCATTCTGCTTCGTGTTAGCGCAGGAACAGCTTTTTGTCTTGCGTTAACCGGTTAACCCAGGGTGTTAACCGGTTAACACTGTTATGAATTGTGAAATATTGCTGTCCGTGTTGCGTTAACCGGTTAACCCAGGGTGTTAACCGGTTAACACTGTTGTGAATTGCCAGGAAGCGTGTTCTGTGTTGCGTTAACCGGTTAACCCAGGGCGTTAACCGGTTAACACTGTGTGAAAAGTGAAAAATTTATATTTAAATGTGGTGTGCATGTTTGATGTTTGGCCTATATTGGCGTATGATATAATAGGGATCATTTCCCGTTGTTTTGAGCGGTAGGGGTATTAGTAGAGCGTGCTAATACTGTGATTGATTATGTGGCATGATATGATTATGTGATAAATATGTGGATGATGTATGATTGTATGCATAATGCTGTGGATGTATCTATTATGTATGCAATTGTGAATGGACTGTTTATGGCTTAGAGTGTGAGCATATGTCCATTGTGGATGATTGTTGATGTTTGCATGACTAAGTGATTTAGCTTGCATATTGTGGCCTTTATGGTGGTAGCTAATTCCCATGGTAAGGAATTAATGAGTGAGTTATTGTGGATTGTTGTTGATGTTTGCATGCTAGGTGATTAGCGTGCATAGCATAGCCCTTGGGGTGGTAGCTAATTCCCATGGTGAGGAATTAGTGAGTGAGTCACTAGGTCTCAAATGAGTGGGACTAGTGAGCTTGGTAGCCGTATCTGGATTTGATCGGTGAGGTTGAACTATATGTTCACGAATAGTCGGTACCGCATGCATGGAGTCTCATTGCATAATGTATGTAATGTGTATAATATGAATGGATGTGTTCCAATATTATACGTGTGTTTTGTGTTTGTGTTGAATATGATTGTGATTATGAGTTGGTGTTGCCGTTACTGAATGTGTGGTCTGATTAGGGTGATAAAATGTGTTAATTTACTTAGCATTACATGATATTTTATAATGCTTATTATATCGATTGAGGAACTCACCCTTACAACTATGTTTCAGGTAACGTGTAGTGATTGAGTAGAAGCTAGTCCTTGGAGTCTAGTGTAGTTCCTTAGTGAGTCATGCTCTGGTAGATGTAACATCGGGACGGGATGTTTTGCCTTGTTTTCGGTTTGGTTGTTGAATAACCTTACATGTAATGTGTTACATGTTTTGCATGTCGTTGTTAATTTCTATCCGCTGCGAATTATGCAAATGTTTATTTTGATGAATAAATGAGCATGACGAGTTAAATTGGAACATGGTGTGAAGTGTCAAGTGTGACACCCTTAAATTGCATATATACTCTGATTTATGTTTGGTTGTTTTAATTATTTATTGGGGTATTTTAGAAGGGTGTTACAACAAGCGCATTGATACTAATATATGATATGTGTTCCTAATTTCTGAATTAAGCAAACAAATTCCGAATTAAGCAAACAAATTCCGAATTAAGCAAACAAATTCCGACTTAAGCAAACGGGTTAAGCATACACGAATTAAGCAAACGCGATTATGGAATATATATCAATCGAAATTAATCAACACATATTCTATATAACTTGAATAAAGCATACAAGACACATAACAAAATATTGAAAGGGAAAATACGTTTGATTGAAAATTAGGAAACCTCGAAGTATCGGCGAAAATCGATTACAGCAGATCAACCTTGTGAACTTTAATTCTCCATGAAATCTTCTAAGTAATATTGTATCATCAAAATTCATAATAGGATTCCTATAGCAGTGAAATACCTAATATAATAAAAGGGAAATTCGGGCCCTTATGGGATCCGACCCGAAAATTACAAAAACCGGCCCAAACTAACTATTTTAATTAAGTCTGAAACTTCAACGAATTATTCGATCCATATTCATTCCTAATATTCTATTTACTTCAACATGAAACTTGTATTTCTTTCTCTTATCTTTCCAACGTATATTAGAACACATCAATCTGACTTCTCTAGCTCAAGTTATGATCTTCATAGTGACAAGGTATCAAATAACTGTTTATGCTGAAAATAAAGTACGAAAATAAAATAAAGCCAAAAATAAACTTAAATATAAAAACACGCTAAAATAGTAAAAATAATAGAACAAATTATAGAGTTGCCTAAGTAGAATAGTAGAAGAATGTGCATTAAAATGCACTGATCAGTGAAGCAAGGCCAATCAAGCAAGATATACATGCTGCATAAAGCCCTTTATGGACTTAACCAAGCTCCAAGAGCCTGGTATGAGAAGATAGATTACCCACTAAGAGAGAAATAATTTGTTAAGTGCACAAATGAGCATGGAGTATATGTCAGAAGAAGTAGGAGTGAATTGCTTATATTATGTCTCTATGTCAATGGCCCGTTGATAACAGGTAGCTCCAAGAAAGAGATCGAAGAATTCAAAGGTGATTTGAGCAAGAAGTTCAAAATGTCTGAATTGGGCAACATTTCATACTTCCTTGGTATAAAATTATACAAGAGTATTAGAGGCCTAATGATACATCAAAAAAGATATGCAAGTCAAATACTTAAAAGATTTGAGATGAAAGACTGTCATGCAACTTTGATACTTGCTGAACCAAGACTGCAACTGTCAAAAGACTCAGATGAAGATGATGTATATCCAACTCAATACAGAAGACTCATTGGATCGTTAAGATACCTTTGTTATTCAAGGTATGATCTAGCATACAATATAAGTATGGTAAGTAGATTCACGCAAAAGCTAAAAATATCACTCCTAGTAGCCACAAAGAGGATACTAAGGTATCTCAAAGGAACTTTCGACTATGACATTTTATTTCGTGTCGCAGATTAAGGAAAAGAATGCAAACTAGTGGGATACACCGACTCGAGTTGGTGTGGAGATGTTGAGGATAAAAAATCCACAACTAGGTATGTGTTTATGTTAGATGGTGTATCCATTGCTTGGAGTTCAAGAAAGGAACCCGTAGTAGCGTTGTCATCATGTGAGGCTTAGTGTATAATTGTCACTCTCTATGCATGTCAAGTAACATGGATGGTGAACCTGATCGAGGAAATTCCAGAAGAAGAACATGGAGCAATGACTATGAAGATAGACAACGTTAATACTATCAATCTGACACAGAAACTGATAGCACATAGAAGAAGAAAACACATCGAAATGAGGTTCTATTAACTTTGAGAGCAAGTAGCGAATGTGAAGCTGAACTTGGAACACTGCAGAATTGAAAATCAGATTGCAGACATCATGATGAAGGTTGTGTATGTCGAATTGTTCAAGAGATTAAGAACAATGATTAATGTAGATAATTTATACACAATTAATTAAGCTGTGTGTTAAATATGTAATTATTTGTGTTAAGCATGCTGTAAGATTCAATTGAGTCGAAGTCGAATGTATTCAATAGTAGTTGAAGTAGATAGCTGTCGAAGGAGTTAACCTCGACAGAGTTAACTTAACAGTTATTTTGTTTTATTAGTTACTTAGAGATTACTTGGTGTGCAAGTAATATCATATATAAATAGGAAATTATCCTACTATTATAAGTAGTTGTTGAATAAGAAAATTCAGTGAGAATAAACGTAGAGAGAAACTCTGCATAATTTGATTCATCTTCTTCCCCTTTATCTCAAAACCTTAATTTCTCTTTTCTTCCCCAATTCACTTTCACAGATTTCTTTTCTTCTCAAATCATTGTGCGGCAAAATCTTGCAACCAAGGTGTGGTTGAATCACTCAAATGACGAGTGAGGAACGAGAAGAACGATGAATCCGAAAGATTGATTCTCATTCAATCAAGTTTGATTCAGATTATCTCCAAGACTGAGGTTAATTCCAACATTATTGTTATTGATGATGAGGAGGAAGATTCAGAATTTGTCAACAAATTTGATGTTTTGCAGATTGAAAAGAAAAAAATAGGTTAAAAAAATAAATATAAAACAATATATTTTTCTTCGGTTATTACTAAAAAAACTAAGATGAAAAATAACATGTTTTTTCAGTTTTGAAAATACAAAATATATAGTTGTTGGGATCGAACCCATGACCATTTCAATTATAACCTAAATTTTTCAAAAAATATCATTTGTTACTTGGCTTGTGTAGCTAGGCTAAAATCTCATTGACATCTAAAATAAGATGAATTTTTATGTAGCAGTGATTTTTGAATTTCCTAAGAGTGACTATTCATCATCAAGAGTGGGAGAAGCAACCCTCAGATTCATCAGAAGGGAAGAGTCTTCCCACCTTGGCCTAATGGCTAATATGCATAAATAGGTTAGGTTGATTACTTCCTTTTTTTAGAATCTCTCACTCCTACAATTTTACTTTTAATCATTCAAAAAATAAAAAATTGTCAATTATACTCTTTTTACAATTTAGCCATTTACTCTATATTATTTCATCCCCACTTTAAACTTTTTCGGATTTGGAGAGTTTTCACCCATACAATTTTTTTATTTGCAAAGATGGTTCGGTGAGTGAAATTTATTAGAATACTTCGTAGGAATGATCTGGTACCAGTGCTCCTTTCTTTTATTGTTCAAATTGCTTTAAATGAAATAATTTGATATGTATTTTTTTATTTCTTTGAAAAAAATCTATTTTTTAAATATTTTTATTATGTTTTATATGAGTGGAAATCCCCTTTTATGGAAACCTATCACGTTAGACGAAATTAGTTGCATCATCTACTACACAAAAGTTTCATGTACCAGAAATTGAAGTAATATGAGTTAGGGGGATTGGAATTAGACATGAATGTCTCGGTCGGAAATGAGAAGAATAAATACAAAATTAATATTGGATTATGATATAGGTAACGAGTAGAATAAAATCAAATTTTCAATATCAAATTTTCTTACTATGTTTCAAATTTATTTTATTTTATAATTGTGTTATATTTTAATTTTCAAAAATATTTGTGTTGCATTTCAATTTTCAAAAATAATTGTGTTAAGATTTAATTTATTTTTTAATTGTGTTACATTTTAATTTATTTTATAATTGTGTTACATCTTAATTGACTTGAAATCTACATACATTTATTGACTTTCAAAGATTTAATTGACTTGAAGTCATACATACATTTGCTGAAATCTAGAAATGCTTTGAAACTTTCAAAGATTTATTGACTTGACTAAGGTATTTGTCTTTTTATCCGACAATGAGGCAAACATAAGTTTCATGGCTGATACTCAAAGAAAAACACAACCATGTCCTATGCTGATAATTTACCACAAACTGACACACATTAAAAGACAAAGATTTGGATAGCAGAATTCAAGGTTGCCATTTTTTTGGGGTTTGTAGAAGCAACATTCAAACTTTGGACGGTCAATTTTCCAGCAATTTCATATTTGCAACTTTATAGCCATTTTCACCCCAACATTTTGCATAGTAGCTAGGAACTAGATAGCTATGAGATGATAGTTTAGTTTCAACCATATTTGATAAGAAGTTCAAAATGTATTCTTTTTTCCTAATTTCATATGATATGAGTTGTTATAGAATTATTATATGTAGACATAGCTAGCATTTACTTTTTGTGTGGTTGATATTAGCATAGCTATATATATCATTATCACTTTTAAATGTTTATATGAGAATGGGATTATGATTACTATAGGCATAACTAGCATTACTATATTGGTATTGGTATGATGTGAATATAAGTCACTATGTCTCTTTGATTTTGATCATTAAAATTGCGACATTCAAACCTCTCCCTCTTTATAATATAACGTTCTTATGCATGAGAAACTGTGAGACACACCCATTAATATTAAAAATAAAAAACATTTTAAATAAGGAAAAACAATTTTTTAAGGAAAACAATTATGCTTTTTGGAAAATACTATTAGAGGGAGCATGTGAATAAAACAGACATAAGCACACATTAACTCAGAGTGTTATAGAGAATGTGTACATGCATATGCATTATTTTGACTGACAATTCATATGATATGAATGTTTATCAACACAATAATTTGTGTGCATATCAATGAAGAACTGACATAACGATAACTACACTATCAAATGTCAAGGGTTTGTTTGTTTCTAGTTGATATTAGGAGACCAAGACTATAAATGTATGTGTGCACACAGTCAACTTCAGTGCTTTATTTATTACTCCTCCTATTTCAAAAATAATGTTATTTAAAAAATTTTTGTAAGAATTAAAAACTACGCTTTTTTTTTTAAAATAACCGTAATTTAAAAAAATAATATTAAAATAATCTATTTTTCAATTAATTATCAATAATAACACTTTTTAATAAAAAGAAACTTATCCGTCTAAAGCAGTCACCATACCAAATATCGCATGTACTTGCTAGTTGTACTAAGGCGTCATGCCTAATGGCTAATGCATGCACCACAAACCAATCCAATTGGCGCATGCTTTACCTTGTTGCACTATGACACCATTGCATGTGGTGCAAGCATGCATCACTTGGTGCATGCGCCACTCTATGTTTTTTTATGACTTGAGATGCATGCAGTAGTCATGTCTATTGACGCCATAGTGCAACTAACTAGTGCATGCGCCATTTGGTATGACGACCGCTTTAGACGAATAATTTTTTTTGTTTTAAAAGTGATTATATTAATAATTAATATAAAAAGTGTGTTATTTTGATATTATTTCTAAAAAAATGATTATTTTAAAAAAATTCAAAAACTACAATAATATTACACTTTTTAAAAAGTAATTTCATTAGTGTTTTAGAAGTAATCCGAGAAATAATAATCAAAGAATACAATAAAGAAATAACAATCAATTTTATATTAAGAAGTGATAATGACATTCACTTTAAGAAGGGAAAACTTATAGAAAAATTGATTTTGTCTTTTTAAGTCAGTGATGAATTGATATAATCAGGATTCCAGGAGATGTTGGTTGATACACAAATATTTATAGGCATTGACGTAGATGTGTTGTGTGAGATTATGTCTAAAAAAAACTTCCTGCTAATATGATTGTCTCTGTATAATATGAAAGCTGATAGATCATTTCTATTAAGATTTTAATCGTTGATTTTAGTTGAAATGATAGATATCGAAGAAATCTCTCATTTTTCTCTATAAGACTTCGTTGTAATATTCTCTAGTCCAAAACATTTTAAGTTTGAATTTTTCTTCTTCTTCTTTTCTTTTATACTATTGTATTAAATTATTATTGAATCTAATGTAAATGTATTGGCGTTCATATAATATTATTATCTGTTTGTTGTTTAATATCAGTTGTATAATTTTCTTCTAATTTTCATATTATTTCATTTGATTATGTACTTTAGCAAAACTGTTTTTACATACGATTGATTAATTTTTGCAGACAACTTATTAAATAAGATGTTTTTATCTAGTGTAAGACATCTTGTCTATGTTTGTTTCTTGCGTGTGTTGCTCTATCTATTTGAACATCACTTAAGCATATTTGGGAAAAGATTTTTAATCCGAATCAGTTTGGTAAAGATGATGTTAAATCAAAAATTAGTTTGAAAAGATTTAATTGGATTTGATTTAATAAAATGTTCATATTTAGCTTTAATGAAGAAGATTGAACTTGAGATTTTTGGATTCAGTTTACTTTTGTTGAAATCCTACTGGACTTTTCAGTTGGATCATATTTTCTATTTAAGGAGATGATTCTCCTATTTGATGACTCACCCCTTGAAGTTTTATGTGTGTCATATTTTTGTTTTAGTTAGTCTTTGTATCTTCGTTGCTACACTCTATTCTTGAGGGTCTTTCTTATTTTAAAAGGATATGGTATTTGACATGTAATTATGACTTGAATCACGTCAAATATAATTATTTTCTTGCTAACACTTGGGAGAGTGTATGAGTGAAAGTGAGGAGTCTCAGATTTAAGCGAAGCTTAGGTCGAAATTCACGAGTAGTATTAGGAAAATGACACTGAACTTAGAGAGTTTAGATATGACTATCATGTATTATAAACTATTGATTTAGTGAGTTTTCTTTCATTAGGATGATTCTCTCCAAACGTATGTGACATTGCACCAAATTAGGTTAACAATTATCTTTGTTATTTAATTTGTTTATTTGTCTTTTGCTTCTTGTATATTGTATTGTCTCACACATTGTCTGAACATTGTGTGTGACATATTATCGTTGTTCGAATATAATTTGAATTGGCATCAGTGCATACACCCTTTTCTGGTTAGACAAGCTCATTGGGTTTCTATATGTTATGTTCAAGATGGACAATTCCAAAGAAGAAGGATCTTTTAATTGCCCACTAATTCTTGATGACACGAATTATGACTTTTGGTAGGCTCACATGGTTTCCTTTCTTAAGTCAATGGACAACAAGACTTGGAAGTTGCAATCATAAAAGGATGAACTCCACCAAAGATCATAGTTGAAGACTACGCTAAAACTATAAAGCCTGAAAAAGATTGGCTAGCTGTTGAGGACAAAGATGCACTTGGAAACTCTCGTGTTCTTAATGCCATATATAATGGAGTTAATAAAATTATCTTCAAGATCATAAATACTTGCACTAGGCCTAATGAGGCTTGAGAGGCTCTTGAAGTTGCTCATGAAGGTGCATCTAAAGTTCGTATGTCGAGACTTTAACTTCTTACCATAAAATTTGAAAACATGAAGATGCGAGAGGACGAAAATATCCCTAAATTTATTGTCCGAATATGTGACATTGCTAAAAACTTCTTTACTCTTGGTGAAAAGATGTATGAAGAAAAACTTGTAAGAACAATTCAAAGATCTATGCCCAAGATGTTTTACAAGAATGTTACACCATTAAAGAATCTCAAGATGTTTCCACAATGAAAGTTGATGATTTAATTGGATTATTACTCACATTTAAGATGACCATTGATGACAAATTCGAAAAAAAGAGTATGGGTGTGGTGTTCAAAGTAGAGACTAAAGATTGTGATGACCAGATAAAATATGATGTTGATGAAAATCTAATTGTGTCCATTTCCATGCCAGCTAAGAGTGTTGTCAAGGTCATGATAAGACCTGATAAAAGATTTAGAAATAATGACTCTACCAATGTAAAAGACAACAAACAACATAGTTTAAAAGGTGTCAAATTTCAGCGTAAAGGAAAAGATGGAGAAAAACTGAACAAAGGCAAAGCAATCCAGTTTCATGAATGCAAAGGGTTTGGACATATTCATGTTGAATGTCCAAGTTTTCTTAGAAAACATTAAAAAAAGCTAAAATTCCACTTTCTCTGATGATGAATATGATGAAGAAAATGAATATAATCAAGCTAACAACGTGATGGCATTCACTACCCGCATAAGATCAAATTTTGAACTGCATAATGATAATGACAATACTAGTGATGATAACATATATGATGATGCCCTTGCTAAACCATACAAGACACCGCACCTCAAATGGACTTAAGAATATTAAGTTATTTAAAAAAAAAGAGGAGAGAATTGAAGCCATTCTTCAAGATAAAATTCGTCTCATGCTAACCATCTTAGAGTTCAAGGAAGAAGTTGGCCATCTAAATTCCAAACTTGAAGGTATGATCGAATCTATTTACATGTTGAATTATGGAACTGAAAACCTTAAGGAAGTTCTAGGTGTAGGAAATTCATTAAAAGACATAAAGGGAATTGGATATAATGGCGAGCCATCTAACTCAAAGAATATGTTTCTTACACTGATTTAGAAAACATAATTCATAATATCTAGTTATAAGTAACAACAACTTTCCAAACATATTAACAATGTTCTAAGTTTTAAACCATATTCTGTTAGGTATGTCACTACTGTGCTCGACATGGTCACATACAATGATACTGCTACAAACTATATAGAAGTCCAACATACCATAAACATTCATATCCTCAATTGAAAGTTAGGTGTGATATGCGACCTCATAAAGTATGGCGTGCTAAGTCTGACATACTAGGCTATATTGCCTATACTTCTCTAAGGGTCCCATATGTGAAGATTGGTACTTTGATAGTGGTTAGTCTAGATACATGACTGACAATTTTTTATACCTAAACAACATTAAATTTTATTCTAACAACTATGTCAGATTCAGTGAAGGTGCCAGAGGAAAAATTATTGGAAAATGGAAGTTAGACTATCATGGTCTTCCTTATCTTAATGATATACTTCTAGTTGATGCTCTCAATTCTAATCTTATTAGTATCACTCAACTCTATTATCAAGATCTATATGTCAACTTTAATAAAGTTAAACGCACAATCACAAACAAAAACTATGCTTAACTAATGAAGGGATCCAGATCTATAAACAACTATTACATATGGTCTCCTTATGATAAGAACCAACCTCAATGTTGTCTGATTTCCAAAATTGGTGAAACGTAGTTATGGCACATGAAACTTTGGCACTTAAATCTCAGAAGTATCATGAAGATTGTCTTTGAAAAGGATATTGTTGGCTTACCTGATCTCAAGATTGAAGAAGACAAAATTTGTAGTGAGTTTTTAGATAGGAAAGCAACCAAGATTTCAGACAAGAAGGTCCAACATCTTACTACTACTCATGTACTTGAACTTCTTCATATGGATCTCATGGGACCCACTTAAGTTGAGAGCCTTGAGGGAACGAAATATGTATTTTTTTATGTTGATGAAATACTCAATATTCACATGGTGAGTTAATTCGTGAAAAGTTTGATACATCACTATTTTTTAAGGTCTATGCCAGTGTTTACACCGTGAAAAAGGAAAAAATTTGACAAGATCATTTGTATTCATAGTGATCATGACAGATAATTTGAAAACTCAAACTTCTCTACCTTCTGTACCAGTGAAGAAGTAACTCATGAGTTTTTTTTTGCTCCAATCACACCCTAGAAAAATGGTGTTATTCATAGAAAGAATCATACCTTGCAAGAAATATCTAGAGTTTTGATTCATGCCAAAAATCTTCCATACTAATCTTAGGTTGAACAACAAATACTTCTTGTCATATTCATAATCGAGTAACCATGACAAGGTACCAAGGCCACACATTATGTCCTATGGAGAGGAAGGAAGCCAAAAGTGAAATAATTTCATTTGTTTGATAGTTTTTCCTACAATCTTACCAATAGAGAACAAAGACAAAAATGTGATCCTAAAAGTGATGAAGATAAATTTTTGGGGTTTTCCATTAATAACAGGGCATATCGTGTATTTATTAAACCTACAAAATATATGATGGAATCCATAAATATAATTTTTAATGATGTCCAAACCAAACTTATCTCTCATCAAGATGAAGATTATGCCTCTCCAAGTTAAAATATTATGCAAAATATTCCAGACAATGAAGCTAAACAACCTACAACCAAATCTAGAAGATGACGATTCAGTAAATGATGAATATAGTGCTCCTAAAACAAAGAACCATATTCATGGATACAAAAAACTATCCCATTTAAAACATAATTGGGGTATCTAAATGAAAGAGTCATTACACAAATAAAAGAACAAGTTGATTATAGAGATATGATAACTAATATGTGTTTTATCTCTAAAATTGAGCCTAAGAATGTTAAATAAACCCTCAATGATGAATATTTAGTAAATTCTATGTAGAAATAACTTGTTTAATTTGAAAGGAATAAGGTATGAGAACTAGTTCCTAGAACTAACTATGTAAACATCATTGGCATTATACTGTGACAACAAAAGTGCTATCAATATTTCCAAAAATCATATTCAACATAGCCAAACCAAACACATTGATATTCAACATCACTTTATTAGAAAACTTGTATAGGAAAAGAAAATCTTCCTTGAACATGTTATAACTTACAAACAATTAGTTGACATCTTTACAAAATATTTGATGTGTTTAATTTGAAAAACTCATATTTTCCATAGGATTTTGTATTATTGACTTATAGTAATTAATGTGCTTGTGGCTGAAAAATAGTTAGGCCCAATGCAATTGTCATAAGAAGGTCCATATTGAAGGTGAGAAACATACACAAGAAGGGGTCTTGATTTGTGTATGCTCAAAAATCGATTTCACTTCTGAACCTGCAAGCTCATATTCTGAATAAAGTTCAGACTCTGATATCAAAAGTAAACACATCAGCATAAATAAAATGTTTAGAAGTAAATGCAAGCAACGCACAAAGATTATCCTGGTGCCCATCCTCAACTGAGAGTAGTCCAATCCCCTTGCCTCAACAAGAGCTTTTCACTATAACCAAACAAGTTACAAATTTCTCAAGCACGCTTTCAAGAGACTTCAATGCTCAATCAACCTAGAAATAGACTTCTGCTCAAGTCCTCAGACAAGATACTTCCTTGCTCAATCAGCCTAGAAAGAGACTTAAGCTCAACAAGTCCTCAGACAAGAGACTTCCTTGCTCAATCAACCTAGAAAGAGACTTCGTTGCTCAAACACGCAGACAAGAGACTTCCTCTACTTTAAACAGAAGTTTAGTAGAAAAAATAACTACTATACTTTGATACACAATCATAAGTATAACAGTTGTGCAACAATCACAAAGGTTTTACAACCTCTTAAGATTCTAAGATAGACTAAGATAAGAAATCTTAAGATCTTTAGGCAATAACAGTTACAAGAAATAACAACTTATAGTTATGCTTTAGATCTTTCAAAATGCATTATGATGTTGTAACCTTCCTTTGAGTCTCCAACTTCCTTTTATAGAGAATGAGAAAGATTCATTGGATGGTTTTAATATAATAAGCAAACTTAGTGAAAAAGTATGCCAAGAGAGACTCTGAAGACTAGCATCTGGTCTGAAGCTTTGTGTTCATAAATAATAGAATTACTCTCAAAATCTTTCGAAGTACTAGGTATCTACCAAAAGGTAGAACAAACTGAAGATGCCACATCTCTGTTTGTTGAGCCTTGCAAAATGAAGCCCTAGTTGTATTTATCCATAATTTAGGGGCTTTGAAAAAGAAAAGACTACTTTGGTACAGTGTACGGATCAGATGCCCTTCGTCCTTTCAGAATCTAAGCTATCATCAGAAGCTGAGTATTGAGACTAGAGTCTGAACCTTCATAATTTGATGCCTTCAGATGTTGATAAACCACTTCAGATTCTGATTAATCATAATTAGGCAAACATTTCTTCTTCATATATGCTAACAATCAGGATTAGTTCTATGATTTCAATACTGCACACTTGAACAACGATTAGCAAACCCTATTGTTCTTTAAATACATTGTTATCATCAAAACCTTTTAAGAGCATAAACAAATATTGTTTCAACAATCTCCCCCTTTTTTATGATGACAAACAAATGTATTTAAGAACAATGGTTGTTGGTAATTTTAACAGAGTCTGATATCAGGGTATGAGGTTTGTAAGCTCCCCCTGAATCTGACAGTCCTTAGGTTGAGGTTTGTAAGCTCCATCTTAGTCCTTTTCTATGTTAATTTTATATTTTAATTTGATTAAAATATTCTAGCATTAGGGTCTGAGGTTTGTAAACTCCCCCTGAGTTTGACAGACCTTAGGTTGAGGTTCGTAAACTCCTCATTTAGTCTGATAGTTCTTAAGTTGAGGTTTGTAATCTCCCTATAAGTCCTATATATGTTAATTAAATCTCTCATTTTGATATAAAAATGTTCAGAAGAAATTAATATCGAAATAATTGAATAATTAGGGTTCATGATTAATTAAAAGCATTAAAAATACTTTTAACCTTCTTAAATATTCCCATAATTTTCTCCCCCTTTTGTCATCAATAAAAAGATAATAAATAGAGATATTGATGACTGATAAGTATTTGAAACACATTTTTCAAGATGGTCAAAGATAGAATGTGATAGTATTTCCAAGAAATAGCAAGTTTAGATGCACAAGACTCAAAGACACAGTCCTCAAGATAGAGGAGATGTTAACTAAAAATCCCTACAAAAATAGATGAAGATTTAACACCAAATCACACAACTAATAAGAATGGCTAAAAAGAAGACATTCAAAGCATATAATGGAGATTTTGAAAAAGAAATCCACAATATGATGAGAAAAGATTCCCAGGAAGAGAAAAAGAAGAAAAAGAAGGTTGAGGAACTAGTAAGAACTCAGAGTACCACACCAGTAGCTGTGGAAAGCATATCTGGTGGAGTGACTGAGAAAATCAAGAATCCATCAGCTGATGAGGATGGGATAAAGACTATAGGACTTTTCTGGAGACTTACAAGGGAACAAAAGACCAAGAAGATGATTTTTATGAACTGTTCTTGTAATGTCTTATGAATAAAGTTGCTATTTATTTTCCAATTGTCATCCACAACCTTTGTTTTCTTTCAAAATATGATTTATGCTTAAAAATTAGTCAGTATAAAACAAAGAAAGATTAAATCAGAAAGAACAAATAAGGAATTTTTCATTAAAAAAAAGTTACAGAGATAAAACATAAAATAAATAAATAAGTAAGAAAACATGAGGTGATTGCATAAGGGTAATTTCACAGAAATTAAGAAGTTACACATCATTATCCAATAGTCCTTACCCAACCAGATACTATGCAAGATTATTATCAGACATGTGAGTGTAATCTGAATAAAATAATCCACCTCTATCAGGCATTTTTCACCAGAGGCAGTTTCCTAGACTCTGATTGAAGCTACTTCTAATCAACATCAGACTTTGACACTTTGATTAGATACAAGTATTGTTCTTCAATATAGACCATGTTCAGATTCTTTTTTATGAAATCAAACCTTTCAATAGCTAAGGGTTTTCTAAATATGTCAACCCATTGATTATCACTATCAATAAACTTAATATTTATAACTCCCTTCTTAGCATAGTCTCTTATGAAGTGATGTTTAATCTCAATATGCTTGGTTTTGGAGTGTTGAACTGGATTCTTTATTAAATAGATAACATTAGTATTACCACAGAAGATAGGGATACTTTTCCACAAATTTGATAATCCTCTAACTGATATTTCATCCAGAGGAACTGTGTGTAACACTTACTAGCAGATACGTATTCTGCTTCTGCTGTAGAGAGAGCAATAGCTGTTTGTATCTTGCTAGCCCAGGATATTAGGGTTTCAACTATGAATTGATAATCTCCACTAGTGGACTTTATTTCAATTATATCCCTAGCATAATCAACATCGCAAAATAAAATCAACTTATAATTCAAGGATTTCTTATAAAGAAGTCTCAGATTTGCTGTTCCTTTCAGATACCTAAAGATTCTCATAACAACAATTAAATGAGTTTCTCTATGATCTAATTGGAACCTTGCACGCAAACATACGCTGAATAAAATATCAGGCCTAGAAGCAGTTAAGTAAAGCCTTGAGCTACCAGTAGAGCCTTATTCCTTACAACTTCTCCTTGTTCATTTAGCTTTTTTCTAAACACCCACTTTATTCCAATAATTTTTTTCAGATCAGGTATTGGAACCAAATCCCAAACATCATTCCTCTGGAATTGATTAAGATATTCTTGCATGGCCATGATCCATCCATCATCTGATAAAGCCTCATCTATAAAAGTTGGATCAATCATAGAAGTAAACCCTAACATGAAGTTATTATCTTTGAAAGCAGATCTAATTTTTAAGGGATCATCCTTATTCAATGATTAGATCTTCTGGATGAGAGTCTTTATATTTGAAGGACTTCTTGGGTTATGCTGAAATTTTTGAACCATCTTGGGTTCCTTTTGAATCCTCCACTTTTGGAAGAGCTTCAGACAAATGATCAACTTATGGTTCAACAACTTCTGAACCTCTGACTATTGAGACACTAATTTTTGAAGATCCATCCTCTGTGTGTTCTTCAGTAACCTGTAAATCTACAACACTTTCAACATGCTTTGACATATCATGATCAGGCCCTTTATCATCAAATTTGACATGTATAGAATCTTCAACCATCTTGGTTTCAGGATTATACACTCTGTATGCTTTAGAGCGATTAGAGTATCCTAGAAAGATACCTTTTTGAGCCTTAGCATCAAATTTCTTTAAATAGATTTTGCTGTTCAGAATGTAACAGGTATATCCAAATTGATTAAAGTAAGATATGCTTAGATTTTTTCCTTTGAATAATTCATATGATGTTTTGTTCAGAATTGGTCTCATATAGATCCTATTATGAACATAACAAGAACTATTGATAGCTTCTGCCCACAAGTATTTTGGAAGATGTTTCTCATGGATCAGGGTTCTAGCCATCTCTTGTAGTGATATGTTCTTTCTTTCTACAACTCCATTTTGCTGTGGAGTTCTAGGAGAAGAGAACTCATGGATAATTCCATGTTTATCACAAAAGATCTCAAAAGGCTTGTTTTCAAATTCACCACCATGATCACTTCTAACTTTTATAATTTTTAGTTCTTTTTTAGATTAAACTTGTGTGTAGAAGATGGTGAATACTTTATATGAATCATCTTTGGATATAAGGAATTTAACCTAAGTCCATCAACTGTAATCATCAACAATGACCAATCCATACTTCTTCCCATTGATTGAAGTAGTCTCAATAAGACCAAATAAATCAATGTGAAGTAGTTCTAAGGGTCTAGATGTTGAGATAATGTTTTTAGATTTGAAAGAGCTTTTGTTAATCTTTCCTATTTGAGATGCTCCACAAAAAGCATCTGAGTGACAATAAAGATCTGGCAGTCCCTTGACAAGTTTTAGCTTTACCTTGAATTTTTCTCAGTTTTAGCCTTTGTTCTGGTTATTTTTCCGTTTACTTGTTAAGTGATGAAAGATGTAAAATGTGGAAAGTAAAGAACACAGTGAAATATCCTGGTTCCCTTCACACTTCGAGAGTACTCCAGTCCCCTTTCAACATGAAAGAGATTTTATTATTGTTAGATATTTAGACAAGACACCCTAGTCTCTCTATACAAGAATCTAACTTAATCACCCAATAACAATCCTCTTGGATTTTCCACTAAATGTATAAAGAGAACAATCCTCCCTTAAACACTCTCTTGCTTCCAAAAATTCTGGACAACAAGGTATTACAACCGATAATGGAAACTATTTGAGTAAAGAAAGTTGATGAATATGTATCAACCATTAAGACTGATCTTCCCTTTCAAGCAATCAATTTAAAATGATGTATAAGTAATCAAGTTTTTATGAATGTATGGAGAAAATTTTCTAGATTGATATGAAAACAATATGTAGAAAATTCTCAATGAAAGTTAAAGCTCCACAAACTTGTTTTGAAAAAAATGAGATAGAAAAATGAAGTTAAATTTCTATGAAAGGGGTGAGTTTTGAATTCTGAAAATATAAGGTTTATATAATGTTAAAACACCTATCTAAACTCATTCAATTGTATGTAGGGATGCCATGAAAAGCTACAATCGAAAACAACACGTTTGCTGCAATTACAAGGTGAAACATTGCCATTGCTTCAGTGGTAATCGGTTAACTTAAAGGTAGTAACCGATTACGTTGAAGCGTTACCACTGGAATTCGAAATTTTGCCAGTGTAACCGGTTACATGAATCTGGGTAACCGGTTACCTCAATCAAAAATGGCCACTGTCTGCAACGCTGGGACCATGTAACCAGTTACCTCAAATATGATAATCGGTTACTTTAGCAAAAAAGTGAAAAATCGCTTAAAAGAAAACCATGTAGCCAATTGTTTGATGCATAAACTATGTTTAATGATAAGTGGCATAAATGAATGTTTTTCTAGAGAACTTGATACTATCAAAGTAAGTTTGAATGATTATACCTTAAAAATCATGATCATTCCTACTAAGCTCCAAGACTTGATAAAACTTGAAACTTGGCTTGAGCTAATTTGAAGTCTTGAACCATTTGCTTTTTGTCATATATATTTGCATGTAGAATTGTCTTCATCAAAACACTTGTTGGAGAAGCTCATCTTCATATTTTCACCCCTTTTTGATGATGACAACCTATTGAAAGAATTGATGCAAGTTTCTATTTCAAAAAGAGTATCTCTCCCTTGACCAACACTCCCCCTTGATCTATGTTTAAGAGAATTTAACAATGTAGATTCTTGCTGTAAATTGGGTTAGATATATACATACTAATATAGATTCTTCTCACCCTTTGTCATTAACAAAAAGGATGGGAAAATACTTAAAAATTCACACATAAATATAACTATATATATAGATATGGACAACATGATATATCATATAATAAAACATCATATCATTAAGTCATAGTGCAACATTACTAAAACGACATACAAATGGAAAGACATGAACTTAAAAACATAAAGCATAGAAACTTAAACTAACATAGCGTAGTCTTAACAAAATACTTAAAAGACACATGAAAAACACATGAAAAACAAGACCACTTAATCACTTACTTCCATATACTCTTCTTCCGCATTCTCATTCACGGGTTGATGGTTTTTGTAGGCGTTAAATTCTAAACGGAGGTCTCTAAATTCCGTCATCATGAAATTCTCCAATGAACAAATTTTGTTATATATTACCTCATTGGCGTAGCCACCTTCAGATGCGGGTGGAAGTGCGGTTGCGGGAGGAGGAATGGGTGCGGTAAGGTCATCCTTATACTTGTAAGTTCCATCATTGTCTTGATAAATTCCGGTATTCTTCAATGCAGCCCCAATGTTAATATCACATTCTCTTCTCATTTTTTCTTTTGGTTCTCTCTTTAGGTTCATTCCACAAAATCTCATAATCTTAGTAACCAACCTTGCATAAGGAAGGCCACCAGTTATGCATTGTTGATGATGCATGTGGTAGAGAATAATGTAATCCAATTCACACGAATCCATTTCTTGATGGCATACATTAGTTGCATATCAGTATCTCCAATTTGGGAGTGGTTTGAGTGTTTCGATAGAAAAATGTAAGCAATGAGAAAATGCAGCATTCTATCACTTACAGTTAAGGTACTTGCATAGTAAATGAACCTAGATGAAGATGGATTTTGCCTACTCATTATCTCATCCTAAGACATTCTTGAAATTTCAACATAGTAGTTAAACTTATTATACTCACGCCATTCCGGAGTAAAATTATGCTGAATTTTTTGACCAACACATGGAACATTCAAGCATTGTCCTAAATCCTCTAAGGACAAAGCACTTTCAGTGTTCTTAACCTTAGAGATAAAAATAAAATTAGCACCAACAGAAAAGTTTGCATAAAACTCTTTGACCAAATTAGGAAAAATAGACCCATTATCGGAAATCAACTCTACAACACCTTGATAACTTAAAGCTTCATGAAAATCAAAGGTATGAGAGGGAAATGATCCAAGTTTACCAAATTTTGGAGGCATGAGAGTACGATTCTTGATGTTGAAAGTAAGCCTCCTTGATCTGAGAGAAGTTTCATCATTGTAAGTTGAACTTCCTTCATCTATTCTTGATTTTCCTCTCCCTTGCCTTGGTGGAGCCATTGATGAAGCTTGGAGGTGAAAGTTAGGGTTTGGAAATAGGTGAGAGACGGATGAGATGCGTTTTTGGAGTAGAGTGATATATAGTAGAAGAAAGTGAGTGGGGTTTTATTATTTTAATGATACATTTGTGTTTTTGATACAATGGCTTGGAAATGATGAAAATAGGTGAAGGGATAGGTGAAGAGAATCTGATGAGTTCGAATGCAAGGAATATGTAAGAGTGAATAAGTTTGACCCACTAAATTAAAACCACATAAAAAGAATTTATTTTTAAGATTTGGACTGTTGTAATTGGTTACATAAGCCTGGGTAACCGGTTACAGTCACGTAACAGACCATGGGAAAGCAAAAAAGCGACTAGTAACCGGTTACATGAATTAGGGTAACCGGTTACATGCTGGAATTTTTCAGAAAAACGGAATCTGGACAACATGTAGGAAAAAAAATACTTTTTAACATATTTTTTAGAGCATAAAAATTAATATATAAATTATGTATACATGTCATGAAAAATATTCAAGGTATAAGTAATTATTTTTCACAAAACACATATATTTCTCATAGTAACATAAATGTGAATTAACAAAGAGATATAAAAGATACGTGTACCTTGGTGTCATATTACCGATAAATAATAACAAAGAAGAATCATACATCAACCTCATCTAAAATGCCGAGTTCCCTTCGAATTTTATAGAATGGTTCTTTTGCAAGTGGTTTCGTGAATATATCCGTGAGTTGATTGTGAGCATCTACAAAAGTAACTTCAACATCCCTTTGAGCATATAATCACGAAGAAAATGATGTCGAATGTCGATATGTTTTATCCTTTAGTGCATGACTAGATTTTTTGTAATATTTATGGCACTTGTATTGTCACAACGTAATAGAATGCATCCAAGGTTCATACCGAAGTTGCTAAGTTGTTGTTTCAACCAAAGAATTTAAGCGCAACAACTTCCTGCCGCAATGCATTCTGCTTCGACTGTGCTAAGTGCAACACACACTTGTTTCTTGCAAGACCGTGATACTAGTGCGTTTCCTAGAATGTGACAAGTACAACTTGTAATTTTGCGATCAGTTTTGGAACCCGCATAATCTGAGTCAGAAAATCCAACTAGATCACATATACTACCTTTTGGATACCATAGGAGAACATTGGTAGTTCCCTTGAGATACTTCATGATTCTCTTTATAGCGGTGAGATGTGATTCCTTAAGATTTTCTTGAAATCGAGCACAAAGACAAACACTAAACATTATGTTAGGACGACTTACCGTCAAATATAATAATGAATCGATCATACCTCGGTACTTTGTAATATCTATTGCCATAATGGATTCATCTTGATCAACATAAGTTCTGGATCCCATTGGAGTAGACATAGCTTTACAATTATCCATGTCGAATCTTTTCAATAATTCTTTACAATACTTGGATTGGTTGATGAAGATGCAATTATTTAATTGCTTAATTTGTAATCCAATAAAATAGTTCATTTTACCCATCATGGACATCTAGAATTCTCCTTGCATCGTTAATGAAAATTCTTCACACATTTCTTTGTTTGTTCAACCGAATATAATATCGTCGACACAGACTTGAACCAATAAATAGTTATCTTTTATTTTCTTAATAAACAAAGTATTGCCAACTTTACCTTTTTCAAAGAAAGTTGCTAAGATGATCATACCATGCCCTTGGTGCTTGCTTTAAGCCATACAAAGCTTTCTTCAATTTGAAAACATGCGAAAATTTCTTGAACTCTACAAAGCCCGGGGGTTGTTTGACATAGAATTCTTCGTTAATGTAGCCATTCAAGAAAGCGCTCTTGACATCCATTTGGAATAACTGAAAGTTTAATGAACATGCATAAGCAAGTAATAAGCGAATAACTTCTAACCTTACAACCAGAGCGGAAGTTTCTTCGAAATCAATTCCTTCTTCTGAATTGTAACCTTGAGCCACCAATCTTGCTTTATTTCGAACAATTATTCCATTTTCATCAATCTTGTTCTTAAACACCCATTTGGTACCTATGATGTGTTTTCCAATTGGCCTAGGAACAAGTTCCCAAACTTGATTCCTTTCGAATTGGTTTAACTCTTCTTGCATTGCAAGTATCCATTGCTCATCTTCTAAGGCTTCATCAACTTTGGAAGGTTCAATTTTGAGACAAACACCTTATTTAAACATGCATCATTGAGTTTTAATCTTGTTTCAAATCTTTGACTAATATCACCAATGACTCTATCAATTGGATGATCCCGATGTGTTCTCCATTTTTTAGGTAGATCATTGTTATTTGATTCTTGTTGAATTTAATATTCTTGATTATCATTGTTGACATTTGATGTATCTTCCTTAGGAACTTCTATTATTTCATCATCATCATCACATAAAACAACATTATCCTCCTTGGATGGGTTAGTTTCATCAAAGGACACACGCACAGATTCTTCAATAGTTAAAGTTCTTTTGTTATATATTCTATATGCTTTACTAGTAAGAGAATAGCCAAGAAATACACCTTAATCGGACTTCTCATCGAACTTACCTAGATTGTCTTTGTCATTGTTGAGGACAAAGCATTTTCATCCAAATATATAAAAGTAAGCAATGTTTGGTTTCCTTCCGATGAAGAGTTCATAAGGAGTCTTCTTTAAGATAGGTCTTATACTCACCCGATTACTTGCATAACATGTCGTACTTACCGCATCCTCCCAAAAATATTTTGGTAGATTTGAGTCACTAAGCATTGTTCTTGCAAGTTCTACTAAAGATCGATTATTTCTTTCCACCACTCCATTTTGTTAAGGAGTCCTTGGTGCTGAAAAATTATGAGAGATTCCTTGTTCTTCGCAAAATTCAATGAAAGGAGCATTTTGGAATTCTCCACCGTGATCGCTTCTTATGGAGGAAATTTTGAGTGACTTATCATTTTGAATTTGCTTTGCATATTTCTTGAATTCTTTAAATGAATCACTTTTCTGTACTAAAAAGAATGTCCAAGAAAATCTAGAGAAATCATCAACAATAACTAAAGCAAATACATTACCTCCGAAGCTTTTTGTTCTTGATGGACCAAATAAATCCATATGCAACAATTGTAATGGCCTTGAAGTGGACACCACATTCTTAGGTTTGAAAGTTGATTTGATTTAATTTCCCTTTTGACAAGCATCACATAGCTTATCCTTGACAAATTTTATCTTAGGCAATCCAATGAGAAGATCATGTTTGACTTGTTTGTTTAGATGTTCCATATAAATGTGAGCAACTCTTTTATGCCAAATCCATGAGTCATTGTTGTTCACCATGAGACACTTTACCTTTAAAGACAAATCATCAAGGGAAATCATAAATATATTATTAGTTTTTTTACCTATGATTTTTACCTCATGTGTGATTTCATCTTCATTCAAGCATTCATCCTTGGTGAACTTGATTTTGAAGTCTTTATCACAAAGTTGGCTAATACTTAGAAGATTGTGCTTTAGTCCTTAAACATAAAGAACATCTTCAATACAAGTGACTGGTGGTGAACCAACTTTGCCTATGCCAAGTATTCTTCCTTTGTTGTTATCTCCATAAGTGACATAGCCCTTGGCCTTTAATGCTAGATTTGAAAATTTGTTAATGTCTCCCGTCATATGCTTAGAGCACCCACTATCAAGATACCAAAGGTTTGTAGTGGTCTTCAACCAAACCTACAAAACAAGTTAGGTTTTGTTAGGTACCCAAATGACTTTATGTTCTTCATAATTAGTACCTTTCTTTACCCACACATAATGCCCGTTTGGCACACTAAAACTTCTAACATAGAAAGCATTAGTTGTATGGCCAACCAAACCACAATAAAAGCAAGTAGGAATAAAGTTACTCTTATATCTAGTAACATATGATTTATTTCTAACATTTCTCTTTTTACGATTATGATGCACATTAGGAACTTTGTTCAATTTTTCCTTAATAGGTTGTTCACCCTCCTTTACAAAAATAGTTTTGCTAGAACTTGGTTTATCAAATTTAGAATAAATAAGTCCTTCTTTGTTATTAGAAACTTTTTGGCAGCTAAGAACATCCTCCAATCCAACTTGTCCTTTCTCATATCTTTCTAGAACTCTTTTTAGTTGAACTATTTGGAAGGAAAGAGATTTACAATTTTTGCAAACAAAATTATGCTTTTGCTTATCAAGAACATTTTATTTTTCTACTTCAAAATCTTTTTCCATATTGTCAATCTTTTCTTCAAGAGATGAAATTTGTTTCTTTTGATTTGACAATGTTTTGCATTCATTGAGAACTTCATCTATAACACCTTGTGCATCATTATCATAAATGAAAAATTCACTACTAACCTCATCATTTTCATCATCAGAATGGTGTGAAGCCATCAATGCTAGATTTTCACATTCGTCACTTTCCGAATCGGATGAAGAGCTTATCTCATTATCATCCCATGCAACGTAGGCCTTTTTATTCTTAGTCTCCTTTGTAATTTTGAAGCCACCTTTCTTGGAGAGTTTCGGACAATCCGACTTTATATGACCTTGCTTACCACATTCATAACATGTGATATCTTGTGTTGAAGTGGAAGCCTCCTTTTTCCTGAAATGTTTCTTTCTTTTTGCATAATTAGAGGAATTGTTATTTCTACCAAAGAACTTACCAAGACTTTTCACAAGGATCATAAAGTCTTCATCTTCCTCCGGTGCATCACCTTTTTGACTTTCTTTTGAATCTACTTTCAAAGCGATGCCTTTGAATTTCTTCTCTGTTTCATGCTTTTCGAATCTTCCAACTTCAAGTTCATGTTCTTGGAGTTTTACGAACAATAATGCGGATGTCATGTTAGAAAGGATTTTCTTTTCCTAAATTTCCGTCACTTTAGGTTGCCATTCTCTAGTCAAATATCGAAGAACTTTAAGATTGAGATCATCATTTGCAAAGGTCTTACCGAGTGCAATCAAATGATTTGTCAAGTGTACAAGTCTTTTTTGCAATGCAACAATGGGTTCTCTGGGCTGCATTCTGAACATTTTGTACTCTTGACTCAAGGTATTTAATCTAGATATTTTAACTTTGGTGGTTCCTTCATGAGTTTCAACCAAGGTGTCCTAAATTTGTTTGGTCGTTGTACATTGAGAGATACATAATAATTCATCCATACTAAGAGCACTTTGTAGGAGATTTATTGCTTTCTTGTCATATAGAACATTTTTATCATCATTTTCATCCCATGAAGCTTCAATTTTAGGTGTGCCTACACCATTAACCACACATGTAGGAACAAAAGGACCGTTGACAACTGCTTTCCATACATCCTTTCCTTGTGCCTCTAAATGAGCCTTCATTCGTATTTTCCAAAAATCAAAATATTCGCCACTTAATAGTGGAGGCTTATTGCTACTACCACCATCTTTAAAAACCGAGTTTGCATTTACGAAAGCCATGTCAGATCTTGAAGGAATGGGTTACCAACAACCTGCTCTGATGCCAATTGTAAGTAGAGTTTTCACCTAAGAGGGGGGAAGGGTGATAAGGTGCCTTGAAATTTTCTCGATTTTGGCCTTTGTTTTGGTTATTTTTACGTTTACTTGTTAAGTGATGAAAAGCTGTAAAATGCGGAAAGTAAAGAACACAACGAAATACCCTGGTTCCCTTCACACTTTGAGAGTACTCCACCCCTTTTCAACATGAAAGAGATTTTGTTATTGTTAGATGTTTAGACAAGACACCCTAGTCTCTCTATTCAAGACTCTAACTTAAATCACCAAGAACATTCTTCTTGTATTTTTCACTAAGTGTATAAAGAGAACAATCCTCCCTTAAACACTCTCTTGCTTCCAACAATCCTGGATGACAAGGTATTGCAACCGATAATGGAAACTATTTGAGTAAAGAAAGTTGATGAATATGTATCAACCATTAAGATTGATCTTCCCTTTCAAGCAAGCAATTTATAATGATGTATAAGTACTCAAGTGTTTATGAATGTATGGAGAAATTTTTCTAGATTGATATGAAAACAATATGCAGAAAATTCTCAATGAAAGTTAAAGTTCCACAACACTTGTTTTGAAAAAAAATGAGATAGAAAAATGAAGTTAAATTGCTATGAAAAAGGTGAGTTTTGAATTCTGAAAATATAAGGTTTATATAGTGTTAAAACACCTCTATAAATGCATGCAATTGTATGTAGGGATGCCATGAAAAGTTACAACTGAAAACTACACGTTTGCTGCAATTACAAGGTGAAACATTGCCACTGACTGCTTCAATGGTAATCGATTACCTTAAAGGTAGTAACCGGTTACACTAAAGCGTTATCACTAGAATTCGAAAATTTTCCAGTGTAACTGGTTACATGAATTTGGGTAAATGGTTACCTCAATAAAAAATGGCCACTATCTGCAGCGTTGGGACCATGTAACCGGTTACCTCAAATATCGTAATTAGTTACCTCATCAAAAAAGTGAAAAATTGCTTAAAAGAAAACCATTTAGCCAATTCTTTGATGCATAAAATATGTTTAATGATATTTGGATTGAATCCATGTTTTTCTTGAGAACTTTATACTATAAAAGTTAGTTTGAATGCTTATACCTTAAAAATCATGATCAATCCTACTAATCTCACAGACTTGATAAAACTTGAAACTTGAATTGAGCTAATTTGAAGTCTTGAACCATTTTCTTTTTGTCATATATATTTGCATGTAGAAGTGTCTTCATCAAAACACTTGTTGGAGAAACTCATCTTTACAGTAACCACTATCCAGGTACCAATATTACTGCTTGGTTCCTCCCCTTAGGCATATTTGTATAAAAAACAATTTGAGATTTAGGTACCCATACTGTTATGGGTCCTTTCTTGTTAGTTCTTACATGTTTTCTTTTATTTTGAGCCTTCTTCTGATATGAGGGTCTATACTCATTCCAGGATTTTTCTTTATAAATTTTTTGTCTAGAATGAGTCTTTGCATTTTCCCTCTTCAGAACCTTAGGTCTATAGGTATGAGGTTCTACTTTCTTTAGAACCTTAGACTTGTAATTTTTCACGTTTTGGATTTTTCAAAACCTTTGATTTTTGAATGTTGGATTCTAAATCTTTTACTACATTAGATTTTTACATCTTAGGTATTGGTTTATTCAGAACCTTTGATTCAATCATCTTGGGTTCTGATTTGTTCAGACTTTTACCCTTGTCAGAAGTAGACACAAAACAAGTTTTTAGACCTGTTTGAGCATTGCTTGAATGAGAAACATCTGAGGTTTTTGTGAGTTTAGCCTTATTCTCATTATAACCCAGACCTTTTACTTTGCTCTTGCTTACTCCATATATTATGGAAGCAAGTTTGGTTCTTTAAATACTTGTCATGATAAAGTCTTGAAGAGCTATCTCATGCTCATTCAAGTTTTTATCAGATGATTTATTTACTAGAGTAATATGATCTTTCTCCAAAGTTTTAACTTTATTTTGAGAAATTTTAGTTCTTCTTTCCGAAGATCACATTCCTTTTTCAATGTTTTCATGAGTCTTTTTTTATCTTGATAGTGACTCATGAGCTCTTGAATGAAATATATTAAATCAGAACTAGATAAGTTAGAGAATACCCCGTCTTGTTCATTTGAATATGAATCTAAGGTTGATTCATATTCTATATTTAAGGGTGTCATGGCCATAAGAGCCATGTTAGCTTCTCCCTCATCTTTGTCAGATTCATCCTCGTTGTCAAGTTCATACCATGTTTCCATGAGACTTTTCTTGAGTTTGTTTATGAAGTTATCCTTTCTTAGATCTTTTTTTAGAAGATCAGGACGATCAACTCTAAAGTGACCAGGTTTCTTACATTTGAAGCAGTTCTTCTGGTCATCAGTAATGTCTTAAGAACTAGACCCTCTGAAGTCATTGCTTTTACCAGAGAATATTTTATTCTTTCTAGACAGTTACAGGAATCTTCTGATGATAAAAGCCATTTCCTCTTCATCAGAGTCAGTAGCATAAGCTTCTTCATTAGAAACTTCTTCTAATCTCCATACTTTAGAGGATCTGGCAGTTTTACCACCAGATCTCCCAACCACATATTTCAATGCTAGTGTTTTAGATTTCAGAGCTGACTTGTCTCCATTCAGTTCCATTTCATGGCTCTGAAGGTTTCTTATCATACTTTTTAGACTCAACTTATTTAGATCTTTAGCTTCTAAAATAGTCGTGACCTTAGGTCTGAGTTTAGCTGGAAGACTTCTAAGGATCTTATTTCCTTGACCAACAATAGTGTAGATTTTTCTCATGATCTTAAGGTTTGGTACAAGAGTTTGAAACCTGAAAAACATGGTTTCAATGTCCTCATCATCCTTCATCTTCAACAAATCATAGTGTTGAACAAGAAGATTTTCTTTGGCCTCATTCACCTGTTGGTTGTAACACCTTGTTTTTCTAGAAAGTATTTATATTAATTAATTATAATTTTATGTGTGTACCTAATTATTATTTGTGTGATAATTGAGATGTGTTAGGGCAACAAGGCTGGGTGACCCTTAGGTAGAGAGTGTGGAGAGTAATTAGAGGTTGGTAGATTTATTTAAAATTATTTAATTGATTAAATAATATTTTAATGTTATTATTTAAATTAAATAATAAAATAAAATGAAATAGTGAGTTTGAGGTGGAAAGTGAAAATTGTGGAGAATTAAAATGATTAGTGTAAGTTAGTAATAAGTTGAGCCTTAGTGGAATATTAGAAAGATAGAAAATTAGATTTTAATTTATGAGGAGAGAATTGAGGTGCAACTTTTGGAATTGGAGAAAAAGAGGCATGAGAAGAGAAAAGCAAGGAAAACCTAAGGAGAACACTAGGAAAGAGAAGCCATAGTCAAAAGCTTGAATTTTTCTAGAATTACAAGGTAAATGTGAGAATTTGGTTCAATAATAGGGATATGAATGAAAGGGTAAAGAAATGTTTAATTCTTATTGAGTTAATTATGAATGTTGATATATGTTGAATGAAATTTATGTTCTAAAGTGTTCATGTATGTTCACCATTGATGATGTTTGAAGTTTTTAGGAATTAGTATAGAATATAGATCCTTGATTATATGAATATAAGTAGTGATATATATATATATATATATATATATATATATATATATATATATATATGATTGAATTTAAAACCATAAAATATTTTTGGTGATGATTTCATGGATGTTTTTGGGTAACGCCTTCGTGCACGGTTTTGATAATAACTTTCAAATCGTAAATCATTTTGGGATGGGGTTCAAAGCACTGGGTAACTGAAACAGAGGACTGTAACTTTGTTTCAAGGGTAAATTATTTTTGGTGATAATTTCATGGACGTTTTTGGGGTAAGAGAAGATGAAAATCATGCTGGAAAATTCAAAAAACAACAACTTTTTAATAACACATTCGTGCACGGTTTTGATCATAAATTTCAACTCATAAATCATTTTGTGACGGGATTTGAAGCGTTGGGTAGATGAAACAGAGGGCTATAGATTTGTTTCAGGGATAAAATATTTTTAATGTTTTTATCAGAGGTTGGTAGTTGGCGGGAAAGAATTGTATGATGTGACAGATATGGACGAGGTCCGTATTGACAAACTATTTGATGTGTTATGAATGATTATGATGGTGTATTTGATTATATTAGTGGTAGTCAGAAGGGCGAATTATGTTACGCATGGTTGCAATTGTGTGATTGATTATGGATCACTTAATATTATTATAATTATTGTGTTAATTGCATTATTACCATGCCATACATGCATTGTTGATATGTTGAAGGAGATAAGTCATATGTTCGAAGGGGGACGAAAGAGTTATCCGGAACTCAGAAGGGGGAGTTCGGGATCTCGAAGGGGGAATCAGGTTCGTAAGAAGAACAAAATATTGAATTGGTACCACATGCATATGAGTCATTGTCCTTGTAGTGAGCCGCATATCATTAATGAATTATATGCGAGAAATATGACTGTGTATGATGATTGTGTTGTTGTATGTATCGAATTATTTATTAATAATAAAAAGGCATTTTTCTTTATTATGTTTGTTTAATAAAGTCCCTGGAATAGATAGTCCATTTAATGTATCAAGTATGACTTAATCATGAGATCACATTAAACATAAGGACACTATTCTTAAAATGTCCGTAGTCAAGCTTTATTATGAAATGGGATAACATTAAAGCATGGAGACTATTATGTTTGTAGACTGATGATCACGTCTCATGGATCATGGATAAAGAGTTATCAAGTCTTAAACATAGGTATGAATATTAAGAGTAATATTCATACTGGATTGACCCGCTATGAGAATACTATATAGAAAGTTATGCAAAGTGTCATAAGTTATTCTCATGGTGATAATAGTGTATACCACTCTTCGACCTGAAACCACTATGGATCCTAGATGTAGAGTCGAGTGCTTTATTGCTGATCCAACGTTGTCCGTAACTGGATAACCATAAAGGCAGTTAATAGGTACTCCACGAAGCATGCTGAGGGACATGAGTGTCCTAGATGGAATTTGCCAATCCTGCTTAACAGGATAAATGTCTATGGGCCCAATATTGAACTGGACAAGGGTGACATGGTCTATACCTTGTGTTCAATATAGACATAAGGGCAAAGGGGTAATTATACACATAATTATTATCACAGGAGGTTTTGTCAGATCACATGACATTTTCGTGACTTGGGTAGCAGTGATGTGTTGCTAGATACCGCTCACTGTTTATTATGTTAAATGCATGATTTAATATAATTGCCAACGCCGCGAAAACCTATAGGGTCACACACAAAGGACGGATTGATGAGAGATAGAATAATTAAGGAACATCGTAAGGTACGGTGTACTTAAGAAGAATACGAAATATGGTAAAGTACCAAATACTTAAGTGATTTTGGCATATTCTGAGATATGGGCCAAAATGCACTTAAGTGGGCTTTTTGGCTTGAAGCCCACACAAGTGGTTCTATAAATAGAACCCCTTGGGTAGAAGCATTCACACTCCAGACAACACAACTGAAGAGTTGGAATTTCGTATCTCTCTCTCACTCAAAGCCTTCACTCACAAACAGCTAGCACTGCGATTGAAGGAATTCGTTCGTGTGGACTGAGTAGAGACGTTGTCATCGTTCAACGTTCGTGATCGCCCCGTGGATCTGTATCAAAGGTTGATCATTGTCAGAGATCTGCACCAAAGGTTTGAATCTCCACAAGAGGTAACGATTCTATCACTGATCATGCTCATTCGTAAGGATCATTAAAGGAGAATTTTTTTGTATTCCGCTGCGCCTTGGATGGCAATTCTCCTTCAGTGGTATCAGAGCCACTTACGAAACCATGAATCTGATAACTGTTTTTGTTTTGTAATAATATGATTAAAACAGAATGAATCAAAGGTTAAATTGAGATCGATCAAGTTACATATATGTGATATATGTAACCCTGATGCAAAATACATTATATATGATATAGTGTTCTTGTTTCATTCATTCAAAAACCTCGATGATTGTTTTCCTTTGAGCGATCAATGGTCGTTTGCTTCTTGATCCGACATTAGTATGGTGAAGCAATGACGTGTTGATCAATCATACTGAATTAACAATCGAGACGTATTTGACGGTCTGAAATTGGTGCATCAGGGTTAGTGACGACACAAGGGTTGTGTTGTTAGAGAGTTATGCGATTGGGGTTTGATTGCACAAGAGTTGTGCGTCCTAAACACTTTTCCGAACAGTGTTAACTGGTTAACGCGTATGGTTAACCGGTTAACGTAATACGAAATAATTTTTTTTAAATTTTGGAACAGTGTTAACCGGTTAACGCATATGGTTAACCGGTTAACGGAATGCGAAATAAAATTTTTGAGATTTTCAAACAGTGTTAACCGGTTAACGCATTTGGTTAACCGGTTAACGCAAGGCAGAAAAGAGTTTTCTAAATATTTTCAAACAGTGTTAACCGGTTAACGCATATGGTTAACCGGTTAACGCAAGGAAAAATTCACCGGTTCGGCTAGAAAAAGTGCTTTGAAGTATCAAGTGTTGATACGAAAAACGACGTCAATTTTTAAATGAATTGTTCATTGAAATTTTCGAGCGGGGCGCTGCCCGGGCAGCGGACCCCCGGCTAACTCTGCGTAGTGTGATCGGTTGTCGAAATTTAATTTGATTAATTAAAGGAATTAATAATAATAATAATAAAGTGTTTATTATTGTCTTGTGGTGATCGGTTATGGCCTTAGTTTTCCTTTGTTTTGTTTTGGATTTTAAAATACGACCTGCGTGTCGTGCCTCTCTCTTAATCTCCCAAATGTAACTTCTTTTCTCATCTCACTCCCTCGTATGTAAAACGAGTTTCTTTCATGTAATGTAATGATATGAAGAAAGAAAAGAAGTCAGTGCCAAAGGAAGACAACCTTGAAGATCTTGCTTGGAGAAGCTTAGATCGTTATATGTTAGCTTAGGTTCTCTCATTGGCTTGGGAGAACAATTGCGCTAGGGGCCATAACTGTTTCATTTTGTTTATATGTATGTTGATGCATGTGTATGTATGTTGATGCATGTGAGAGACGGTTTATATGATAAACAAGCCGGTGAGATCAGTAAAATTGCAATTCCCTCAAAACTAAATATTAAGTTTTAAGCTTTCCAAGTTTTAACACTCATCAAGACTAGTAATGGAAATTGTAGGTTTCGCCTACGCGAGGTGCATGATCTATATATTAGTAAGGTGCGATGGGATAATTGTAATATCCAACTGTTAAAACAATGGGTCAAACTTAACTAAACAAATTATAATAAGATTATATATGTTTAGAAGCAAGAGTTGGGAATAATCCATATGATGGATTAGAATAAGGAGTTATTCACCCAATTGAAATTTTCGAGAGTTGTATGAGATACAATTGGAAGGAGTTCCTACCTAAATAACCTAGTTTTGTGTAATCCGCCTACGCGGACTTAGAACGAAGTGAAATATGGATCTCGACCCACTAGAAAATCTTCCAACGGGATTTTCCGAATCAGATGATGAGGGTCATTTGTTTTGAGTAAAATAGTGGGAGCATATTTAATTAAAGGCCTAATTGAATATGTCAATGATACTTATATTTTCATTAATCCTTGTGTAGATTACCATGACAACAAACACCTCTAACAACATATTGCGATCAAACCTTGAGAAAGAAAAATTGTCTGGGACAAATTTTCTGGATTGGTACCGAGACATGAGGATTGTCCTCAAACATGATAAAGGGAAAGGCAAGGAAGTTGCCAAACCCAAACCCACTAGTGCTGCTTTGAAGCCTAGTGGAAGCATAGAAAAGGAAGGCACCTACTTCCATTGCGGTAAGACCGCACACTGGAAGAGGAACTGCCCAAAGTACCTGGAAGATAGGAAGAATGGAGTAGAGACTCCAACTTCAGGTATTTTTGTTATTGAAATTAATTTATCTACTTCTGCATCATGGGTATTAGATACTGGATGCGGTTCTCATATTTGTACAAATGTGCAAGAACTAAAAAGGAGTAGAAAATTGGCAAAAGGTGAAGTCGACCTACGAGTTGGTAATGGAGCAAAGGTTGCTGCCTTAGCCGTAGGAACTTATGAATTGACTTTACCTAGTGGTTTAATAATTCAGTTAGAGAACTGTTATTATGTACCAGCAATTAGCAGGAATATTATTTCCGTTTCTTGTTTGGACAAGTTCGGTTTTTCATTCATAATAAAGAACAATTGTTGTTCAATTTATTTGAATGATATATTCTATGCAACTGCACAAATGAACAATGGACTATATGTCATTGATCTTGAAATGCCTATTTATAACATTAATACTAAAAGGATGAAACCTAATGAGTTAAATCCAACTTACCTTTGGCATTGTCGATTAGGCCACATAAATGAGAAACGCATTTCCAAACTCCATAAAGATGGATTGTTGGACTCTTTTGATTATGAATCATATGAGACATGCAGATCTTGTTTAATTGGAAAGATGACAAAATCTCCATTCACAGGAAAAGGTGAAAGAGCTAATGATCTTTTGGCCCTCATACATACTGATGTATGTGGTCCACTGAACATAACAGCCAGAGGAGGTTTTCAATACTTCATCACATTCACTGATGATTTCAGTAGATATGGTTATGTGTATTTAATGAAACACAAATCAGAATCCTTTGAAAAGTTCAAAGAATTCAAGAATGAAGTACAAAACCAACTAGGTAAGAATATTAAAGCTCTTCGATCAGATCGAGGTGGTGAATATTTAAGCCTAGAGTTTGATGACCATCTGAAAGAGTGTGGGATCCTATCCCAACTCACTCCTCCTGGAACACCCCAATGGAATGGTGTGTCTGAGAGAAGAAATCGAACCCTGTTGGACATGGTCCGATCCATGATGAGTCACGCCGATCTTCCAAACTCCTTTTGGGGACATGCGCTGTTGACCGCAGCTTACACACTTAACCGTGTTCCATCCAAAAAGGTTGATAAGACACCATATGAGATATGGAGTGGTAAGAGACCACATATGTCTTACATGAAGATTTGGGGTTGCGAAGTTTATGTGAAACGACAAATTTCAACTAAGCTTGAGCCCAAATCTGACCAATGCTTATTTGTGGGGTATCCTAAAGAAACAAGAGGATATTACTTCTACAATCCTTCTGAGGGCAAAGTGTTTGTCGCTCGAACTGGAGTTTTCCTAGAAAAGGATTTTATTTCCAAAGGAACCAGTGGGAGGAAAGTAGAGCTTGAAGAAATTCAAGAATCGCAAAGCATTGATACACCTATGGAGGAATTAGAGCAGGAAACACAAGTAGTTGTGGAAGAACAACCTGCTCAAGTAGAACAAGACCAGCGTAGGTCAAGCAGGATACGTCACCTACCTGAAAGATATGGATATCTCATAACAGATCAAGGTGATGTATTACTCATGGATCAAGATGAGCTTGTGACCTACCAAGAGGCCATAACTGGTCCCGAGTCTGAGAAGTGGCTAGAGGCCATGAAATCCGAAATAGATTCCATGTACACGAACCAAGTTTGGAACTTGGTAGAACCTCCTGTAGGAGTTAATCCTATAGGATGCAAGTGGGTCTTCAAAAAGAAGACTGACATGGATGGCAAGGTACATACCTATAAGGCAAGACTGGTTGCAAAAGGATATAAACAAATTCATGGCGTTGACTATGATGAAACCTTTTCACCAGTTGCAATGCTTAAATCTATTCGAATTTTACTTGCTATCACTGCATATCATGATTATGAAATATGGCAAATGGATGTCAAAACTGCTTTCCTTAATGGGAATCTTCTTGAGGATGTGTACATGACACAACCTGAAGGATTTGACATACCAGAAGAAGCCCATAAGATATGTAAGCTACAAAGATCAATCTATGGATTGAAGCAAGCTTCCAGAAGCTGGAATCTTCGTTTTGATGAAACGGTAAAACAATATGGATTCATTAAGAACGAAGATGAGCCTTGTGTCTACAAGAAGGTTAGTGGGAGCATGATCGTGTTCCTGGTATTATATGTAGATGACATATTACTCATTGGAAACGATGTCCCTACCCTGCAACAAGTAAAGACTTGGTTGGGGAAATGCTTTTCTATGAAGGACCTAGGTGAAGCAGCCTATATATTAGGAATCAGAATCTATAGAGATAGATCACAAAAACTGCTTGGCCTAAGTCAGAGTACATACATAGACAAAGTGCTGAAACGCTTTAATATGCATGATTCCAAGAAAGGATTCATACCTATGCAACATGGCCTGTGTCTATCAAAAACACAATCCCTTTCAACTAAGGAAGAAAGGGAACACATGAATAAGATTCCATATGCATCTGCAATAGGATCTATCATGTATGCCATGTTATGTACTCGACCAGATGTCTCGTATGCTTTAAGTACAACGAGTAGGTACCAATCTGATCCTGGTGATGCCCATTGGGTAGCTGTTAAGAATATCCTTAAGTACTTGAGAAGGACTAAGGAATCATTCTTGATATATGGAGGTCAGGAAGAGTTGGCTGTAATTGGTTACACTGATGCTAGCTTCCAGACAGATAAGGATGACTTTAGATCGCAATCTGGTTATGTGTTTTGCTTAAACGGTGGCGCTGTGAGCTGGAAAAGTTCAAAGCAAGATACAGTTGCTGATTCTACAACCGAGGCCGAGTATATTGCTGCCTCAAGTGCAGCAAAGGAAGCTGTTTGGATCAAAAAGTTCGTTAGTGAACTTGACATAGTTCCTAGCATTGTGGATCCCATTGGTCTCTATTGTGATAACAATGGTGCTATCGCACAAGCTAAGGAGCCTAGATCTCACCAACGATCCAAACACATACTTAGGCGTTATCACCTCATTCGAGAGATAATAGATAGAGGAGATGTGAAAATATGTAGAGTACCTACACTCGACAATATTGCTGACCCACTGACAAAGCCTCTTGCGCAGCAGAAGCATGATGGCCATAATAGATCTATGGGCATTAGGGATATGTCTAATTGGCTCTAGTGCTAGTGGGAGATTGTTGGTGTAAGCCCTAGAGGCCAATACTTTTGGTACTTGTATCGAATTATTTATTAATAATAAAAAGGCATTTTTCTTTATTATGTTTGTTTAATAAAGTCCCTGGAATAGATAGTCCATTTAATGTATCAAGTATGACTTAATCATGAGATCACATTAAACATAAGGACACTATTCTTAAAATGTCCGTAGTCAAGCTTTATTATGAAATGGGATAACATTAAAGCATGGAGACTATTATGTTTGTAGACTGATGATCACGTCTCATGGATCATGGATAAAGAGTTATCAAGTCTTAAACATAGGTATGAATATTAAGAGTAATATTCATACTGGATTGACCCGCTATGAGAATACTATATAGAAAGTTATGCAAAGTGTCATAAGTTATTCTCATGGTGATAATAGTGTATACCACTCTTCGACCTGAAACCACTATGGATCCTAGATGTAGAGTCGAGTGCTTTATTGCTGATCCAACGTTGTCCGTAACTGGATAACCATAAAGGCAGTTGATAGGTACTCCACGAAGCATGCTGAGGGACATGAGTGTCCTAGATGGAATTTGCCAATCCTGCTTAACAGGATAAATGTCTATGGGCCCAATATTGAACTGGACAAGGGTGACATGGTCTATACCTTGTGTTCAATATAGACATAAGGGCAAAGGGGTAATTATACACATAATTATTATCACAGGAGGTTTTGTCAGATCACATGACATTTTCGTGACTTGGGTAGCAGTGATGTGTTGCTAGATACCGCTCACTGTTTATTATGTTAAATGCATGATTTAATATAATTGCCAACGCCGCGAAAACCTATAGGGTCACACACAAAGGACGGATTGATGAGAGATAGAATAATTAAGGAACATCGTAAGGTACGGTGTACTTAAGAAGAATACGAAATATGGTAAAGTACCAAATACTTAAGTGATTTTGGCATATTCTGAGATATGGGCCAAAATGCACTTAAGTGGGCTTTTTGGCTTGAAGCCCACACAAGTGGTTCTATAAATAGAACCCCTTGGGTAGAAGCATTCACACTCCAGACAACACAACTGAAGAGTTGGAATTTCGTATCTCTCTCTCACTCAAAGCCTTCACTCACAAACAGCTAGCACTGCGATTGAAGGAATTCGTTCGTGTGGACTGAGTAGAGACGTTGTCATCGTTCAACGTTCGTGATCGCCCCGTGGATCTGTATCAAAGGTTGATCATTGTCAGAGATCTGCACCAAAGGTTTGAATCTCCACAAGAGGTAACGATTCTATCACTGATCATGCTCATTCGTAAGGATCATTAAAGGAGAATTTTTTTGTATTCCGCTGCGCCTTGGATGGCAATTCTCCTTCATTATGATGGTGTATTTGATTATATTAGTGGTAGTCAGAAGGGCGAATTATGTTACGCATGGTTGCAATTGTGTGATTGATTATGGATCACTTAATATTATTATAATTATTGTGTTAATTGCATTATTACCATGCCATACATGCATTGTTGATATGTTGAAGGAGATAAGTCATATGTTCGAAGGGGGACGAAAGAGTTATCCGGAACTCAGAAGGGGGAGTTCGGGATCTCGAAGGGGGAATCAGGTTCGTAAGAAGAACAAAATATTGAATTGGTACCACATGCATATGAGTCATTGTCCTTGTAGTGAGCCGCATATCATTAATGAATTATATGCGAGAAATATGACTGTGTATGATGATTGTGTTGTTGTATGTGATGTTGATGATAATTTAGGCGCGCGAATGTGATATGTTATTATGGATGATTGTGTAGATGTTGTATTCTATTTTACATTCTATGTTGTTATTATTGAAATGAATTCTCACCCTTTCTGTTTGAATGTTGCCTTTATATGGGCATCGCATAGATATTCAAGAGTAGAGACACTACTGTGAGTGGAAGTTAGCTCCTAGAGCTATTTATTTTAGTTTATTCTTGTTAGCTTTGGTTATGCTCTGATATGTAACACTAGGGAGCAAATTGTTTATTTTGTGTTGAAAATTTTCAGAGACAATGCATGCTCTCGTATTTGTTTTATGTTTTGGTGTGATAGTACTTGGAGAAGACTCATGAGTCGGTGCATTTAATTTTGTTATGAAAAATATTATGAGATTTTAAATTGGTATGTTTTTTTATATTATGATTCCGCTGTGAAGATATTCAGATGAGTTGGATGTGGTGTAAACATCCTAAGTACAAATGTATGCAGTAAAATGTTTTGTTGTAACCCGTGTTACTGAGCAGGCTATGATTGTTGAGTGACACTCTATGTGATTGTATTTTGTTAGTTGAATTCTTTGATAATTACACACAGGTTTTAGGTTGTTACATAGTGGTACCAGAGCAGGTCGGTTTGTTCGGCCAGGTTGTTTGATTATGTTTATTCCCTAGTATATGATATGTGTGTGAAAACACTGTCGATGCTTATTTTATTTTCCATTTGCAGGTTGGGAATGAAAAAAGTGGGGGAGAAGCATACGCATCTCTTGGATTTTCCAACTGTAGAGAGCTTGGACATCATGTTGCTGCATGTGAGAGTGTTGTGTTGGCTAGTTCAACTGTTTTGAGAATATTGTGTTTTTCCTGAACCCAAAGAGAAGTCAGATTCGAGGATGGTGTCAGTTAGAAAGATGGTACGATCCTTGAGGGAAGATGATCAGATGTTCTCGTTGTTTGCTTCCTTGTGAGGGGGAAGGTGATGTTTTGCCTATGGATGAGACAATGGTGTGTTAAGTATCCTGACGTGTTTCCTAAGGATGTGTATGGTTAGTATTTTGTTGGAACAAGTTGATGTTACTCTTTGAATGAATTGGTTGGAGTTAAACCAAGTGTTTACCAATTGTTTGGATAAGTCGATGCATTTTATTGAATCCAAAGAGGATGTGGATTTGAGATTCTTGTCTGCTGGTCCAGTTGGAATGTCTTTGAGGGAGAACGATAAGATATTGTTGATATTTTCTTCTCGAAGAGTGAGGAGAAATGATACGGTTAGTGATATGCAAGTGGTGTGTGATTCCTGATGTTTTCCTAAAGATATCTGCAACTTGCCTACAAAGCGTGAATATGAGTTCAATGGAGGTGAAAAGTTAATGTTTGTATCTACTAAGCAAGTGAAAGAGTCCGTGAAGGATGAGGCACAACTATTTGTGATGTTAGCTTCATTGGAAGCCAAAGGCAAGGGAGTAGTTCGTGATCTTCCTGCAGTGTGTGAATTTCCGGGAGTGTTTCCTGAAGACATCAGTGATTTACCACCAGAGAGAGAGATTGAGTTTACTATTGACTTGGTACGCAATACTAGTCTTGTTTCTATGGATCCGTACAGAATGTATGCTTCTGAGTTGAGTGAGCTAAAGAAACAATTGGAAGAGTTACTTCATAAGAGACTTGTTTGACCAAGTGTTTATCCTTGGAGTGCGCCTGTATTGTTAGTAAATAAGAAGGATGGTAACATGAGGTTGTGTGTTGACTATCGACATTTGAACAAGGTGATGATTAAGAATAAATATCCTCTTCCAAGAATCGATGATTTGATGGATCAATTAGTCGGTGGTCGTGTTTTTAGTAAAATTGATTTGCGGTCGAGTTACCATCAAATTCGAGTGAAAACCAAAAGATATTCTTAAGATTATGTTTAGAATGAGATATGGTCACTATGAGTATTCGGTGATGTCGTTTGGTGTGACTAATGCACCATGTGTGTTTATGGAATATATGAATAAGACTTTTCATCAGTACTTGGATAAGTTCATCGTGGTATTCATTGATGACATTGTAGTTTATTCGAAGACTGATGAAGAGCATGCTGAGCATATAAGAATTATGATAAAGTTGTTGAAAAAGAAGCAATTATATGCTAAGCTATCTAAGTGCGAGTTTTGGTTAAGAGGAGTGAGTTTTCTTGGCCAGTAAGTTTTTAGTGGTGGTATTATGGTTGATCCTTCAAAGGTTGATGATGTGTTGCAGTTGGAGACTCCAAAGTCTGTGACGGAGATTAGGAGTTTCCTTGGGTTAATTGGTTATTATCGCAGATTCATAGAAGGTTTTTCGAAGTTGGTAATTCCTTTGACCCAGTTGACTTGAAAGGGTCAAGCATATGTGTGGGATGTTGCTTGTGAAGAGAGTTTTGTAGAACTCAAGAAAAAGTTGACGACTGCTCCGGTTTTTTATTATTTAGAGTACAACCGAACCTTTTATTGTGTATTGTGATGCTTCCAAGATGAGTCAAGGTGGTGTGTTGATGAAAAATGGACAAGTTGTGGCTTATGCATCGAGATAACTTAGAATTCATGAAAAGAATTATCCTATGCTTGACTTAGAGTTGGTCGCCAATGTGTTCACACTTAAAATTTGGAGACATTATCTGTTTGGCTCTAGATTTAAAATGTTTAGTGATTATAAGAGCTTGAAGTACTTATTCGATCAAAATGAGTCATATATGAGGCAGAGGATGTGACTTGAATTGTTAAAGGATTATGATTTTGGTTTGAATTACCATTCTAGTAAAGCGAATGTAGTGGATGACGCACTGAGTTGGAAGACGTTGCATATGTCGATATTGATGGCTAGAGAGTTAGAGCTAATCGAATAATTTGGAGATTTGAGTTTGGTTTGTGAAGTCACACCGTAGAGTGTGAAGCTAGGTATTGTAAAGCTTGCCAGTGGTGTTTTGGAAGGGATTAGAGAAAGTTAGAGGACTTATCTGGAATTCGTAGATCGTTTTACTTTAATCAATCAAGGTCGAGGTGGCGATTTCAAGATTGATGATAATGGTGTTATAAAATTTCGTGACAAAATATGTGTTCCTGATGTGCCTGAACTCAAGAGGAGTGTTCTTGAAAAAGGACATCAAAGTGGTCTGATTATTCATCTGGGTGCTACAAATATGTATCAGGATTTGAGAAAGATGTTTTAATGGCGTGGGATGAAGAAGTAGATTGCAAAGTTTGTGTATGCGTGTTTGACTCTCCAGAAGTCAAAGATTAAGTATCAAAAGCTATTGGGTTTGATGCAACTGTTGTCTATTCCTTAGTGGAAATGGGACAACATTTCGATGGATTTTGTGTCTAGATTATCGAGGATTGTGAAGAAATGGGACACTATCTGGGTAATTGTGGATAGGTTGACGAATTCTGCTCATTTTATTCCGATAAGACCGGGTTATCCATTGGAGAGGTTGGTGAAGCTGGATATCGAGAGGATTGTCAATTTACATGATATTCCATCTAGTATTGTATCTGATAGAGATCTGAGGTTCACATCGAGGTTCTCAGAGAGTTTACAGATGGCTTTGGTTATGAAATTGCATATGAGTTTTGCTTATCATCCATAGACAGATGGTCAGACTGAGAGGAATATTTAGTCACTAGAGGACTTGTTAAAGGCTTGTGTACTTGAACAAGGAGGTGCTTGGGATAACTTTTTACCATTGATTAAGTTTACATACAACAAGAATTTCCATTCGAGTATTGAAATGACAATGTTTGTGTTGGTATGAGTCATGAAAGGGTGTTGTGATTGGACCTGAGTATGCCCAAAAAGACCAAACAAAGATCAAAGTGATTTAGGAGAAGATGAAAGCTTCTCAGAGTCGTCAAAAGAGTTATCATGATAAACAAAGGAAAGAACTTGAGTTCCAAAGGGATATCATGTTTTTTTTAGGGTTACTCTAGTAACTAGTGTTGTTCGAGCTTTGAAGTCTCAAAAGCCCAGTCCGTGTTTCATCGGTCCTTACTAGATTTTGAAAAGAATAGGAGAAATGGCCTATCAGATTGCTTTGCCACCATCACTTGCTAATCTTCATGATGTATTTCATGTGTCTCAGTTGAGGAGGTACATTCTGGAATCGTATCATGTGATCCAAGTGGATGATGTGCAGGTGATAAATAACCAGACTGTTTAGGCATCACCCATGCAGATAGAAGATCGAGAAGTGAAGCAGTTGCATGATAAAGAGATTACCTTAGTGAAGGTAGATTAGTGAGGACCAACTCGTGGAAACGTAACTTGGGAGCTTAAGAGCCAGATGAGGGATTTGTATATGAATTTGTTCACTTGAGGTAATTTTCAAGGGGAGAAAATTCTTTAAGCAGGGGAGAGTTATAACACCCTGTTTTTTTAGAAATTATTTATATTAATTAATTATAATTTTATGTGTGTATCAAATTATTATTTGTGTGATGATTGAGATGTGTTAGGGCAACAAGGATGGGTGACCTTTAGGTAGAGAGTGTGGAGAGTAATTAGAGGTTGGTAGATTTATTTAAAATTATTTAATTGATTAAATAATGTTTTAGTGTTATTATTTAAATGAAATAATAAAATAAAAGGAAATAATGAGTTTGGGGTGGAAAGTGAAAATTACAGAGAATTAAAATAAATAATGCAAGTTAGTAATAAGTTGAGCCTTAGTGGAATATTAGAAAGATATAAATTAGGTTTTGGTTTATGAGAAGAGAAGTGAGGTGAAACTTTTAGAATCAGAGAAAAAAAGGCAAGAGAAGAGAAAAACAAGGAAAACCTAAGGAGAACTCTATGGAAGACAAGCCATAGCCAAAAACTTGAATTTTTCTGGAATTTCAAGGTAAGGGTGGGAATTTGGTTCAATAATAGGGATATGAAGGGTAAAGAAAGGTTTAATTCTTTTTGGATTAATGATGAATGTTGATATTTGTTGAATGAAATTTATGTTCTAAAGTGTTCATGTATGTTCACCATTGATGATGTTTGAAGTTTTTAGAAATTGATATAGTATATAGATACATGATTATATGAATATAATTAGTGATTGATATATGTATATTTATGAGTGAATTTAAAACCATAAAATAATTTTGGTGATGATTTCATGAATGTTTTTGGGTAACGCCTTCGTGCACGGTTTTGATAATAACTTTCAACTCGTAAATTATTTTAGGATGAGATTCAAAGAATTGGGTAGCTGAAACAGAGGACTGTAACTTTGTTTCAGAGGTAAAATATTTTTGATGATAATTTATGGACGTTTTTGGGGTAAGAGAAGATGAAAATCATGCTGGACATTTCAGAAAAACAACAACTTTTTAGTTACGCATTCGTGCACGGTTTTGATCATAATTTTCAACTCGTATATCAATTTGGGACGAGATTTGAAGCATTGGATAGCTGAAATAGAGTATTGTAACTTTGTTTTAGAGGTAAATTATTTTTGGTGATAATTTCATAGACATTTTTGGGGTTGGAGAAGATGAAAATCGTACCGGAAATTTCAGAAAAGCAGCAACTTTTTCGTAACGCCTTCGTTCACGGTTTTGATTATAACTTTCAACTCGTAAATCATTTTGGGACGGGATTCAAAGAATTGGGTAGCTGAAACAGAGGGCTATAATTTGTTTTCATGGATAAAATAATTTTAATGGTTTTATCAGAGGTTGGTAGTAGGTGGGAAAAATGTATGATGTGACAGATATGGACGAGGTATGTATTGACAAATTATTTGATGTGTTATGAATGATTAGGATGGTGTGTTTGATTATATTGGTGGTAGTCCAGAAGGGTGGATTACTTAATTCATGGTTTTCATTGTGTGATCGATTGTGAATCACTAAATATTATTATAATTGTTATGTTAATTGCATTATTACCATGCCATACATCCATTGTTGATATGTTGAAGGAGATAAGTCATAGGTCTAAAGGGGGACAAATGACTTATCCGGAACTTAGAAGGAGGAGTTCGGGATTCTGAAGGGGAAATCAAGTTTGTAAGAAGAACCAAATATTGAATTGGTACTACATGCATATGATTCATTTTCGTTATCGTGAGTCGCATGTCATGAATGAATTATATGCGTGAAATATGAATGTGTGTGATGATGGTGTTGTTGTATGTGACACTGATGATAATTTGGGCGTGAAAATATTGTTGGTGTAAGCCCTAGAGGCCAATACTTTTGGTACTTGTATCGAATTATTTATTAATTAATAAAAGGCTTTTTCTTTATTATGGTTGATTAATAAAGTCCCTGGAATAGATAGTCCGTTTAATGTATTAAGTGTGACTTAATCATGAGAGCACATTAAACATAAGGACATTATTCTTAAAGTATCCGTAGTCGAGCTTTATTGTGAAGTGGGAAAATATTAAAGCATTAAGACTATTATGTTTGTAGATTGATGATCACATCTCATGGATCATGGATAAAGAGTTATCAAGTCTTAAACATAGGTATGAATATTAAGAGTAATATTTATACAGGATTGACCCGCTATGAGAATACTATATAGAAAGTTATGCAAAGTGTCATAAGTTATTCTCATGGTGATAATGGTGTATACCACTCTTCGACCTGAAACCACTATGGATCCTAGATGTAGAGTCGAGTTCTTTATTGCTGATCCAACATTGTCCGTAACTGGATAACCATAAAGACAGTTGATGGGTACTCCACGAAGCATGCTGAGGGACATGAGTGTCCTAGATGGAATTTGCCCATCCTGCGTAACAGGATAAATGTCTATGGGCCCAATATTGAACTGGACAAGGATGACACGGTCTATACCTTGTGTTCAATATAGACATAAGGGCAAAGGGGTAATTATACACATAATTATTATCACAGGAGGTTTTGTCAGATCACATGACATTTTCGTGTCTTGGGTAGCAGTGATGTGTTGCTAGATACCGCTCACTGTTTATTATGTTAAATACGTGATTTAATATAATTGCCAATGCCACGAAAACCTATAGGGTCACACACAAAGGACGAATTGATGAGAGATAGAGTAACTAAGGAACATCGTAAGGTACAGTGTACTTAAGTTGAATACGAAATATGGTAAGGTACCAAATACTTAAGTGATTTTGGCATATTATGAGATATGGCCAAAATACACTTAAGTGGGTTTTTTGGCTTGAAGCCCACACAAGTGGTTCTATAAATAGAACTCTTGTGCAGAAGCATTGTATGGGAGTACAACACAACTGAAGAGTTGGAATTTCGTATCTCTCTTTCTCTCACTCAAAGCCTTCATTCATAACAGCTAGCACTGCGATTGAAGGAATCCGTTCGTGTGGACTGAGTAGAGACGTTGTCATCGTTCAACGTTCGTGATCGCCCCGTGGATCTGTATCCAAGGTTTTGATCGTTACAAGATATCTGCACCAAAGGTTTGAATCTCCACAAGAGGTAACGATTCTATCACTGATCATGCCCATTCGTAAGGATCACTAAATGGAGAAAAATTTAAATTCCGCTGCGCCTTGGATGGCAATTCTCCTTCAGTGGTATCAGAGCCTAGTTACGAAACCATGAATCTGATAACTGTTTTTGTTCTGTAATAATATGATTAAAGACAGAATGAATCAAAGATTAAATTGAGATCGATCAAGTTATATATATATGATATATGTAATCCTGATGCAAAATACATTATATATGATATAATGTTCTCGTTTCGTTCATTCAAACACTCAATGATTGTTTTCCTTTGAGCGATCAATGGTCGTTTGCTTCTTGATTCGACATTAGTATGGTGAAGCAATGACGTGTTGATCAATCATACTGAATTAACAATCGAGATGTGTTTGACAGTCTGAAATTGGTGCATCAGGGTTAGTGACGGCACAAGGGTTGTGTTGTCAGAGAGTTATGCGATTGGGGTTATGACTGCACAAGAGTTGTGCTTTCTAAATACTTTTTGGAACAGTGTTAACCGGTTAACGCGTATGGTTGACGCAATACGAAATAAATTTTTTGAGTTTTTCAAACAGTGTTAACCGGTTAACGCTTTTGGTTAACCGGTTAACGCAAGACGGAAAACAGTTTTCCAAGAGATTTTCAAACAGTGTTAACCGGTTAACGCATTTGGTTAACCGGTTAACGCAAGGCAGAAAACAATTTTTTAACAGATTTCAAACAGTGTTAACCGGTTAACACATATGGTTAACCGGTTAACGCAAGGCAAAATTCACTAACTCAGTGCTTTAAAGTATCAAGTGTTGATGCGAAAAGTGACGTCGATTTTAAATGAATTGTTCATTAAAAATTTCGGCCAGGGGCGCTGCCCCTTCAACCCTGCAAGGCCGCTGACCGGGCAGCGGACCCCCGGCTAACTCTACGTAGTGTGATCGGTCGTCGAAATTTAATTTGATTTTAATTAATTAAAGGAATTAATAATAATAATAAAGTGTTTATTATTGTCTTGTGGTGATCGGTTATGGCCTTAGTTTTCCTTTATTCTGATTTGGGTTTTTAAATACGACCTGCGTGTCGTGTCTCTCTCTTAATCTCCCAAATGTAACTTCTTTTCTCATCTCACTCCCTCATATGTAAAACGAGTTTCTTTATGTAATGTAATGTTATGAAGAAAGCAAAGAAGTCAGTGCCAAAGGAGGACAACCTTGGAGATCTTGCTTGGAGAAGCTTAGATCGTTGTTAGGTTAGCTTAGGTTCTCTCATTGGCTTGGGAGAACAATTGTGCTAGGGGCCATAACTGTTTCATTATGTTTGTATGTATGTTGATGCATGTGAATGTATGTTGATGCATGTGAGAGACAGTTTATATGATAAACAAGTCGGTGAGATCAGAAAAATTGAAATTCCCTCAAAATAAATATTAAGTTTATGCTTTCCAAGTTTTAACACTCATCAAGACTAGTATCGAATAATGTAGGTTTCGCCTACGCGAGGTGCATGTTCTATATTAGTAAGGTGCGATGGGATAATTGTAATATCCAACTGTTAAAACAATGGGTCAAACTTAACTAAACAAATTATAATAAGATTATATATATGTTTAGAAGCAAGAGTTGGGAATGATCCATATGATGGATTAGAATAAGGAGTTATTCACCCAACTGAAATTTTCGAGAGTTGTACGATATACAATTGGAAGGAGTTCCTACCTAAATAACCTAGTTTTGTGTAATCCGCCTACGCGGACTTAGAATGAAGTGAAATATGGATCTCGACCCACTAGAAAATCTTCCAACGGGATTTTCCGAATCAAATGATGAGGGTCATTTGTTTTGAATAAAATAGTGGGAGCATGTTTAATTAAAGGCCTAATTAAATATGTCAATGATACTTATATTTTCATTAATCCTTATGTAGATAACCATGATAACAAACACCTCTTACAACATATTGCGGTCAAACCTTGAGAAGGAAAAATTGTCTGGGACAAATTTTCTGGATTGGTACCGAAACATGAAGATTGTCCTCAAACATGATAAAGGGAAAGGCAAGGAAGTTGCCAAACCCAAACCCACTATTGCTGCTTTGAAGCCTAGTGGAAGCATAGAAAAAGAAGGCACCTGCTTCCATTGCGGTGAGACCGCACACTGGAAGAGGAACTGCCCAAAGTACCTGGAAGATAGGAAGAATGGAGTAGAGACTCCAACTTCAGGAATTTTTGTTATTGAAATTAATTTATCTACTTCTGCATCATGGGTATTAGATACTGGATGCGGTTCTCACATTTGTACAAATGTGCATGGACTAAAAAGGAGTAGAGATTTGGCAAAAGGTGAAGTCGACCTACGAGTTGGCAATGGAGCAAAGGTTGCTGCCTTAGCCGTAGGAACTTATGAATTGACTTTACCTAGTGGTTTAATAATTCAGTTAGAGAACTGTTATTATGTATCAGCAATTAGCAGGAATATTATTTCCGTTTCTTGTTTGGACAAGTTCGGTTTTTTATTCATAATAAAGAACAATTGTTGTTCAACTCATTTGAATGATATATTCTATGCTACTGCTCAAATGAACAATGGATTATATGTCCTTGATCTTGAAATGCTAGTTTATAACATTAATACTAAAAGGATGAAACCTAATGAGTTAAATCTAACTTACCTTTGGCATTGTCGATTAGGCCACATAAATGAGAAACGCATTTCCAAACTCCATAAAGATGGACTATTGGACTCTTTTGATTATGAATCATATGAGACATGCATATCTTGTTTAATTGGAAAGATGACAAAGTCTCCATTCATAGGAAAAGGTGAAAGAGCTAATGATCTTTTGGCCCTCATACATACTGATGTATGTGGACCACTGAACATACCAGCCAAAGGAGGTTTTCAGTACTTCATCACATTCACTGATGATTTCAGTAGATATGGTTATGTGTATTTAATGACACACAAATCAGAGTCCTTTGAAAAGTTCAAGGAATTCAAGAATGAAGTACAAAACCAACTAGATAAGAATATTAAAACTCTTTGATCAGATCGAGGTGGTGAGTATTTAAGCCTAGAGTTTGATGACCATCTGAAAGAGTGTGGGATCCTATCCCAACTCACTCCTCCTGGAACACCCCAATGGAATGGTGTATCTGAGAGAAGAAATCGAACCCTGTTGGACATGGTCCGATCCATGATGAGTCACGCCGATCTTCCAAACTCCTTTTGGGGACATGCACTATTGACAACAGCTTACACACTTAACCGTGTTCCATCCAAAAAGGTCGAGAAGACACCATATGAGATATGGAGTGGTAAGAAACCACATATGTCTTACATGAAGATTTGGGGTTGCGAAGTTTATGTGAAACGACAAATTTCAACTAAGCTTGAGCCTAAATCTGACAAATGCTTATTTGTGGGGTATCCTAAAGAAACAATAGGGTATTACTTCTACAATCCTTCTGAGGGCAAAGTGTTTGTCGCTCGAACTGGAGTTTTCCTAGAAAAGGATTTTATTTCCAAAGGAACCAGTGGGAGGAAAGTAGAGCTTGAAGAAATTCAAGAATCACAAAGCATCGATACACCTATGGAGGAATTAGAGCAGGAAACACAAGTGGTTGTGGAAGAGCAACCTGCTCAAGTAGAACAAGACCAGCGTAGGTCAAGCAGGATACGTCACCTACCTGAGAGATATGGATATCTCATAACAGATCAAGGTGATGTATTACTCATGGATCAAGATGAGCCTGTGACCTACCAAGAGGCCATAACTGGTCCCGAGTCTGAGAAGTGGCTAGAAGCCATGAAATCTGAAATGGATTCCATGTACACAAACCAAGTTTGGACCTTGGTAGAGCCTCCTGTAGGAGTTAATCCTATAGGATGCAAGTGGGTCTTCAAAAAGAAGACTGACATGGATGGTAAGGTACATACCTATAAGGAAATACTGGTTGCAAAAGGATATAAACAAATTCATGGGGTTGACTATGATGAAACCTTTTCACCAGTTGCAATGCTTAAATCTGTTCGGATTTTACTTGCTATCGCTGCATATCATGATTATGAAATATGGCAGATGGATGTCAAAAATGCTTTCCTTAATGGGAATATTCTTGAGGATGTGTACATGACACAGCCTGAAGGATTTGACATACCAGAAGAAGCCAAAAAGATATGTAAGCTACAAAGATCAATCTATGGATTGAAGCAAGCTTCCAGAAGCTGGAATCTTCGTTTTGATGAAACGTTAAAACAATATGGATTCATCAAGAACGAAGATGAGCCTTGTGTCTACAAGAAGGTTAGTGGGAGCATGATCGTTTTCCTGGTATTATATGTAGATGACATATTACTCATTGGAAACAATGTCCCTACCCTGCAACAAGTAAATACTTGGTTAGGGAAATGCTTTTCTATGAAGGACCTAGGTGAAGCAGCCTATATATTAGGAATCAGAATCTATAGAGATAGATCACAAAAACTGCTTGGCCTAAGTCAGAGTGCATACATAGACAAAGTGCTGAGACGCTTTAATATGCATGATTCCAAGAAAGGATTCATACTTATGCAACATGGCATGTGTCTATAAAAAACACAATCCCCTTCAACTAAGGAAGAAAGGGATCGCATGAATAAGATTCCATATGCATCTGCAATAGGATCTATCATGTATGCCATGTTATGTACTCGACTAGATGTCTCGTATGCTTTAAGTGCAACGAGTAGGTACCAATCTGATCCTGGTGATGCCCATTGGGTAGTTGTCAAGAATATCCTTAAGTACTTGAGAAGGACTAAGGACTCATTCTTGATATATGGAGGTCAGGAAGATTTGGCTGTAATTGGTTACACCGATGCTAGCTTCCAGACAGATAAGGATGACTTTAGATCGCAATCTGGTTATGTGTTTTGCTTAAACGGTGGCGCTGTGAGCTGGAAAAGTTCAAAGCAAGATACAGTTGCTGATTCTACAACCGAGGCCGAGTATATTGCTGCCTAAAGTGCAGAAAAGGAAGCTGTTTGGATCAAAAAGTTCATTAGTGAACTTGACATAGTCCCTAGCATTGTGGATCCCATTGGTCTCTATTGTGATAACAATGGTGCTATCGCACAAGCTAAGGAGCCTAGATCTCACCAACAATCCAAACACATACTCAGGCGTTATCATCTCATTCGAGAGATAATAGATAGAGGAGATGTGAAAATATGTAGAGTACCTACACTTGACAATATTGCTGACCCACTGACAAAGCCTCTTACGCAGCAGAAGCATGATGGCCATACTAGATCAATGGGCATTAAGGGTATGCCTGATTGGCTTTAGTGCTAGTGGGAGATTGTTGGTGTAAGCCCTAGAGGCCAATACTTTTGGTACTTGTATCGAATTATTTATTAATTAATAAAAGGCTTTTTCTTTATTATGGTTGATTAATAAAGTCCCTGGAATAGATAGTCCGTTTAATGTATTAAGTGTGACTTAATCATGAGAGCACATTAAACATAAGGACATTATTCTTAAAGTATCCGTAGTCGAGCTTTATTGTGAAGTGGGATAACATTAAAGCATTAAGACTATTATGTTTGTAGACTGATGATCACATCTCATGGATCATGGATAAAGAGTTATCAAGTCTTAAACATAGGTATGAATATTAAGAGTAATATTTATACAGGATTGACCCGCTATGAGAATACTATATAAAAAGTTATGCAAAGTGTCATAAGTTATTCTCATGGTGATAATGGTGTATACCACTCTTCGACCTGAAACCATTATGGATCCTAGATGTAGAGTCGAGTGCTTTATTGCTGATCCAACGTTGTCCGTAACTAGATAACCATAAAGATAGTTGATGGGTACTCCACGAAGCATGTTGAGGGACATGAGTATCCTAGATGGAATTTTCCCATCCTACATAACAGGATAAATGTCTATGGGCCCAATATTGAACTGGACAAGGATGACACGGTCTATACCTTGTGTTCAATATAGACATAAGGGCAAAGGGGTAATTATACACATAATTATTATCACATGAGGTTTTGTCAGATCACATGACATTTTCGTGTCTTGGGTAGCAGTGATGTGTTGCTAGATACCGCTCACTGTTTATTATGTTAAATACGTGATTTAATATAATTGCCAACGCCACGAAAACCTATAGGGTCACACACAAAGGACGGATTGATGAGAGATAGAGTAACTAAGGAACATCGTAAGGTACGGTGTACTTAAGTAGAATACGAAATATGGTAAGGTACCAAATACTTAAGTGATTTTGGCATATTATGAGATATGGGCCAAAATACACTTAAGTGGGCTTTTTGGCTTGAAGCCCACACAAGTGGTTCTATAAATAGAACTCTTGTGCAGAAGCATTGTATGGGAGTACAACACAATTGAAGAGTTGGAATTTCGTATCTCTCTTTCTCTCACTCAAAGCCTTCATTCATAACAGCTAGCACTGCGAGTGAAGGAATCCGTTCCTGTGGACTGAGTAGAGACGTTGTCATCGTTCAACGTTCGTGATCGCCCCGTGGATTTGTATCCAAGGTTTTGATCATTACAAGAGATCTGCACCAAAGGTTTGAATCGCCACAAGAGGTAACGATTCTATCACTGATCATGCCCATTCGTAAGGATCACTAAATGAATGATTTGGATGGTGTGTTTGATTATATTGGTGGTAGTCCAGAAGGGTGGATTACTTAATTCATGGTTGCCATTGTGTGATCGATTGTGAATCACTAAATATTATTATAATTGTTATGTTAATTGCATTATTACCATGTCATACATCCATTATTGATATATTGAAGGAGATAAGTCATAGGTCTAAAGGGGGACAAATGACTTATCTGGAACTTAGAAGCGGGAGTTTGGGATTCTGAAGGGGAAATCAAGTTTGTAAGAAGAACCAAATATTGAATTGGTACTACATGCATATGATTCATTGTCGTTATCGTGAGTCGCATGTCATGAATGAATTATATGCGTGAAATATGAATGTGTGTGATGATGGTGTTGTTGTATGTGACACTGATGATAATTTGGGCGTGAAAATATGATATGTTATTATGCATGATTGTATAAATGTTGTACTCTATTTTACATTCTACGTTGTTATTATTGAAATGAATTCTCACCCCTTCTGTTTGAATGTTGCCTTTACATGGGCATTGTGCAGATACTCAAGAGTAAAGATGTTATTATGAGCGGAAGTTAGCTCCTAGAGATATTTCTTTTAGTTTATTCATGTTAGCTTTGGTTATGCTCTGATATGTAACACTAAGGAGCAAATTGCTTATTTTGTGTTGAAATTTACTGAGAGACAATGCATGCTCGTGTATTTGTTTTATGTTTTAGTGTGATAGTACTTGGAAAAGTCTCACGAGTCGGTGCTTTTAATGTTGTTATGAAAACTATTATGAGATTTTAAATTGGTATGCTTTTTTTTATTATGATTCCGCTACGAAGATATTCAGATGAGTTGGATGTCGTGTAAACATCCTAAGTGCAAATGTATACAACAAAATGTTTTGTTGTAACCTGTGTTACGGAGCAGACTATGATTGTTGTGAGTGACACCCTATGTGATTGTATTTTGTTAATTAAATTATTTGATAATTACACGCGGGTTTTAGGGTGTTAGATTAGTTCCCTTCATATGTGGAACACAATGATTCAAAGTTAGTCTTGGCAGAGGACTTATAAATGATTTTAATGTATTCTAAGTGAGGTAGAGCCTTAATCAGAATACCTCTTACTCTGCGATGTTTTCTACAAACTTTCTTTTGAGATGGTATAATAATTTTTCTATCTTTAACCATCCCAACACCATCAACAACCAAGTCAATTCCATCTTCAAGTATGTCCCATAACTCATCATCAAGGCCAATGATGTAAGTATACAGGTTGCTCTTCCACCATTCAAATTGGATGGAATCACCATCGAATGAATGTGGTTTAGCAGAATGGTGAGCCTTTTCAGGAGTACTATAGTCATAAGAAACAGAAACACCAGACATGATAGAGAAAATGTATTTATCTCAGGATCGACTACTATATCACAGTTAAGAGTAAGCACATAGTAGGCTCTGATACCAACTGAAGGTGAGAAAAATACCAAGAAGGGGGGGGGGGGTTGAATTGTGTATGCCCAAAAGTCGATTTCACTTCTGAACTAGTAAGTTCAGATTCATAACAAAGTTCAGACTCTAGTACTAGAAATAAACACAACAGCGGAAATAAAATGTTCAAAAGTAAATGCAAGCAAGACACAAATATTATCCTAGTTCCTCTCCTCAACTTAGAGTAGTCCAGTCCCCTTGCCTCAACAAGAGATTTTCACTATAACCAAACAAATTAGAAATTGCTCAAGCACACTTGCAAGAGAATTCAATGCTCAATAAACCTAGAAAGAGACTTCTGCTTAACTCCTCAGACAAGAGACTTCCTTGCTCAATCAACCTAGAAAGAGACTTCTGCTCAAATCCTCAAACAAGAGACTTCCTTGCTCAATCAACCTAGAAAGATACTTCCTTGCTCAAGCACACAGGCAAGAGACTTCCTCTACTTTAAACAGAAGTTTAGTAGAAAAGATAACTACTATAATTTGATACATAATCAGAAGTATAACAGTTGTGTGAAAATCACAAAGGTTTTAAAACCTCTTAAGATTTCTAAGATAGACTAAGATAAGAAATTTTAAGATATTTAGGCAATAAAATTTACAAGAAATAACATCTTAGAGTTATGCTTAAGATATTTCAAAATGCATTGTGATGTTGTAACCTTCCTTTGAGTCTTTAGCTTCCTTTTATAGAAAATGAGAAAGAGTCATTGGAGGGTTTGAAGATAACGAGCAAACTAAGTGAAGAAGTATGCAAAGAGAGACGTTGGAGACTAGCATTTGGTCTGAAGCTTTGTCCACTGAATAATAGCATTACTCTAAGCACCATTTGAAGTACTAGGTATCTACCAAAATGTAGAATAGACAGAAGATGTCACATGTCTATTTCTTGAGCCTTGTAAAATGAAACCTTAGTTCACTTTATCCAGAAATCTTAGGCTTTGAAAAGACAAGACTACTTTGGTACAATGTAAGGATCAGATGCCCTTCATCCTTTGAGAATCTGAGTTGTCATCAGAAGCTGAATCTTGAGATCAGAGTCTGAACCTTCAAAGTCTGATGCCTTCAGATGCTGGTAAACCACTTCAGATTCTAATCAATCAGAATCAGGAAAAAATTGATTCTTTATCATATGATAACAATCAGGATTAATTCTATGCTTGTGATCCTTCACACTTGAACAACTATTAGCAAACTCTGTTGTTATTTAAATACATTGTTATCATCAAAACCTTTTAAGGGCATAAAAAAAATCTTATTTCAACACATACTTTTAATATTCAAAAAGAGATTTTTTTGTCGTTTTATTTCTAGGCCTCATTTTCTTCTCCAACTGTTCATATATCTCTAAATCAGTAAATCCCTCTAAGAAAATGGATGGAACAAGACAAGATACTAATACCTCAGGCAAAGGAATGAAGATCATGAAGAAGAAAGTTCTTAAAAGTTATGAAGTTGTAACAAATGTCCATGGTGTGCACATGAAAGGAATCACAATCGAAGAGAAAACTGATGGTCAGGCTATAGGTATCTCTATGCTTGTTAAACCAAATTAATTTAAGAGAAAGAAGTTGAAGTAAGTCACATATCACACTCATCTATATATGTCCGACCTAATCGGTGACGATTCTGGTCCTTATGAAAGCACATAAGCCTCAAGTATACTGAAAAGGTTATTCGTCGTCCTCCAATCAAAGTCACCACCAAGGGTTCCAATGACTAACTCCCCCAACATTATTCTTCTAAACATTGAGCATCCGGACAATGATAAAGGTAAATCTTATGAGTCTACTATCCCTAGTGGTTTTTCTCTTGTTGATGTTGTGAATCAAAATATAAAAGAGTTGATTAAAGTTAGAAATGTTAAGTCTAAAAGTCTTAATCAAACCATTGAAACTCTAAATGATTGTGATAATCCTTCCAACAAGAATGTCATAGAGAAGATTCTGAGAGTTAAAACTGGTTCTAGTAAAACCATGCATGAGGCCCCCTCTAAAGTTGACCCTAAGAGTGTATGTGAAAATGTTATTCAAAATGCAAGTAAGAATGTCTCCGACGCTGTTAACGATATAAAGGGACTGGTAATAGTGATGATGAGGTCAGTCAAGCTGATGGTTCTAGAAATAGCGAGGAAGATAATACAATTATTTGTCAAGAGGAAAATGAAGGCGCTGGTTGTGATGTTAGTAAAAATGTCAATGACATTGAAGGTGTCATTGAGAAAGAAGATGTGGCTGTTAGTAGGTATGTTCTAAATAATGTAAATGATAATGTAGAAGTCGATGTGGAAGCTAAAGAAGTTACTATTGAAGACGGCCAAAACAATGTTGATAATAATGTCAACAACAATACATTTGTTGTGGTTGAGGATGAAGAAATTTCTAGTGAGGATGATAAAAACAACTTTAGTGAAAATATCAATGACAATGGTATTGTTATTAAGATAACTCAGAAAGTTATTGAAGATATGAATGAGGATACTGGTAACATTATTGAAGAAATTTTTGTTGTGCAGAAAACTCCTAGAAAGTCTAAGAAGGTTTTTGAAAAAGATGTGTCTATTGTTAAGACTAAGAAGAAAGGTAAGAGATCCATTGTGAACAAAAAGAAATTTGTGATAGAGAGGAAAAATAAAATCTATGGTAATAATAAATCTTCTATGTATATTGAGAAGAACATGAAGACTAAAGAAGAAAGCGGATGTGAACAAGAAGCTAAGTGTTGAAAAGAAGAACATATCAATAAAAAGGAAGAAAGTTATTGCTCACATTGAGGAAAATAATGTTGAAGATGATGTTAATGACTTTGTGAAAGACATGTTGAATGAGCATGTTGCAAAGAGAATTAAAAAGTGATAGGAGATAAGAAACTACCTAAAAATATTCCCGTCGTTCCTTTGGACAATGTATCTTGTTAATTTGAAGAGAGTGTGGCCAAATGGAAATTTGTTTTTAGTATAAGAGTAGCTCCTAAAAGGGAACTTTCTGATGATGCTAAGAAATTCAATGAGATCACGGAGCTTATAAGCGATGCTCAAGTCTTAAAAACTATGATTAACATTGATTATTTTTATCCAAAGCTGGTGAAATAATTCATTGTTAACTTGTGTAAAAGGTTTAATGTTGAATGGAGTGGTGAATAAAGGAATGTTCATGTAAGGGGTCACTACTTTTCCTTATCTCCGGGAATTATAAATGATTACCTTTGTAGAGAAAGATTGATTACAGCTGACTGTGTTCTATCTTTGAAGTCCATTGTCAAAGAGATCACGAGGAATGTGCATGATGATTGTCCATCTAAAGACCCGTTGGTTGTATTAGATATGAAAGTATGTTCCTCCCACATATCATGTATTACCCTTAGTCTTTGTTGTATTAGATATGCACTAGGGAAACTTTTGATTTTGGTGATTATATCTTTGAGCAAGTGGTTAAACATGTTGAATCTTGCTGTTAAAATTAGGCTCCCCTCTTCAATTTCTGAAATATTATTTGGACAAAAGATATATTATTACTGTTGAGGATGAAGTTAGTGTTGCTCATGAATTATTGAATTTCAATTATAAATTGTTTGATGGGAAACATGTTCCTGAAATTATGCTTCCCAATGTTTTTTTAATTGATGAATCCGATTTAGCGGTTGATGAATATATGCTTCATGTGGCACTTATGTTTGGGCCTATGAGAAGTCATATTCACTTATCCACGAAGTTAATGCTTTGCAGGAAATCATTGCCTCATCCACTACCAGAAAGGGTGTTTGTGAAGGTCTTATTAAAATGTTAAGTCTGCAAGAGGCTGGTGCTTCTTCATCTTAGGCTGCTATTCTAGATGTTGAGAAAAATGTCATGATAATGGATCAAGATGATGATATGTCAAGTGTTGAAGTGGAAGATGGTGTTGAGGATGAGTATGAAACTGTTGAAAATGATGATTCTTCTACTCCCCCTAGTGATTTGTTTGTTGTTTTTCTAGTTTGTAGGTTGTTTTGGATACTGTTTTGGCTGGATTTTGATTTTTTTGCTGAAGTTTTATGCCTTGATGTGGCTGGTTTTGTTTCTTTTGAGACAAATAGGGGGAGATATATCACATTTTGTTACATTATGCTATTATTGCTTTTCTGATTATCCGTTATGATCTTTTTGCACTGTTGTTTTGCCTACAAAAATAGCCAAACAAAGAGTTTTTTTATTATAGTTGATTGACTAATTTTTGTATTCAACTTGTTAAGTAAGATGTCTTGACATAGTGTGAGACATTTTTTCTATGTTAACCTCTGGTGTGCCCTGCTCTGTCTATTTGAACATTACTTTGGTATTTATTTTTTGATTTGTTTCTCTTTTAGTTTAATAAAAGGTTTGATTAAAAGTCCATGTTTAGGAAAAAGATTTTTAATTTGAATATGTTTGGTAAAGATTCTGTTAAATCATAATTCTGTTTGAAAAAGATTTAATTAGATTTGATTCAAAAAAAGATTCATATTTGATTTTAATGAAGAAGATTGAACTTGTAATTTTTGGATTCAATTGGCTTTTGTCAAAATCATAATGACCTTTTAAGCTAGATCGTGCTTGTTATTTAAGGAGATAAGTCCTCTTGTTTGAAGACTCGCCTCTTAAAGTTTTAAGTATGTCGTATTTTATTTTAGCGAGTCTTTGTATTTTTATTGTAATACTCTATTCTTGAGGATCATTTTTATTTTAGAATGATATAGTATTTTGTATTTAATTGTGTTTCAAATCAAGCCACTTATGAATATTTTCTTGCAAACACTTGGGAGATTAGTGTTTGAGCGAAAGTGTGGGGTCTCAAATTCAAGGGGAATCTGAGTCAAAAATCACGGATATTATTAGAAAAAAGATATTGAACAGTAAAAGTTAACTGATTTAGTAAATTATTTTTCTTGAGCTAATATAACGTCGTAACGAATTTAATTAACAATTATATATATTATTTAATTTATTTAATTGTTTTTTAATTCTTAGTATATCATATTGTCTCAACATTTTGTCGCTCTTTAAACATAATTTCAAAATATTGCATAAACATAATAATACTCGCATAAGTGGGACTAGTACACCTTTTTTTCCTAATGTATGATTAGTACACTCTAACCATACTACACATAGGTCATTAATTTGATTGCACAATTTTTAGTCCTACTTTAGTATTTTTATAAATTTATAATATACATAAACAACATACTGTTGTTCCATGTCTCTACGTCATACAAACGATTGATTGACATCATTTCAACAATTATAGAAAGAAAGATTAGTGAGAGTCAATCATTTGAGAATGCATTACCATACCATACATTGTTTTTGGTCGGTCAAGCTAGTAACAATATGTCAGCATTCAATAGTCTCTTCTTTTTCCCCATGAAAACGCCCCTTGTGTTGTGTATCAAAGTGCCACTCAAAAAGCCAAAACTAAATGAAATAATGAAATGCTTTTGAAACCAAACAAGTTTCACTTTTCAATTATTGTGATAAGATTGATTCATGTGTTTGTCCTCACATGCATAAATATATGGAAAACCACATTGAATTATTGAGGTTGAGGCTAATTATATTACTCATGCAATGCAATGCAATGCAAACTTTACCATTGTTTAGCATTTTCTCTCTTTAATCTTTTTGCCTTACTCTTTTACGACTTTACGTATATACCGTTACACTTTGTTATGATAATGAAAGCAATGATCGAGCATTTGAAGAGTGGGGTAGTGGAAGATTAATTCGTTTAATTTTAGTTAATCATAATGTTATGGGACCAGACAAGAGCTTAGATTTCAAACACTCAAATTGAATTGACAGTTTGTAGGTAATGATGGAGATGTGAACTAGTTTTGAAGTTTATCCCATCAACTTCTCAAACTAATTAATTTTCACTAATGGTGTTTAGAATTCTTGGTTCTTCTAGAATCTCATTGTGTATACTAATTGATTGTGGAGGTCTCATGGATATATCTTTTGTCAACACTCTAAAATGGCTTATTAATGCATGGGAAAAAATGAATCATATATACTCCAATCATTTATTTTGGAACACTTTTTATTTTAAATAAGTCATTCATTATGGGACGAAGAGAATAAATGATAAAAATTTTAACGATAATAAATCTCATTTTGACTAAACTCCTAAGGTAAAAAATCATGAAAATAAAACTTAAGTTGCATGTCTCAACTTTTCCATTCTATTTTTTCTCACTACATTTGTCCCAAAAAAATAATCTAAAAAGAGAAGGTTTTGAGCCTAATCTGGGCTAAAAAGAAAAAGGATATACCTACCAATTTTCTTCTTCATCTAAACATTATATTGTTGGAAAACTAGCAAAATTATAAAATTTTGCGCATGCCGGAAGAAAAAAAATAAAAAATAAAACTGAAATATTATTCGATCACAGACAAAATGTTACACATTGTTAAAATAATGTGTGTAACAATATGATAGTAAATGAGCAATGGACAAATAAGTAAAATGAAATAAAGAATACAAAAAGTTTAATAACCAAATTCAATGCAATGTCACATACGTCTAAAGGGCTCAGTCCAAGGAAAGAAAAATCACTTTTAATGTCAATACTACACAACAATCTTATATGAACTTTTCTCTGTTCACTATCTTTTTTTAAGACTATTCGATCCAACTTTTCTCTGAAGATGATACCCTTTTCATTTTCACTCAAACACTCTCCTAAATATTTGTATAATTAAAAAAGTATATGGTGTAATAAATCTCAATTACAATAAAAAAAGTACTCCACTAAAAAAAATTCTCTCAAATATTTATATAATTTAAAAAAGGTATATGGTGTGAAGAACAAAACAAAAGAGTTTAAAAACAAAATACGGAAAACACCTAAAAATCTCCAAAAAAAATCTATTTTTATATAGAAACATAAATAGATTAAAAAAAAAACCATTAGGTTATAATCCAAAAATGAAACTGAAACAAATATTCAGCAAACCAAATATCATAATTAAGACAAATTTAAATCATGCACTTAATGCAAATTCAAAAAATTTCTTCATACAAGATTTGTTTAATTAAATATTTATCAATAAAAAAATTTCCAAACCAACTTCTGCAAAATTTTGGATGGAACAAAATTAAATTTAATCTTATAAGCCCAAAATCAAATGGGTCAAAATCAAACTTTCAAAAAAATAATGCAGTAGAGAAATACATAGTCAATATGTCCTCGTCAACTTTCAAGACATCTTGCTTAACATTTTTCTATAAAAATAAATCAATCCAAATATAACAACAAACTCCCATTTGACTATGTTTTATGCGAATCATAGATTAAACACTTTTTCAAGAACAAACAAACATCATAGCTCACCAGAGCGCACCACAGAAAACACATGCAAATATTTAAACATTATCCAAGAATAGAAGTGCATATTTTCTTCCCTATTTGTCTCAAAAGAGTCAATAAAAAAAAACAAGAATCCATAGTCAATAGAAGCACAACCAATCAAACGGAGAACATATCCAACTAACAGGTAAGATGTTATCCACATAAGATCTAAAGAACACAAACACACAATAAATCATAATAGAATATCAAAATAGAATTAGTAACAACGTTAAAGATCACAACGGATAACCAGAAAACCAATGTCAACATTTTGATAGTCCCTTCACACAAACTCTTTCCCGTAGTGGATGAGATCATAATCTCTTGGAGATCCTTTTCTTCATGAATTGACACCTTGAGAACATGACTTCTCACTATTAAAAAAAGAGGAGCAACAACTAATATTTCTTGATCAAAGCCCTAATCAATTTCATCAACGGGATCAATAGTGGGTATTGCAATGTCAACAATATGTTTCCTAACAAACAACATGTAGTAATTTCAACACACTTGAGGTGGAACCAATCTCATCGTCACAAACAACAATATCATTATTTGGCTACTAAGAATACCAAATATTAAATAGGGAAAACCAATATGCATCTTGAGATCATGCTTAACAAACTGATGAAAAACATATTCTCCACAATCCAAGGCAACAAGAGTTCCTACTAGTTACAAAAGACCAACAAAGCTAAGACTGATAATTAATCTATGAAATGATCAAGCCCAGTTAGCCACTCAAATATTGTATAAGTTGACATACTTTGTTGGACTTGAGACTTCACACAAGAGAGAGAGAGGGGGGGGGGGGGGGGGGGGGGGGTGTGTGGTTTGAAAAAAAATGGCTATGAAATTCTTTGTGAAGTAAAATCAGAGTTTAAAAATATTTTTGAAAAACTTAGTAGCGGAAAAAAATGCAGAAAAAAAATGCGAAAATTAAAAGAGTTAAGGGAGAAAATGAACACCACAATATATAAATGTTTGGTCAAACAATAAAACAACCTACCCCTCTCCTCAAGAAATGATCTTGAGAGTATCTGTTTCTTGAAAACGTGTTACATGCAAGTATACATGTTCATTATAAAGTAGCAAGTGATAAAAAGTAAGGATATCGTATCCACATGGAGTGTAAGTAACTTAAGTTGATTTTGTAAGTAACTATCTTTGCAAATTAAGCATGAGCAAGATTAAAAAGTTAGTTGATTGTCACAAGTTCAGTTTTCCTTAAGTCAATATCTTAATAGTGCAGAGAGAGTGTTGTGAATATATCAAGAGAGTGTAAGTTGAGAAATGATCCATTAATATGTATGAAGTATTTGTGTGTATATGATGTGAAGTGTCATGCCAGGAAAGGTCAGTGATTGATCTAAGAATGTATTTCTATAACATCAAAAGCATGCATAATAGGGAAATGGAACAAATATGTAAGTCTCACTTATAACCCTAAAATGCGTCTGTTTATCTTCTGAAATATCTCTAAGCAAACTAATGAGCAAATATCTCTAGCCTACTCGTTCAATTACTTTTATTTTGAAATCCACTTGTTGTTGGATCTCTCACAACAACAAGCTTTTTATCTTCTTCTAAGTTGATCATTCAAAGAATTATATTTAAAAATGTTTACACATAATAAAACAAGCCATTGTCATCTCACCATTTTAACATAAAAACAACATCATATTAACCTCTCATTGCTCAACAAACAAAAGATTTAGCTCATAATGACCTGAGTACAACTTACAAAGTTGGTTCTGAAAGGAAACATTCTTAAACAAAATATGAAAAAGAAATATCAACCTAAGAGTAACTTGAAACCTCCTTGTGATGGATAATCAACAAGAGATGGCTTCAGTCGCGTCAGGCTTCAGCAGTTAGCACTAGAAATGCTGAGAAGAAGAAGCTCTCTTTTCTCTCCATTATTCCTTGAAATATTTTCTTCTGTGATTTTCTCTATGGTGTTGAATTCTCTCCTCAATCTTCAATGAGGTCTATTTATAAGCCTTTAGTTAGGGTTTATTTTTCTTCATCTTGGATCATGGGGTCTTTGGAAATCACATCAACCCCAATATCAAATCCAACATATTCTATACTTTCCTTCAAACTCGCATGCAAGAAATCAGGTACAGGGGCAATAATAGGGGACAAGGTGTAGGGTGACAGTCTGTAGTGGCAGGGGTGCAGGCGACACTATCCTTTTCTACATGGCACACTCTTTAGTGGACATACTATTGTACCTTATTTTATCCTTTAGAGACATGATTCTTATCCACTTAGCTAGAAGAAATTCCACCAACACACAAACATATATTCCTTTCCTATGCAACTTATTTTCCATGCATGACCTAGGTATTAAACTGATTGCTTCATTTCATTCCTTAGGTGAGTTCAACTTTGTTCCAGCTTGAACTCCCAGGTTCTATCCCCTCCCGTCTTTCCCTAGCTCATCAGAACACTACTTAAAAGAAGCAATAAACATATTAAAACTACAAAAGAGAGCACATATTATGCTCTAAGTTAAATATTATAAAACAACTAGAATGCATTAAAAAAAATATAAAATGATAAATCTACTAGCTTAAAATAAGAGATTAGGCTATATAATAACTCACAAAAATATGAGTTATCACATCCCCAAACTTGAATCATTACATGTCCTCAGGTGATCCGACATGTAACAACACAGAAACTATGCCTTCCAACAACCACCATTTCCAATATTTTTGACTCATGATTAACTCAGAATTCATCTCAAAGGATTGTTTCAAAAATTGACACAACTCAGCCTTATTGCCAGTTTCAAGTGTGTGTGTGTGTGATGTGTTGTAATGATGTTACCAATCATGCCAATTCTCTTCAGTTAAGATGGCTAGCCTAAATTGATTTTTGGTTTCCTCATCCTATGGTCCAAGAGTTTATCTTTTAGTTTTAGAAGGGGGTGTAGCGGTAAAAAAATTGATATTAAGTTATTGATTCACTTAACTCATAAAGAAAGAGTCGCCACTGCACTTTTATTATTACCAAAGAAAAGGGAAAAAGTACGAACAAAACCCAAAGAAGTTTTAAAATAAAACTAATAAAAAGAGATAAGGGTCCGGGGATTGGTTATGCAAAGGTAAGTATTATACCCTAATTTTTAACCTTAAGATCCCACATACCATTGACATCCTAGCACACAAACAAGGTCACCTATTAGCCCCTCTCCCTCTCACCTTTGGATTTTGCTTTTGCAGGAAACATCAAGCACCTCTTTGTTAGTGTTTCACCTTTGTGTTTATATGTTCATTTCTTAAACACCAATCAAAATAGAAAAAATATTCTTTATTTTCCTTAAATTTATTGTGCAAGGTAGGGCTTTTCAATCAAGAGCATCTCAAAGTTTTGTTGCTTACTCACCAAGGAAAGTCAAAGGTTCATGTGTTTATTTCCATGCCTTCTTCAACAATCAACTTCAAGCTTTGAGAAACTTAATCAAGAGGCATATTTTGAGGTCATATGATCACCCACGTGCTTTTAAATGCAAGAAAAGTCCAAGTACACGAGCTTATTCTAAGAGGTTTGACTAAAAAGTCAACATTTTGAAGTCAAGGTTCCAAGGATCACAACTCCTTCAATTCTCAACATTTTTGAATGCTTCTTTTTGAATATGACTCTTCTAAACACCCTCTATAACTTTTCTTTACATGACAAGAGCCACTTATGCTTGGAGGATCATCAAAAGTTTGGAGATATTATAGGTCATTTATGGACTTAATGAAATTTGACCTATTTTCAAGTGACTTTTCCTCAATTTTCAAAGATCATAACTTCTTCAATTTTCAACATTTAAGGCTGATTTTATTTGGAGAATGTCATTTGTGATGCCCTCTACATGTTTTCTTCAAGGATCAAGGTTAGAATATGCTTGGAAGGCCATGGAATTCATTGAGACATTACAGGTCATTTTCAGCCATGAAGCACTCGAATTTTTCTAAGTTATATGATCAGTTTTTCAAGCCAACTTCAATATGAAATAACTTTGTGCTCAAACATACAAATGCAACCTTTCTTGGCACATTTTAATCGTTGCCATGATGTTAACACATTGCAAAGAAAATGAGACCAAAAAGCCTCATAAGTAGGATGCCTCATTGGGTTTAACATGGTGACTTGTAACTGGAGAAATTACCATTGCCCAAATTTTGAGCTTCACTAATCTCAATTTCAAGCCAAATTAGCATGTGTTTTGGACTTAAACATGTTTAAGCAAGTCTCCAGAAGTTAATTGACCCTTAAAACGCATCATTTTTCTGAGTTTTAATGAGTTTCAAGTCACACTTTTCTCACATTCAGATCAAATTCGTTTTGCACGAATTATGCATCATTTCACACGTATTTGGATCCAAAAACATTCCCTATAAATAGAGGAAGCTACTGAATTTATTTCCATGCTTTGGAGAGCCATGAAATCCCTACTGCAACTTGAAATTTTTCCAAAAAATTCAACTATCGTGTTTTGAGTTTCAGCTTGTTTCAATCCAATTTCTTGATTCAATTATCATCTTCGGCATCCTCTGAAACTTTTGCAACAATTCCCAAGCTCTAAGACCTTCTGAAGTGTTCTAACCAGATCGAGCTTCATCAACTTCTGATCACCATCTGGACAAGGTAGTTCTGAGTATCATTTGAACTCAAACAAGTTATCACAATGTAGTCCTTCACTCTTTAATGCTTTCCCCTAACTTATCTGGTATTGATTAATCGTGTTCATCATTTAATTTAATTTTTTGTGGCTTTCTTTCTTCTGAAACTTCTCTGAAATTTCCTTTGCTCAATTTAGATAAATGAATTTGGAGCATAAGGTTAAATTCAGGATGAGAAGAGGATCACAAAGGTGGTGGTCCTGTGTTATGAATTTACCAAACAATAAAGTTCCAGTGAGAGCTCACTGAAGAAGACGACCAGAGTTTTTTCAGGTTGTTTGAGTTTGGCCAGACACGTTGGAGGAACAAAATGTTCTGATTGGTTGGATTTGAATTGTATTATGTGTGTTGCTTGCAGCGTGTTCCATCGTGCTCTCTAATATGTGGAGTGTTAGATCTGCCACGTCAATTAATGAGGCGCGATCCAACGCTCCGTGTTTTTTTTTTAATTCTTTTTATTTTATTATTTTTAATTGCTTTTTCTTTTAAAATTCATAGTAATTTCATTTTTTATCCCAAAAATCCCAAAATAATTTCTAAAATTCTCTTTTATTTTTCTTCATCTGATTTATATTTTTTCACATTTTACTTCACTAATTTTTCTATTTTTCATGAATTTTCTCTTTTCTCCTTTGTTTTAATCGGTTTAAAAATACTTTTCTGCATTTTTAAATTCTATGAAAATTATTACATGCTTTTTATTTTATTTCCAAACTTCCATAATTTTCTTGGTCATTTATTTGGTGTTTTGAAGGATTTTATGAATTTTTCATTTTATTTCTATTTTAAAATCCATTTAAAAAATGCTTTTGGTGCTTATTTATTTCATTTAATTGCATCTTATATTTGTGTGACCATGTGAACTTGTGTTGGCCTTGAATCACGATGGTTTGGATCATGAGTCTCATCAAACTCAATGAATCTTGGGTGTTGATGGGGGTGAAAACTCTAATCCACCAAAATGGTTGATTGATTTTAATGATGACTTGATCAAACTTTTGGTCTAATTTGGGTGTGACTTCTCTTGTCTCTTTCTTCTTCATCTCCTTCTTTTACCTTTGATTAATTAGATGGTTTGTGTTTATCTTGTTCATGATGTGTGGATTGGTACTTGATGAACTTTCATCATTTCAAATCTACCTTCTAAGTGATCATGAATCATTTAAGGTACTTTAGATTGATGCACAAGTTTGTCATAAGTGTCATGAAGTGTGGATTGAAGTAATAGACCATCCTCATAGCCTTTGTGCTTGATAATCCCTTTTTTTGTGACATGACTTTAGGAGAATGATTTACATATCATTTCTCTAACATGTATTAACATAAACATTATTATTGATCGGCCTCAGATAGTTGTGACTTCTACATAAGTCCAATTACGATTGCTTAACATAGCGCTAAATTTATCCTAAAAGCAAAGGTATTTTTATAAGTGAGATTGTAAGTCTCTTACTTCTCATGGTATTGTGTGAAAATGTTGCTCCTTTTTCATTTGTGAGAGCTAGTGACATACTTGTTGATTTTTATCCAAGTTGGAGCTCTTCTTAGAAATGATATATAGGTTCATATTTTCATGTTTATGGGTGAATAGTTGAGTGTTCTCCAAAAATGACCAAACCATCTTTCATTTTTTATTACTAACATCATTTGCTAACTTTTTTTACTTGTATTAACTTTTATTTCCAAGACATTTACTTTATGCTCTTTTATTTTATGTCATTTACTTTATACTTTATGATTATCATCCCATATCATATTATTTGTGATTATGTCATTTATTCTTTATCCATTTGGAATTTTCTTTTATATCCTTGTAAAGAAAACACTAATAAAGAAAAAAAAACCTAAAAAGTAAACTTGTTTCTCCTGACTTATGGACTTGTGGTTACTATCCTTAGGAATATTGTGGAGTTATGGACTTAGAGTTAGGACCTTGACATGTGCTTTGGTCTTGTGATTTGAGACCTTGGAATCTATCTGGTACCTTTGACTTGGGATTTCCTTTTGAAGACTTGATTTGGTCATTCTTGTTTCATCTGATGCATGGATTTTATTTGCTTATCTGGCTTGTTTGAGGCTTAATCCAAATGAGGGAATTCTCGCTTAACTTATATCATAAATCTTGTTATATCTTAGTTAGATCCTTCCTCCCTAGATTTTACTTTATGCTCTAGGATAGTCTCTCCTTCTCCTCCCTTTCTTTAATTTTAAAAATCTTTTCTCTTTTTCAAAACCATGTTATTTTAAACTAGAACAACTTTCTCAATAAATATTGGCTTTTGTCAAGTGATTTTCAAAACCTCTTCCTAATAAATGATAATTCATCTTAATCATATTGAGACCAATTTTCAAAAGACTTAAAAATATATAGGTCACTCAAATCTTTTTTGTGCCCTTTGTGCATTTTTCCTCTTTTTAAAACTCTTCTCAAGGCATTAGACATAAGTCATCTCCATAGTATTGATAATAATTATTTTCCATCTAAGAGAGCTAGTGGCATACTAGTTGATTTTTATCCAAGTTGGAGCCCTTCTCATGATGATGCAAAATTCTCATACTTGTGGGTGACTAGTTGAGTATTCTCCTTAAGATGACAAAATGTATTTTCATTAAAAAATAAATCAAAACAAACATCTTTGTTATTTTTACCACGAACTACGAGGTTTTGATGCTCCATTGCACTTTGTTGATACGTAGGCATGGGACTTCAAAAGGTCTTGGCAAACAAAAAAATCATAAAAAATATTTCTTTTCCCATCTCTCCAATCTTTTGCAAACAACATCCATTTTCAAACCAAAAGGCACATTTTCAAAGACGTTCCCATGGAGTACCATAAATGTTTAGGGTGTTAATACCTTCCCTTTGCATAACTAACCCTCAGACCCTTATCTCTTTTTTTAGTTTTGTTTTAAAACTTCTTCGGGTTTTGTTCGTACTTTTTCCCTTTTCCTTTGGAAATAATAAAAGCGCGGTAGCGACTCTTGCTTTATGAGTTAAGTTAATTGATAGCTTAATCTCAAAAATTTTATTGCTACAGGAAAGTGGAGACTCTACTGGGGAGTAGTCCCTAGTGGGTTAAGCTCATCTTTATTTTTGTGTATATATTATGTTTGTTGTTGTTTGTTATTGTTTGTTCTTTCTGGTACTTGATGATCTCTGTGTGGTGAGATAAGTCCTATACTCGGACTTGAGAGCTCTTATAATAGAAGGGTGGTATAGTCATGTTTGGCTTACGTGGAGTTAATCCTTAATAAGCTAACTTGAGATCCCCCACTCAGTGGAGGCCTCTTTGGGATTACTAATGTCACACGAGTAGTCATAGTTGGTATTCCTTTTTCCGACCTGGGAGCCCGAGAAGCTGAAGACCTTAGAACCCTTAACCCATCTTGGCCTTTTAGGATGTAGTGCATTGGCTATTCAGGTGTAGACTTGAATTAGTTGTTGCATGATACTATGCTCAGACGAGTTTCTCTTGAGAATATTAATTGCAGACGAGTAGTCGTTTAAGCCGGTAATATCCAAAAGATGGAATTATTACTATAAGAACTTTTTAGAACCTTGTTCTACAGGTGATTATACCCTTGTACATACATTGTGGGTTGGTTCTTACCCTTGGCTTCATACTCGTGACTCTGAACCTTTGGACCTTATTTGTGTGCCTTGTGTGATCTTGTTTGTGATTGTTGCATCATGCACACATCGCATTCATAAGAATTTTTCTCAATTTTCAAGGAAATTAGAGACTCTCTTTGCAAACATCGCAGATATTTTGATCATGGAAATTGGAAGGAGAAACACTTGGAAATATAGTTTCAGATGTCCCGATCTCATGGAATTAAGGAAGCTAGCATCTTTTGTGGATGATCCTAAGGGTTTCAGAGACCGTTTTGGAAGACTTTTATCTGTTCTATCTACTGATGTTGAGGATAGTCTTCTTTTCACTTTGATTCATATATACGACTCTGTTTATCGGTGTTTTACTTTCCCTGATTATCAGTTGTTGCCTACCATGGAGGAGTACGATTATCTTTTAGGTATGCCAGTTTATGATGAAGTTCCTTTTAGTGGGGTGGAAGGAGTTCTTGAGTCTCGAGTTATAGCTGAAGCCATTCACCTGAGGAAGTCTAACATAGATGCTAATTTCACTGTCAAAAGAGGTATTAGATGGCTGACTTCAAATTTTTTGATTGTGAAAGCCTTTTCTTTTACTAATGTTGGTAGCATGGTGGCCTTTGAAACTATCCTTCCCTTACTCATCTATGATTTGGTCTTGTTTCCCAACATTGACAACTTTATTAATGTTAACGCTATGAGGATCTTCTTGATTAGGAATCCGGTTGCAACTTTGCTCGGTGACACTTATTTCTCCATTCATCATATGACTTCTAAAAGAAGGTGGAACTATTGTCTATTGTGTGCCTTTACTATACAAGTGGTTTATTTCGCACTTTCCACAGTCTCCTATCTTCAAAGAAAACAAGGGTTGTTTAAGGTGGTCTCAAAGACTCATGTCTCTCACCAATGATGACATAGCTTGGTATGCTACTATTTATGATGACGTTGAGATTATTGATAATTATGGGGAGTTCTCTAATGTGCCTCTTCTTGGTACACAAGGGGGAATCAATTACAATCCGGCTTTGCCAAGACGTCAACTTGGGTTCGCCATGAAGGACAAACCTAATAACACTTTGTTAGAAGGTTTATTTTTCTAGGAAGGGAAAGACACTCAAGGGTTGAAATCTAGGATGATACGTGCTTGGCACAATGTTCATAGGAAAGGAAAAAGTGAGCTTGGATTGAAGAATTGTATAACTTTCAAACCTTAGACTAGTTTTGTGAAGAAGAGAGCAAAAGAATTCAAGATGCCATACACTTATGAAAGACCTATGTCCTTAGTAATGGTCAAATCGCCCACCATTAAAGCCATAAAGTAGTTGCAAGAGGCTTTGGATAGGATGAGGCAAGAGAGGGATGATTGGGAAGACAAATTTTACACTTCACACCTTAATAAAGTAGAATTGCAGAAGCAACTGAAGGAAAAGGACGACTTGATAGAATTGCTTGAGCAACATGTTGTGAAGAGATCAAGGGACCAAGAGGATTATTTTCCTCTAACAGTTCATCATCTACTCATCTTCCTACTTCCAGCGTTTAGAAAGGCATTGTAGACCAACTCATGATAGAGAAGGATGCTATGAAAAGCAACTATGAAAGAGAGATCAAAAGGCTTCACAAGAAGTGTCAGCTTGAAGTTGGATCGTCATCAGACATGATTCTATAGAGTTAGTTTTTTTCCGTTTATAATCATTGAAATTGTATGTCTGATAGTAATCCTTTACATTATTAATAAAATGAGATTTCCAGTACGTCAAAATGTGTTATCCCCAATATGATGTTTGCAATTTATGTCTTAAAAGTTCCTTGGAAAATAATAATAATAATAATATTCACATTTGCATTTGTATATTAGCATCATGTTTCATCTTGGTCATGCTTTGAGTAAGTTCGCCAGGGGTCTTATTTCTTTCTTGGTCTTCATCCAGACAAGTTGTCTCACCGGTACAACACTCGAGCTAATCAGTTGAAGAAGATGGACCGCCTAGAACAAGAGAATCGTGAACTCCGTGAAGAGGTGACAACCTTGAGGGACAATCATGAGGGGAATACTACTATGATTGAAGCTTTGGTGGATGCTTAGAATCAACCACCACCTCCTCCACAGACTCCGCTTTAGAGGACCGTGATTTTCGAAATTGTCTCTACGCCCATCTTTGTGGCTCCCGTCAGTGCTCCGCAACACCACATGCCTCCTGGTTTCCCTTGGGGCATGCTGTAAGACCCCAATTTTGGCCCTAAGATCCCCCATGGCATCATAACATTGCATTTGCATAGCCTCAAGGATTATAAGCATCTTGGTTCCCTTTGCCTTTGGGTGGGACTCCTTGTGATTGGTTTGAGATCACCAAGCATGTTTGAATTATATATCATTGTTTCTCTTATTTTTGTTTACTAACCAAAAGCACAAAAATGTGTCACTAACATCTTTTGTTTGCAACTTGAGTATCATCCAAGACACTTTGTGGATTCTATTCAGGTGATCAGTCAACACAAGAGAAAGACTTGAGTTACTTCCAACAGGTTCAAATGGGGTTTATTCATCATTCAGAACGCTAGTCTTGAAGGAGCAAGAATCTGTTCCGGAGCTGTCATGCTCGCTAGGCGAGCAGAATGGTTCGCCTAGCGAATCTGAACTGTCATGCTCGCTGAGCGAGCAGACCCTTCGCTAGGCGAAGCCCACACTGAAATTCTAGTTATCAGACTTTAGATGTCACTCGGGTTGTTATGACATCCAATTTTGCACAGACAAGAATTATGCAGAACTTAAAAGTAAGTGCAGTAAATAACACAAGTAATTGTTTACCCAGTTCAGTCCAACATGACCTACATCTGGGGGCTACCAAGCCAGGGAGGAAATCCACTATCAGTAGTATTAATTCAAAGCTAAACTCACCCATTTACAACTTGTCACTTAATCCCTACCCAATGCAATTTCAATCTTACACTAAGATCAGAGTTCCTACTCACTCCCCCTCAATCACCTCAATGATTACTACCTTTAATCAATATTAAAGACAACTTTGAAGTCACACTTCAAACAACTCTTGATTGTGCTTTACAGCTTTAATCAAGATACACAGCACTCACGCTTAAAAGCTTTGAGCGACACAACACTTACAACTCAATAAACACCTTATGCCAAAGCAATCATCTACGTGATAATGGCTTGGCTTACAAGATATGTCTAATACAAGACTCACAAAAATACAACAGTGAAGTATGATGGACACACTAAATCTTCACGCCTCAAAATCTCCAGTTCTGAATGAAGGAACGACTTCCTTTTATATTGCAGTACTTGGGCCTTTGCACTTGTATTCTCCTGAATTTAAGGTCACGCGAGTTCCCCTAAATTCCACATCTAGGTTACTAACAAATTGGCTATTTGTTAGGTTCATTAAATGTAGCTTGGTTGTTGATTTCCTGGATTTTCTCTCAGCTGTTGAATCCCTGAAGAATAGCCTGAGAAAAAGCTGAAACAGAAAACTGAACAACCTACAATATAGCATATGCTGTCAGGAATGAATGTCACGACATTCAGCTTGACATCAAGGATCATATACTAAGTCTGTTTTTCCAGAAAACAGACTGTACAACTTTGCTGACCTGTACATGACCAAAATGACCATTCTACAGTAACAACTTACATTAATAAATGTCAAAGTATCCAATTTGACATTTACACATTTGGCCTTAAGTTAGTTCTGTTATCCTCTTGAAGAACAAACTAAGAAACATACTGAAGTGTACCAGAACACCACTCTGTCTATTGTTCAGTATATGCTGTCAATGATGAATGTCATAACATCCAGTTTGACATTCAGTCAGTAGGCCTTATGCCAGGTCTGGTATTTCCTTGATAACCAGACTGGAAATAAATACTAAGTTCTAACAGAACACAAGCTGTTCTATTCCTTAGTATCTGCTGACAGGAATGAATGTCACAACATCCAGTTTGACATTCAATAAATCCTGTATTAGCTAATCCTGCAGTAACTACTCAAGTGTGTCATGACATCAGTCAAGACATCAGAGTACAGTTAGATAATCTAACCTACAATGCAGTCACACATACACACCATGTCATGACTGTTAGATACCCAAAAGTGCTTATTTGAGCCATCAATTAAGGGTATCTTTCACTCTATTTCCTTGCTAAATTGTCAAAATCACCTTTGTTTTAGATGAAATGCATTACATTGATAAACGATCTTGGTACCTTTGATTTGTGTGTTATTGTGTAGGAAGAAGGCATGAAATAATTGAAAATGAAGACACAAGAAAGTTGGCAAAGGAACCAAAGAAAACAAGCATTCATCAGCCTGCTCGCTAGGCGAGCTGCTAGCGAAAAGCTCCAGTAAAATGACAATAAATTCGCTAGGCGAGCTGATAGCGAAGGTGGTAGCGAGTTCGTTCAGTTTTGGTGAAAAGCGCAGCCAGCACTCACTCGCTAGGCGAAGCTCTAGCGAGTCCCCAGCGAGCATTCCAGTAGCAAAACCTCTCAACCTCGCTCGGGCGAAGGTTGAAGCGTGTCCTTCGCTAGGCGAAGGTTTGTTCGCTAGGCGAACATGACAGTTTGAGTTAGTCTGTTTTCTCTGGGCGCAGGTGCCTTTGGTGCCACAATTAGACCCTCGCTAGGTGAGCCTTTCTGCTCGCCTAGCGAGCATGACATCCCAGTACTACTCTATAAGTAGCAGGTGCCACTTTTGAGTGCCATACCTTAGTTTTACTTTATTTTTCCAGCTTTTGCTCTAGAGATATTTTTGACCTAGATTTCATTTCTCTTCATCTTGTAACCATCTTCTACAAAAAGAAGGTGGATTCCCATCCAACATCGATTATCCGACTTGGATGTTGATCAACCTTCTTCCGAAACTTGCCGACCAAGCTACCATGAAAATGAGTAGCTAAGTCATCCATTTGTCAAGGTTAGATGTAGGTGATTACTAGCTTTGTGTGTAAATGTAAGGATCTCCATGTATAAACTCTTTAATGGTGAATTTATGATGAAAACTTTGTTTCTATTTAAAACTCTTTGTGTTGGTTTATGATCGAGAGATGTTTATCAACTCTTGACCTAGGTTTTCATCCAATCTTGTTTGTTAGCTAGAGATAGTAATGAATGATTTTGTTCACCATGAGGTTGAACCAAAAAGTTGTCATTTTGATAGATTGTGTTCGAGAGAAACAATGGATCAAAATGGGAAAACTCACAATGGGTGTTCGAGAGAAACACATTGGGAGGACCTTGTGAAATGATTTATCATCTAAAGGAGTTTATATGATTGTTGACCGAACAAATACATGCAAAGTAATCATTGAACCCTAACTTTGGCAATATTTCTCATTTATTCAAACCATAACTTTTACCGCAATTTATTACCTTTTTATGCAAGATAACGTGACAACCAACCAAAACCCTATTGTTACTTAAGCTAAGATTAATACAACCATCGAACGGCGGTGATATCTTACAATCCCTGTGGATACGATAACAAAAACCCGACACGTAAATTTACAACTAACAAAATGGCGCTAACATTGCCATGCAAACCCAGCCGTGCCATTCGATTTTTATCGGTCTCTCTAATCAGGTTTGCCCTTATTCGCATTACTTTCAATTTGAATGCTCTGAATGTATGAGGTATCGTTCAGTTTTGCCCCCCGGGTTTAGATATGCATGAATGTGTAAACAATACCTTGAATGTTTAACCGTTTCGTTTCTGAGATGGATGTCATAGGGTTCGGGGTTTCTAAGATCGTACTGTCATCCATGAAGAACCCAAAACCCGCAGGCGCTCGCTACCACCTTCGCTAGGCGAGCACGCAACGAAGCTTCGCTAAGCTTTCGCTAGGCGATGCAGCAGCGATCGCGACAGCATTTGTTTTTTTCTGTTTGCTCTAATCTGTTTTGTGTTCGGCATTGTTTTCTCCCGATTCCATCCTGTTACTCTAACTTTTTTTGTTGAGTTTTTGTGAGGACTCACGTGACTCTTGCAGAGATGACTTGCTTGGTATTCCACTTTATTTGTGGGATACCACCCTGGAGGTTTATTCCGATTACCTGTACTGACCCACTTTCTTTGATGGTGCTAGCTTGAGAGATCTCTGGGTTTCTTGTTTCTTGAGTTGTTGTTACTCCGGATCTTTATCCGTGTGGTAGATCTTAATCCCTTTTACATCTTTTAGCATTTTACTGCTTTCTTAGCTGGAAGACCTCGATAGGAGGCAATGTTCATGTGTGTTACTTTTATGCTAAAGACCTCCATGAAGAGGCAATTGACGGATAAAAGGGATTAGTAATCAATCCCCCGTTATTCAGTGTGTCGTTCTTTATGCTCACACTACGTGTCGATGCTTCAGAACAAAAGCCCAAGATCTTTTGTCCGGTCGGTCAGTGGAGAGGGTTCCACCTTTCTGAATCCCCACTTTTTGTCATGAGCTCACCCTGTCCAAGGTTAAGAGCTATGAGGTCTTATCCTCATTACCCCTTTTGCATGAGCGTTCCTAAAGCGCAAACAACTCTTTTTTTTTCTTCTCCTAAGAACACGTTTACTCCTTCTACTACAGGCGAGTAAGTCTCCAAAGGTCGAGCATCCGGTAGATTGCGTAGTAACGTCGTTCAACCCTTACCCCGTAGTTAGCCGAACTACGACTTGCTCTGATTCTCATTCCAGATGAGATACATAGGCATAAGATGTGATGTCTTACCGAGCACACTCCTCTTTAACCCATAGGTAGTCGAGCTACGAAGACTCTGATTCTCAGATTCAGATGAGATACGTATGTGTTAGATACCCAAAAGTGCTTATTTGAGCCATCAATTAAGGGTATCTTTCACTCTATTTCCTTGCTAAATTGTCAAAATCACCTTTGTTTTAGATGAAATGCATTACATTGATAAACGATCTTGGTACCTTTGATTTGTGTGTTATTGTGCAGGAAGAAGGCATGAAATAATTGAAAATGAAGACACAAGAAAGTTGGCAAAGGAACCAAAGAAAACAAGCATTCATCAGCCTGCTCGCTAGGCGAGCTGCTAGCGAAAAGCTCCAGTAAAATGACAATAAATTCGCTAGGCGAGCTGATAGCGAAGGTGGTAGCGAGTTCGTTCAGTTTTGGTGAAAAGCGCAGCCAGCACTCACTCGCTAGGCGAAGCTCTAGCGAGTCCACAGCGAGCATTCCAGTAGCAAAACCTCTCAACCTCGCTGGGGCGAAGGTTGAAGCGTGTCCTTCGCTAGGCGAAGGTTTGTTCGCTAGGCGAACATGACAGTTTGAGTTAGTCTGTTTTCTCTGGGCGCAGGTGCCTTTGGTGCCACAATTAGACCCTCGCTAGGCGAGCCTTTCTGCTCGCCTAGCGAGCATGACAGCCCAGTACTACTCTATAAGTAGCAGGTGCCACTTTTGAGTGCCATACCTAGTTTTTACAGCATTTTTCCACTTTTGTACTTTTGTTAGATATTTTTACAGCATTGTTCTTGGGAGCTTTTATGCCCTAGTTTTCATTTCTCTTCATCTTGTAACCATCTTCTACAAAAAGAAGGTGGATTCCCATCCAACATCGATTATCCGACTTGGATGTTGATCAACCTTCTTCTGAAACTTGCCGACCAAGCTACCATGAAAATGAGTAGCTAAGTCATCCATTTGTCAAGGTTAGATGTAGGTGATTACTAGCTTTGTGTGTAAATGTAAGGATCTCCATGTATAAACTCTTTAATGGTGAATTTATGATGAAAACTTTGTTTCTATTTAAAACTCTTTGTGTTGGTTTATGATCGAGAGATGTTTATCAACTCTTGACCTAGGTTTTCATCCAATCTTGTTTGTTAGCTAGAGATAGTAATGAATGATTTTGTTCACCATGAGGTTGAACCAAAAAGTTGTCATTTTGATAGATTGTGTTCGAGAGAAACAATGGATCAAAATGGGAAAACTCACAATGGGTGTTCGAGAGAAACACATTGGGAGGACCTTGTGAAATGATTTATCATCTAAAGGAGTTTATATGATTGTTGACCGAACAAATACATGCAAAGTAATCATTGAACCCTAACTTTGGCAATATTTCTCATTTATTCAAACCATAACTTTTACCGCAATTTATTACCTTTTTATGCAAGATAACGTGACAACCAACCAAAACCCTATTGTTACTTAAGCTAAGATTAATACAACCATCGAACGGCGGTGATATCTTACAATCCCTGTGGATACGATAACAAAAACCCGACACGTAAATTTACAACTAACAAAATGGCGCCGTTGCCGGGGATTGTAAATTGATATTGCGAGCATCGCAATGGTTGTTTAAGTTTTAGCTTGTTAATTTTTGACTTGTGCTTGTAATTTGTTTGGTTTAGTGTGCAGCTTACGTTTTATGCGAGGGCAAATCCCTGTGGACGAACTTCTTTTTGATCCCGAGATCGAGAGAACCGCAAGGAGGCTCAATAGCAAAACGAGACGTAGGAGGCAACAGGCTAGACAACGCCAAGAGCAAGGAGAAAGTTCTTCAACCACAAATCCACCACCATTCATACCAAACATGGAGCCACAACCACCACCACCTATTTCTACTCCATGCATCAATAGTCCAAGGAACACCGCTCAGTTTGCCAACCACACCGGAAGGCAAGCTGAGATGAAAACGGGAACTCTAAATTTATTATATGGAAGTCCATTCACCGGAATGGACCATGAAGACCCATTTGCTTTTCTCACAAAATTTTATGAGATAGCATTGGCTGCCGGAGTGGATCAGGCTCAGGAGCTTCCGTTGTTCAGACGATTATTTCCCCACGCTTTGCTCGGTAAAGCAAAGGATTGGTACCTAGATCAAACACCAACCGTAATGACAGACTGGAACGTGTTAGAAGAGAAATTCATCGAAAGATTTTTCTCCCATAACCGATTCATGGAATCCAAGACGGCCATCTCGGTGTTTTCACAAGGAACTAGTGAATCATTGAATGAAGCGTGGGAAAGATTCAAGTCCATGCTTCGGAAATGTAAAGGGCATGGATTTGATGAATTGACTCAAATCCATATCTTCAAAAATGGACTTCAACCAAACTGAAAAACGTTGTTGGATGCTACCTCGGGTGGCTCTTTATTGTCAAAAAATGCCGAAGAAGCTACAGACATTATAAATCGAATGGCTCTAAATGATCTTCAGAGTCAAAGTCGAGGCAACTCTTTGAAAAAGCCGGGAGTGCTTGAGCTAGGGACGAACGATGCCATCCTTGCCCAAAACAAGCTCATCTCACAACAAGTGGAACTCTTAACGCAACAAATCAAAGAGTTAAGAGAACCGTCAAAAGCTAAACAAATAGCTTGTTGTGAACTTTGTAAAGGTGAACATGACACCGGATTCTGTCCACCTCCGGGGTTTGAAGAAGTAAACTACATGGCAAACCAAAGGGACTACCAACCGAGACCACAACAACAACAACAACCTTATCAACCAAACCCTCAAAATCAACAACAACATTTCCAAGGGAACCAAGGGTTCCAACCTAGAAGTAACTATTACCAAAACCAAGGTTATGGAGGTGGTTCTTCTAGCCGTCAAAACCCTCCCCAAAATCCTTATCAACCTCAACCTCAACAACCGCCGGTCGTAACTTCTAAATTGGAAGAGACATTGACGCAATTCATGCAAATGTCAATGGCTAACCAAAAGAGCAATGACGCGGCTATAAAAAATCTCGAGACTCAAGTTGGGCAACTTGCTAAGCAACTCGCTGAACAACAAACCGGTCCTTCCTTTTCGGCAAACACGCAACCAAATCCTAAGGAGTATTGTAAGGCGATCACAACGAGAAGTGGGAGGGAGTTGATGAGTGAGAATAAAAAAGAGTTGAGAGAGAAAATGAGGAGGAAATAGTTGAGGAAAATATTGATGGTGAAGTGGGGGAGTGGAATGAGAAGGAAGAAGTTGAAAATAACGAAAAGAATGGTGAAGTTGAAAAGAAAATAAGTGTGGAGATTGAGAAAAATACAAGTGATGAAGTAGTGGTGGAGCCAGTAAAAAAACCTAGATGGAGGAGTTCGAGAATTGCTAAAGGAAAGGAGGTAGTGAGCGCTACTCCAATCCAAAACCTTCCTTATCCTCATGCTCCGTCCAAAAGGGAGAATGAACGGCATTACGCCCGGTTCATGGGTATTTTTAAACAATTACAAATCAACATTCCGTTTGCCGAAGCCTTGGAGCAAATGCCCAAGTATGCCAAATTCATGAAGGACATACTTACAAAAAAACGGAGGCACACAGAACCTGAGACAATCTTGCTTGATGCACGATGTAGTGCCATCATTCAAAAAACCCTCCCAAGGAAGGAATCCGATCCGGGACGAGTCGCTCTACTGGTAACCATCGGAGACACCTACATGGGTAATGGCTTGATTGATTTGGGATCTAGCATCAATTTAATTCCACTGTCCATTATCAAAAGATTGGGAAATGTTGATATCAAGCCTGCAAAGATGACTTTGCAACTTGCTGATAAATCTACCACTGCACCATATGGAGTGGCTCAAGACATGTTAGTCAAAGTCGATAAATTCTTCTTCCCGGTTGATTTTATTATTATTGATATGGAAGAGGATGATGATGCTCCGCTCATCTTGGGCCGACCATTCATGAAAACCGCGCGCATGATGATAGACGTAGATAACGGTTTGATGAAGGTAAGGGTCCAAAATGAAGAGGTAGCCTTCCATCTGTTTAAAGCCAAAAAGCATCTCAATGATAAACATGATTCTTTCCGAATTGATGCCACAGACGAGAAACTTGTGGAAGTCGCAAACCAGGTTCATGTTTCTAATCCTTCCGAAAGATTTCTTATCGGAGTATACAAAGGTTCAACCAAAAATAAAGGAAAAGACATGGAAGCATTGTTGCATGAATTAGAAGCTTGTGGAGAACTTGTCTATCATAAAGAGACAAGGGAAGGCGGGGATATGACTAATATAGTGGAAGAGCCAAAACTAGAGCCACATTTGAAATATGTGTACCTTGATGATAACTGTGCTAAACCCGTGATCATTAGCAATAATTTGTCCACAAACGAAGAGAATCAATTGATGCGGGTGCTAAAAAAGAAAGAGGTTGTCAAACTGGTAGAGGCCGGGATGAATTGTTCTATCGCCGACGGTGAATGGGTGAGCATTGTGCAAATAGTTCCGAAAAAGGGTGGTATTAGATTTTATCAAAGGTTCATCAAGAACCTCTTGAAGACGACAAGGCCCTTGAGGAGGTTGCTCAACAAAAGGGATCCCGGGAGCTCAAACAACAAAGTAGAGCGCGGAAGCTACACAATTCCGCTTGATGCTCCTCTGTGAGCATCGCACCGTCGAGCTTAGCCGACGTTAAACAAGCGCTAGTTGGGAGGCACCCCAACATTGTAAGTATTTACTGTTTTTTTGTGTTGTGTGTGTTGGGTTTCTTTGTGCTTAAACCATGTTGTATGAACATGAATTGCTGCCTTTGAAAAGGCATTTGCTGTCATGCTCGCCAGCTGCTCGCTAGGCGAGGCAGTAGCGAGCAAACTCGCTGGCTGCTCGCTAGGCGAAGCAGCAGCGAGCGCTGCATGACAGCACTTATTTAAATCTCAGCAGGGCACTCATTTTTGCCCTAACACAAATTTGCTGTTTTGCAACCCTGCTGCGAAATTTTTTACAGAGCTCTCCACACTCTCTCATTTGCATCACTCTCACTAACACTCTCTCTTTTCGGTCGATTGCAAACTCTACTCACTTCACATTTCCAAATCCGTGTAACTAAGGTTTGCCCTACTACATTTTTCTTTTTTGAACTCTAAATTTCCAATTTGAATTGCAATTAGGATGAGTGGAGTATGGGAAACATTAGGTGTGCATGTGGTAATTTAGGTTTTGCAAATTGGGATTTTAGGTTTTAGAATTGGGGATTTTAGGTTTTGAATGCAAATATGTAATCCCCAATAGCATAGAACGGTTATTTACTTGATAAATCATTAGGTTCTGATGTTGGAACCATTTGAGTATGGGTTTTGGGGGAGAATCTCTGAACATGCTGAAAAACCCAAAACCCGTAAGGTTCGCTAGCACTCGCTAGGCGAACCTGGGGCGAGCGTTCGCTGCCACTTCGCTAGGCGAAGCAGCAGCGAGCATGTCAGTCTTTTGAAAAATGGCTTTGCTGTCTAATCTGTTTGTTTGGTGTGTGTTGTTTCCTCTCATATTTTGCAGATGGAATCAAGGTCTGGAGCAACTAAAAAAAGAAAGGGAGCGGCTACTTCCCGGACTGTGCCTATCCAATTCGATACCGACAAGTTTGTCGGTCCAAAACAGGCTGCAAGGTACATCGCTCTGGAGAAGCGGAAAATTCTTCCAGAGAAGCGATTCCTAATCAACCCACAGGGCACGAACAGAAATTTTGCCGGGTTGATTGACGCGAAGAAATGGGATCGGTTGATTAATCCTTTGGAACATTATGACATAGCAACAGTGCGGGAATTTTATGCTAACGCACTGCCCGATGACGACGAGCCCTTTACTTGGGTATCTAAAGTGGCCGGGCGTCCAATTGCATTTGATCGGGATGTCATCAACCGAGTCCTTGGGGAACCGCTCCAGCTGGGAGCTGATGAGAGAGACCAATACCACACTGACCTACGGCTTCATCGTGATGTTCCAGCCATTACTGCCGCCCTGCTTTTAAGCGGGAAATCTGTTGAGCTGAACCCATCTGGGGTTCCAATGAGGTATCACCGGGAGGACATGACTCCCATGGCTCAACTGATACTGCTCTTGGTTTTGACCAACATCCAGCCAAAGTCCCACACCTCTACAGTGCCGATCCCAGTGGCACATTTGGTCCATTCTATCCTCACCAACGTCGAGATCGATGTCGCGAGGATCATCGCAAATGAGCTTAAGTCCGTGCTCGAGAGCGGGCTAAAATCGAGGGCTCGTGTTAATTGTCCCCTAGCTTTCCCGTGTTTGATCATGAGTTTGTGCATACAGGCAAGGGTGAGACTTCCGTCTCGGGGTCAGGTAAGGATCCCGTCACCTATCGATGACCGGTATGTGGCCAAATATTATAGACCGAAGAATGCTAGAGGCAGTGCTGCTGCAGAAAGTACCAGGGCTTCTGATGGTCCTGGTACTTCTACTCCTAGACTAGATCCATACGTCCAAGCTGTGTGCAATTACAGTTTGGAATGGATGGCGGCATCCCAGAGAGCCATGTTAGATATGCACGACTCTATGCAGCGGTTGCAGCTGCAAGGAAGTGGTGCTCATGCTTTGATGACGCGTGAGCAGTTTCTGCTTAACGCCAACTGGCCTGTGGACACGCCAGTGTATAGTGAGGGGGTGGGCGCTGGTGCAGCTGATGATGATGATGATGATGATGATGATGATGATGATGTTGATGATGAGGCTACCGGTTCTGATGCCGGTAGCGAGGAGGAGTCCTGAGCCCTTAGAGGGTTAAGTTTTTGTACTTTTCAGTTTTTATGTTTATTTCTATTTGTATTTTCGGATTTTGTATCTTGACTTTGGTGTTGTACTATTGGGGTATTTTGTCCCCCATGAACAAATTTATATTTTCAGTTAATGTTATTTATTTATGTTTTTAATTTTGTTTGTTTAATAAATTTTTGGGTGATTAAGTGGCAAACCTTCTAGATTGGTTGCTCCTCAAGAAGTACCCAATGAAGGTGCATCCGAGCTTGGATGGCAATGATAAGAATAAACAAGTGAATGAAGCTAAGGTACATGGTTACCTCCAGCTAGAATTTTAGAATGCATTAGGAACTTTACTCTTTTTGGTAAATTGAATATTGTCTTTTTGCAACATAATTGAATGAATGTTTCATCTAGAACTTAAAACCACAAATTGTGAGGAAACCTCCATTGTACACTTAAATGCTGGATTCTAATAAGTTTTGTTGATTCATGTGATTCATGCTTTGTCTTTTATTATTGTGAAATTGTGGAAGCAATTAGAAATGATCAAGGCACTTGTTTTCTTTTGAGCACAACTACATCCAAAAACAACTTACCTGTGAGCAGAGAGAGTATTTGTTAACCCCTTTAAGCTTAAACAGTTGAATCTCTGCTTGAAATAAAGCGAGATCTCAAAAATCTTTTTTTTACAACCCGGAAAATCTTGATTATTGTTCTTTTGCCGTAAAAAGTTAAGAGCATTCACTTAGGGTGAGGAAGAAATAAGTTGGGGAGAACGAAAAAGAATCGGTAAGTACCACAATTCTTGAAAAAGAAAAGAAAAACCGAGGAAGCATAAAAAAATATATGTATAGAAAATATAGAAAAGAAACATCTGTTTTGTATATTTGATGTGAAAGAAAAGAACAAAAATAGAAAGAATGAAAATGAATGCTTGCTTGGAAGAAAAATAGTGAAAAATAAAAATTGAGTTGTGGAATATGTGTTGTGAAGGTTTCAAATAAGAAACAAATGAAACAAAGTCGAGATGTGTGAATAATACTGTGAATGTCTCTTTTGCATTGGCACTTTCGTTTCAATGGCCTTAGAAATGACCCTTGTTTGTTAACCTAACCAAGCTTCAACCGAAAAGCCCTTAGTGATCTTTATGCTTTCACAGTACCATTTATAATTGTTAGACATTGTATGAATCTATTTGATTTCTTCATTGTTTGTTAGAGAGTGAGATTATTCCCGCGGTTGCAAACGCGTAAAATCTTCATTCCTTATTCGAAGAGGAGAGATAGGATGATTCATTCAGAATAGTATTGTTGTAGATAGATAAATATTTTGCATTGCTATTTAAGTTTTAGTTCTTGTGTATTATTTTATTCGAACCGTTGGAAACTTGTATATGCTGATTTCGCTTGTGTTTGAGCCGTTTATCCAACTTCGGAGAAACCATTTTCTTAAAGCAAATCCTCTTGTCCTTCAAGAGGCATACTTTGCTTGAGGACAAGCAAGAATCTAGTTGGGGAGAGTTGTTAGATACCCAAAAGTGCTTATTTGAGCCATCAATTAAGGGTATCTTTCACTCTATTTCCTTGCTAAATTGTCAAAATCACCTTTGTTTTAGATGAAATGCATTACATTGATAAACGATCTTGGTACCTTTGATTTGTGTGTTATTGTGCAGGAAGAAGGCATGAAATAATTGAAAATAAAGACACAAGAAAGTTGGCAAAGGAACCAAAGAAAACAAGCATTCATCAGCCTGCTCGCTAGGCGAGCTGCTAGCGAAAAGCTCCAGTAAAATGACAATAAATTCGCTAGGCGAGCTGATAGCGAAGGTGGTAGCGAGTTCGTTCAGTTTTGGTGAAAAGCGCAGCCAGCACTCACTCGCTAGGCGAAGCTCTAGCGAGTCCCCAGCGAGCATTCCAGTAGCAAAACCTCTCAACCTCGCTCGGGCGAAGGTTGAAGCGTGTCCTTCGCTAGGCGAAGGTTTGTTCGCTAGGCGAACATGACAGTTTGAGTTAGTCTGTTTTCTCTGGGCGCAGGTGCCTTTGGTGCCACAATTAGACCCTCGCTAGGCGAGCCTTTCTGCTCGCCTAGCGAGCATGACAGCCCAGTACTACTCTATAAGTAGCAGGTGCCACTTTTGAGTGCCATACCTTAGTTTTACTTTATTTTTCCAGCTTTTGCTCTAGAGATATTTTTGACCTAGATTTCATTTCTCTTCATCTTGTAACCATCTTCTACAAAAAGAAGGTGGATTCCCATCCAACATCGATTATCCGACTTGGATGTTGATCAACCTTCTTCCGAAACTTGCCGACCAAGCTACCATGAAAATGAGTAGCTAAGTCATCCATTTGTCAAGGTTAGATGTAGGTGATTACTAGCTTTGTGTGTAAATGTAAGGATCTCCATGTATAAACTCTTTAATGGTGAATTTATGATGAAAACTTTGTTTCTATTTAAAACTCTTTGTGTTTGTAAGACCCCAATTTTGGCCCTAAGATCCCTCATGGCCCATATCATATCATATCATGGCCTCAAGGATCATTGCATGCCCTAGCTTCCCTCCTAGTGGGTAGATTGCCTTGTGGGTTGTTTCTTGATCACCAAGCATGCTTTGAATTTGTATATCTTTGCTTTTCATATGTTTATCATCCAAAAAGTACAAAAATATTGTCAGTCTAACCTTGTTGCTTGCAGTTGAAGCAATCATCAGCAATTAGGTCAAAGACAGTCAACAGTCAGTCAAAGCAATGGATGGTGGCCATTCTTGCAGAATTTGGGCACCATGATCAATAATCAAAGGTTCATACAACTTGGGACATCATTTGAAGTCAAGTTCTCAAGGAATCAGGGTTTGGAATTCATCAGAAGTGGTTCAATCATCCAAAACCCTAGAAAAGTCAAACTTGGTCAACTGTGGATTTAATCAGTGATTTGATGGATAGAATTGATTTGAAGGAGCTCATTCATGCTTGTATAAGCCTCATATATCATGTCAAACCTCATCATGGAAGAATTTGAAGTAAAATCAGAAATTTCCCAAAATAGAAAGTGGACCTGTAATTTCAACTGCCAAAAATGGAAACTTCTTGATCCTCAACTTACATCATGATACAAGCTCCAAATGAATTTTTGCCCAACATGAAAGTTGAAGATCTTGTTCTCCCATTTTCAAAAAGTCCAAGAACTCTCAAATCCCATGTGTGGTTGTCAAGATATGATCAATTCAATTTCAAAAATTTGTGAACTTCAAAGAGCCATAACTCATGAACCATAAGGCCAAATTTGGTGGGGTTTTTTCCTACAAACCACATTTTTCCTCCTCTTTCCAAAATATAAACTTCATGAACCAAAACCTTGCCAATCAAAATGGCATTTTTTGACCTATTTCATTTAAAAATCAAGTTTGACCAATGGTTGACTTTTTGAATTAAGACTTTTCACACCATTTGGCCAATTGGGATTTGTTTCATATGGTATTTGCAATTTGCTCCAAGCCTAAAATCATGCTCATGATATCATCATACTACTATTTTGACCAAAGGTGCAAAGTTGGCAAATTTTGCAAATAACTTCATTTCAAACAAGGCAATGTTAGCAATTTATGTACAGACCAAAAACAGCAAGAAGATTGGTCATATGCAGCCTGAACCAAGCCCAATTCGTGCAGCCATATACCTCCATTTACACTTGTGTCAAAATTAGCAATTTTTGCAAATGATCTCATTAAAACAAAACCAGCTTAGCATGTCTTAAACCAACTTTAAACAGACATATTTAAGTTCATTTCTGACATTTTGCAACCCTAGAGACTAAGAGAGAGCAGCCTCCACGATCAGAAAAATTCCATCCTCTCACTTTTGCATTTTGCACATATTGCATTTTCTGCAAAAATCTCAAAAACCCTCGAGCCTTTCTACTTTGTTCCTTCATCTGGATATCCTTTGGAACCTCTTTCGAGCACAGCTCATCATCTGTCCAGTCTTCATCATGTTCTGTTTTCCAAAGCCTTCTCCCATGGCAGCTTGGAGCTAGAGTTGAATCAAGTGAGTTTGAGCTTAATTTCTTCAAGGATACATCATTTGGGACCAAGAGAACATCTGTTTCGAGCTGCAACCTTCAAATAACCACTGCAGCTCATTTTTCTTCAAAACCAAGTAAGGTTTCGACCTCGATCATTTGCTATGCCATGCCATGTTTTAGATAGCTTGTGTTGTGCTGATTTTAACGAACTTTAAATGGTTTAAAATGATTAAGAAATGCATGAGATATGCTGATCTGAAGTTTAGTGTTCATGTGTGTTTTTGCTCGAATCTTGGTTGTTTGTGCGTTTTGATGAAAATGGATAATGGATTTATGATGTACAATGTTTACTGAGTACGTTGCCATGCTTGATTGTTGTTTCTGGGAATGTTGAGTTTGGCTCGATTTGAGGAAGAAAATGAAGTGGTCACTGTTGTTTCCATAAACCCTAATATTTTCCAGAAATTCTGTTTCACATATGCATGAATGTGTGTGGTCTATTGCTGTTTGGATGTGCATGAACATTGTTGTGTCATTGCTATGCTGCTTACCATGATGGAATTTCAGTTGATGATAATTTTGATGAACATGAATTTCAAGCCATGCTGCTAAAACCCTGCTGCTGTTTCTAAAACCCTAAGGCTGCCCAGAAATATTGAACATGATTGGCTGCTGTTGTTGTATGTTGCATGAGCATTTTGATTGTGTTGCCATTTGGTTCGTATCATTTTGTTTGAATCCATTTTGCTATGATGAACATAAATGCCCTGCTGTTAAACCCTAAGGGTTTCATAAACCCAGAATTTGAAGCTCCATTGGCCCGTGTACTGTTTCATTGGGCAACAACCAATCACAACATTTCGTTGTGTGAACCAAAACGCAGAGTTTTGATAAGTGGTTTCAATATTTACCAAAATGCCATGCGCTGACCATTGTTTGACCACTATGCCATGTTATGTATTCATGTTTGCTACAATTTGTTCATCAACTTGTAAAATCCATTCCTCACTCAAATTAAATCCAAAAATCCTGAAATTTTTTGCATGATGATCACATGAATGTCTACTATTTTGTCCTGATTTTTAATTAATTTTTGGTTGGCTGGATTTTAAATGGTATGAGTTTTCTTAACATGTATGCTCAATTGACACCTTTTGCCATTTCAATTGTGAAATACTCATGTTGCATCCAATGCCCCTGAAATTTTTTGTGGAGAAACTAGACTCACTCATCTTCATTTTGGTATAAAGATTGTGCATTTATCATTTGTGGTTTGCTAGATATGAATTTTTGAACTAGGGTATGACAATTTGTGTCACACCAATGATGTGCATCTTCTTGATTTTTGTTCACATGTCTCCTGGCCTTCAAACAACTTGAAATTTTGCATGAATGTTCTCTTACATGTCTAGTTTGTGTATGAATTTTCTGGAATTTAATCATGTTGTTTCCTATTTGATTGTGAATTTTCTTCCCTGCCTAGTCAATTGTTGACTTTATGTGATACATGTTGCCAAATCACTTGGGAAATCCTCATGCTTTATTGTGTGATCATGAAATTTCGTGTGTGATAACTAGACATCTTGAGCTTTGCATTGGTGTTAATCTCATTCATTTCTCATCTGTTTTCAATTTGTTATGATTTTTTGAAGTTGACCCATGTTTGTTGACCTTCATTGTGCATGCTTGAATGTGGTTTGACTTCTTGATTTTAATTGACTGCCTTCCTCTCATCCAAATGCAATGAAATTTTACATGCTTGCCATGCTAGATGTTAGGATTGAATGTGATTTATTTGATAATTTTTGAGATTGTTTGGGTTGACTTTTGATTGAAGTCTTGCTGTTGACCTATTTGTGCTTCCCTTTGCTATGCTTTGCATTCTTTTGTGTATGAAATGACAATGATGCATGATTTGATTGTGAATCCAATTGAGATAGCTTCTTAAATGTTTGAACATGAATTGGGTTGACTTTTCTTTTCTGTTTTGACTTTTTCTTTCATCCTTGACCCTAGGCTAGTCCTAGTGGTCTTTTGAGCTTACAATTGAGTTAATGTTTCAGGTTAAGCACCAATGCCTCAAAGACCATACAAATTTGATTGAGTTGGATTATATATCATGTGCTAACCCTTGTTTTGTAGGTGTGACTCATATAGTTGAGTCTTGTGCTTTGCACATTGGTCCCTCTGTGGTTGACTGTTGTTTATCCATTCCTTTTGTTTTAAACTGTTGAATTGTTTACTAATTGGTTTGACTTTTTCAGGTACTTTAGTTGCTTAAGTTCTTTGAACTTGCTTGCTTTGCTATTTAGCATTTGCTTTGAGGTATAATTACTTCTTCTTCATGTAGTCTGGAGACCCGGTCTGTTATTTGACCGGGCAAACTGTCTGAAGTCCTCCTTAAGAGGCAATGCCTGTGTGTGTTTAAAATTGTCCCAAGCAGGAAAAGTCCTTCAAGTAAGGCAATTGGTAGATCAAAGGGATAAGTAACCTATCCCCTACTATTCAGTGAGTCCTCTCCTTGCTCCCATTACATGGTTGTAGCATTGAGATAAATACCCAAGATCTATCGAGTCAATAATGTGGAAAGAGCTCCATCTTTCTGAGCTCCCACACCTTCTTAAATGCTCTCCCTGATCAGGGATAGAAGCAATGAGGCACACCCCTCATCTCCTTTTCATCTGCTTCACCTTAGCCTCTCAATGGCAAGGTTAAGAGCAACTTTTGACCCTATTCCAGTTGGCCTCAGTGCCTAACCCTCTTGTATGAGCCCCCTTGTTTGGCTATAGAGTGTGCTGTTTGATATTCATTGTTTGATTGATTGCTTCATATGCACATGTTTGCTTGTATGTTATGCACTCATCATCATCAATTGCCATTAATGCATGATCACCTCATTTATCTTTGTGATGCTATCATTGTTGCTTACCCATTGAGGACAATTGTAAGTCCATTCCTTTGGCATTTGCTCCTATGATATGGAAGGATAGAGTGTAAGGCCTCATTGGTCACTCATATCTTCTGTTGCTTTGTTTGTGAGGATACAGTTATAAGTCCCTGTAAGTTGGCATCTGTTGTCCTGTGATCATAATTTGATCTGTTTGATTTGTATGTGAGGTTGCAGTTGTAAGTCCCTGTAAGTTGGCATCTGCTTTCCTGTGATCCTAATCTGTTTCTATGTGAGGTTGCAACTGTAAGTCCCTGCAAGTTGGCATTTGCATTCCTGTGACCATATTGTTGCTTTTGTTTTTGTATGTGAGGATCCATTGTAAGTCCCTGTGATGTGGCATTGGTTTTCCTATGAGTATCTGTGGAGTTAACCTAAGGCCAGACAGATTGGCAGTTGATTTCCATATTTCATTCTTGTTTTCTTTTTGAGGAGATTAGTGTAAGTCCATTGAGTGGCTTCTGATATCCTGTTCCGTTTTAGGATACTGGTGTAAATCCATCTATTGGTATCCGGTATCCGCCTTTTATTTCTTTGTTTGAGGAGATTAGTGTAAGACCATTGAATGGCTTCTGACATCCCATTTTGTTTTAGGAGATTGGTATAAGACCAGTGATTGGCATCCGATATCCGCTTTCTTTCTTGTTTGTTTGTTATTATTGCTTATTGCCCATTCCAAAGGACACACTTGAATCATCTGCTATATGATTTCAAGAAGTGAACCTTCTAAGAAGTTTTACTATCCATCCCCCATTCATCATTCATTATGTCTTAGACTTTTTCACACTTTGACTTTCAAACTTGACATAAGTGTTGTGCAAACTTCTTCATGTTTTCAAACTAAAAACCTGGACCCAAGTCCTTGACTTTTTTCAAACTCCATTTCATAATACTTCTTTCAAATCAATCTTAATCATACTTTGAATCTATTTTCATAATCACAATCAATTAACTTCACTCATTCACTTGTTTTGGCTTTGTCCATTATTAATCTTTTCATGCATTAGCCATAGGTTTCAATTATCATTGTGGTTGATGTAAATCTTGCCTATCCTTAGTGAGTCGACAGTAAGACTTCCGTACTGAAAACAGGGCTAACCCCTCTAGTACGTCGAAGCTATCCTCGCATGGTGGATGTTGTTTTTGGTCGAGTGTTCTCCCATTGATAATGAAAAGCCTCAGTGCTATTGTTTAAAATTGAATCCACCAACTTTTGGAAATCTTTTAGCCGAACTACGGCGTTTTGATCCTTACCTTTGATGGAAGGTACGTAGGCAGCGGGTTCATCCGTTCAAACCCAATAACACAAAAATAACTAACTTGTATATTCTTTTCTCACCATCCCAATCATGTTTGCACAATGTTTATGTCATAACAAATAACAATCTTTTACAACAAGTGTGAAAAGGGCTCCCTAGGAGTACCTAGGACGTAGTGGGTGCCTAACACCTTCCCATTGCGTAATTTACCCCTTACCCAGACTCTCTGATCTTTTTATTAGTTTTCTACGTGTAAAACTTCTTAGGCTTTTGTTCGCTTTTTAGCCAGTCCTTTGGATAAATAAAAGTGCGGTGGCGACTCGAAAATTTCATTGTATCTCTTGCTTATGGTTTAATCGATAAATCATATAGCGACGAATACACCGCTACAGAAAAGTGGCGACTCTGCTGGGGATAAAATCGATCCTTGGTGGTATTGCCTACTTTTCACCCTTGTTGTGCTATATTATTATTTGTCATTTGACATATTTTTGTACGATTTGGGATAACTGTATTGATTGTAATGTGTGAATTGCTTGATATACAATTGCTGTTTGTTTTGGTGATCTGTGAGATGAGTTCTGTACCCGAACTCGAGTGCACTCTAGGATAGGAGAATGGCATAGTCTTGTTGACTGGTGTGGAGTATTCCTTAGCCAGTTGACTTGCGAGCCCATTCACTTGGTGGAGGTCATGTTGAACTAATAATGTCACACAAGTTATTTGTGGTTAGGCATTATTCTTTCAATCATGTGCCGCAGAAGCCAAGGACCGTAGTTTACCAAACCCATCTTGGCCTATTTTTAGGACCGTAGTGCGGAGGTCGTTCAGATGTCAGTTCTGATACGATTGTTACGCGATACTACACTCATAAGAGTTTCTCTTGAGAATATTCTTGGAATACGAGTATTCGTTCCTCCGATAATATTCGAAAGATGGAACGATGATTATGGGAACCTCTGATAGAACATGTCTGGCAGGTTTAAACCCTAGTACACTCCCTTTGGGTGGTCCTTAACCGAGACCCCATGCTCGTGACTCTCAACAAACCCGTGATTCGTGGTTGAGTCGTTCAAACATTGTTAATATCAATGGATCCCGGATCAGGTGTAAAACCTAAAATCCATCAAAGCGGCTGGTTGATATTAAGAATGTTAGAACCGGTTCATGTACCGTTAATATCAATGGAACTTGGGTGTCGATAAGGTGAAAACCTAAATCCACCAAAATGGATGATTGATATTAGGGATACAATGAGCTTTCCCACGACCTTTGTTTGGCGTGCTTTGTTTGATCCTTGAGTGTGTTTGTTGCATTCATATATTCACGCATTCATCCGCATTCATGTCATCACAAAGAGAAAATTTTCAAGGAACTCAAAGGAGTTTATTTGCAAAAATTTTCAAAACATGAAAAAACCGGAATTTTTTTTTTCACCTGACATATCTGATGAGATATTCTCGTGTATGATCAAAATGCTTCAATATTTCAAAGTTTGCAAATAAAACCCTCGGGTTCCTTTGATATAAAAACAAGCATATGCATAAGCACTTCATGCATCATTTGCATAAGCAGGTGTTTTGTTCCGGTCTCCCGTCCTGTGGCCTGACCCTGCGATCTTCATTTATTTTGAAGACGCACTTTGCCGGTATTATACCAGAGCCATCTCTGCCAGATTGATGGATCATCCTGAGCAAGAGAATTGTGAACTCGAGGAGGATTTGCCAGCCTTAGTGCTGTTGATGGATTTATTCCTGTTAATGGATTTATTCCTGTTGATGGATTTATTCCTGGTTAACCAATCCCGGGCTGGCATTGGCTGCTGTTCTGGGGCACTTAATGAGCAAGGTTTGTTCACTAGTGGAGGATTCATCCATGATGATCAACCCGAAGAGGCTGCTGCTATCTTTGAAGAGGACGCAGAAGACGTGAACAACTTTGTTATTCCTGGTGGTGTCTGCCACAATTGGGTCGCTGTGGATGTTCCTACGGCCATTCATAAGTCAGCGTGATTTGTTCATTTTGCTTAAAACCCTTCTCCCATGCCAAAAGGAGAAGTGATGACATTGTTGGCAAAGCATTTAATACAATGATGTTTTCATTCAATTAATGCATTGCTAAACATTTGTTTTTCCCTTTGTTTTCACTTTTTGCTTTTTGCATGAAATCAGTGATCACAAAAAAACCCTGAAAAACAAAAACAGCTTTTTCATCTGCATAAATGATTTGCTTGTTTAAAATTCAAAAGCTTTTCATTATCCAGAATCATTATGCAGGGACTTCTAAACCCATTGAACATAATGATCCAACGCCATCTCCCAATCTTGAGGTCCTTGTATCTGAGGCAGAGGAAGATGATGTTGAAGGGGATTCCTGATGAGATTACCCGCCTTCTTGAGCACGAAGGAAGCTCATTCAGCTGTATCATGAAAATCAGCAAAACAGTCAAACTGGGGCTTTTAAAAAAAAAAAAAAAAAAAAAAATAGAAGAGGGTGAAAAATAAGAAAAAATCAAAAATCAGGAAAATGTTTTCAAAATTTTTCCAAGGGAAAAAAGAAAAATTATACCCTCAAGTCCCTAGTTGACTAATGCTGAATGGATTCAGAGTCGTTATGACCAGTTGAATTTGATCGAAGAGAAGAGATTAACCGCCATGCGCCATGGTCAGTTATATCAGCAGAGAATGAAGAAAGCATTTGATAAGAAGGTCAAGCCTCGTGTGTTCCGAGAAGGTGACCTTGTGCTCAAGAAAGTTTTGTCTTTCGCGCCCGATTCCAGGGGCAAGTGGACTCCAAACTACGAGGGTCCATATGTTGTTAAGAGAGCCTTTTCAGGCGGTGCTTTGATGCTTACAACAATGGATGGGGAGGATTTCACTCGTCCTGTGAATTCTGATGCAGTCAAGAGATACTTTGCCTAAAAAAAAAAGTATATGCAAATGAAAAAACAAATGAAAAAAACAGAATAGCTCGCTAAGTTGAAAACCCGAAAGGGAGGCTTAGGCAAAAATGAGCGTCTCGGTGGAGAACCCGCAAGGGTAATCCAGGCAAAAATTAGAGACTTGAAAAAGAAAATATTTGCATACCCGCTAGATTGAGTACCTCACCCTGGGGCAATCTAGGCAAAAATTAGGGATTTGGCAAGTAACTGCATCCTGACAAGACTTTCTGTTCCACAGCCGTCTTTTCGTCAGAAGATTCTCGATTCGTCGTCAACTGAAGCTTCGGATACATCGAGATTCAAATTGGTAGAGAAAGGATCATTATGTTCAATGTAGCCCTCTTCCAATATATATCACTGATTTCAAATTTGTACAGATCTATGGAGTCTTGCCATTTGCAGACTACCATTCTATTAAATCAATTTGAGCTTTTTATCCAATTATTTGCACTCTTATTTGTTTCAATTCAACAAATGTTTTGCATGTTTTAAATTGATAAAATGTCATTGTTTTAAACAAATCAAATTTTTTCAAATTTTTTGTTTTAAACAAAGTGAACATTCACAAGATTGAAAAGATACTCAAGAATATCCCAGTGCTCTCCCGAGGGTGGCATGATTTCCAACAGGTAAGACATTGGTTCATATTCCTGGTTTGGTGGTATCTCCTTTCTTCAGATCTTTGTTGGGGTTGTTCCTCAAACAAAGTTGTTGTTGGGGTTGTTCCCCAGTATAGTCGCAAGCAGAGTGTTGATTGAAGACTTCGTTTTCTCCAGCAGCAGTTTTCCCAGCATGGGTGTTTCCTTATAGAAGTTTCGGCGGTTGATGGTTTGTCACCTTGGTGCCCCGTCACTTTCTCCAGTGGGTCGTATGCCCCAGACTTTATTTGTCTCCTCAGCACAGTCATGAGTATAACTGATTGATTGATACTCCCCTCGGAGTCGCGAGTAGAACTGTTATTAATATCCCCACCAGAGTTGCAAGTGGAGTTGTTACCGCTTTTCCCCATGCAGCGTTGCCAGCGGAACTGTCTGTTTCCTCAGCATGATCGCTTTCTTTTTGAAGACTCGGTAAGTCAGTGGTTTGATACCCGGTACTTTACCTTTTCCCCGGCGAAGTCGTCTGCGGAATTGTTGCTATCTCTCCATCAGAGTTTTTCTCTTCAGCAGAGCAGGATTTATTTTCCTACTCAGTGGTTGATTTGGGTTGACATCCCAGTATTACATCCATCTTTTCCTCAGCTTAGTCTGCAGGATGTTTGTTGTGGCAGTTTCGCCTGTTGAATGCTCTTTCAATCCCCAGTATGGTCGGATGATGGCTCTAGCATCCAGAGAACGGATTGATTTCCTGACTGTTTGTGATCCCCAGTAGAGTGGCTTGTATTGCAGAATCTACTTGTTGTGATCAGTTTGCTTTGTGTATTCTCCCCAAGTGGAGTGGTTTGTTGCAGAATCTACTTGTTTGATCTGTCCTCCCTCAGTGGTTTGTTCCCCAGGAGAGTAGCTGACAGTTTTTTCCCAGTAGAGTTGCTTATGCAGTTAAATTCTATTTGGATGATATCTTTCTCCCTCAGTGGGTTGTTCCCCCAGCGGAGTTGTGTGGATTTTCTTCTACAGCAGTTCGTGCTTACGCACTTCTTGTTTCTCAGTTGACACTGGGATCCCCTGCAGATACTTTGGGACTTCTCTTGTTCCCCTACAGATTCGTCTTGGTGGTTGTCTTTGCCCGTTGTGACTTTCTGTACCCTGATTGGGTTGTTTCCTGATATCTCTGATCCGCTGCTTCTTCAGCAGTACCCGCAGATCTTTGCTTTACAGCATGTGGATCTCCGCAGATTGGCTTTCCAGCTGGTTTTCCCCTGGAAGTATAATACCGGACGTTTGGTTCCTGAACCTGTTGTGTTAGAATTGTCTGTTTTGTCAGCATTCATCAAACATAAATCACGCATATTCATGCATATTCATAAACATTCAGATATTCATGTTGCATTTCTTGCCATGTATCCTTTGTTTGTCGTGTCTCCTGCTATGGTGATATAGATCTCTTTACAGATCTCCCCAAGCAGATGTTGGGTGTTAAAATCTCTCCATATAGAGTCAACCCCATAAGCAGAAAAGTTTGTCTTTCCTTCTGCAGTTCCCCACTGAGATATATCCTCGTGGATGACGGTTTCTTCCGTTTCCTCCCAACACATATATTGGGATGGATTTTCCTATTTGAGTTACATCCTCATTAGGACGTGTCTTTATTCAGTCTGTCTTTTCGGATTATGCCCGAATTGGCTATTTGTCAGATGTCTTGTACTTCCCAGTGGGTTGTTCCCCAGCGGAATGTTTTTGGGCCTCTACCCTCTTAACTGGTAGTTATAAGTCCTATCTTTTCCTGGCTTTCTTGACAGAATTTGTGGTTATACACCTTTTATTCTCCAGCCAGAGTTTTGGTTTTCTACCTACTACCCGGTAGTCGTAAATCCTATTTTCCTGCTCTTCAGCAGTTTGTGGTTTGTTATAAACCCTATTTTGGTTTCCCGTGCGGATTTGTGATTTGTTCTATCCCCACGCGGAGTTTTTGGTCTTCTACCCCGTATTCGGTAGATGTAAACCCTAATTTTGTGGTTATCTTCATCTAGTCTTTGATGTTGATTTTCCTTTGCTTGTATAAGTTGCTCAGATCAGCACTTATATCCCCAACAAGTCTTTTGTGGATAATTGCCGTATGCTAGCAATTTTATCCCCAGTGGGTCCTTTCACCGTTTGCTAGTGATTTGTTCCCCGGATCATTGGTTGTACACCAATGTATCCCCAGCTAGTCCCTGTGGATAATTGCCGGATGCTTGCAAATTATCCTCAGCAGATCGCCTTTCATTTACCCTTTTGTCGGCAATGTCTGTTGCTCCTTTTGATTGGTTATCATTATATACCTAGTTTGGTATCCCGATGCCTTTCTTTTCGGTTGATTTATCCTTTATTAACCCAGTAACCGGTTGTGGATAATCTTCCATGCGAGTATATTATTCACGGTCTGCCGGTAATGAATAATATATCTCATGCGCTCTTTAGTTGGAATCCTTTGTTGATTTTCCCCAGCTGAGCAAGATTCGTATTCTTTGTAGAATCGAATGTCCATCCTTTAACCAGTTTGTGTTTTGGATGATGAGTGTTTTGGAACACACACCAATTCACGTTTTTTTTGTCCATCCTTAAACAAGTCTGCTGTTCTAGCTTTCTTCAGGGTGATGAGTGTTTTGGAACACACACCAATTCACGTTCTTTTTATCCATCCTTTAACCAGTTTGCGTTTTGGATGATGAGTGTTTTGGAACACACACCAATTCACGTTTTTTCAGCCATCCTTTAAACAAGTCTGCTGTTCTAGCTTTCTTTCGGATGATGAGTGTCTTGGAACACAAACCAATTCACGTCTTCGGACTTTATCCTATAAACAACCCAGTAACCGGTTCAGGATAATTTTCCTTTCGAGTATATTATTCACGGTCTGCCGGTAATGAATAATATGTCTCGTACACTCTTGGGTCAATCCTTTGTTGCTTTCCCCTCAGAGTAAGATTCGTATTCTTTGTAGAATCGAATATCCATCCTAAACAAGTTTGCTTTTCTAGCTCTCTTCAGGATGATGAGTGTTTTGGAAGTGAAATCCAATTCACGCTTTGGTCGGTCACCTATTATATACCCAGTAACCGGTATCCTTGGTGTTCCCTCCTTTCTGCTCCCTATTATGACCTCGGTCCCCCCGTGGAGTCAGATTTTCCTGATTTTTGTTACCCTTATGCTTGGTAACATCTCATTTTCTTTGGTGCTTCCTCAGTGAAGTTTTCCTTTTGCTTCTCCCCAGGAGTCAGCTTGTGTCTCTCCAATGGATTTATTTTCCTTTGGAATTCTTTTCCCAGTGTGAGTCCTTCACTCCCCAGTGAGGTCTCCAGTCTGTTTTCTGTTTATTCCCAACTAGAGTCCTGTCAGAGTCTCTGTTCCTGGTGAGTGTCTTACTCCGATGGATCGTCTTTTCTTCTGTGTGAATCATATTCCCCACAGAATTTGTGTCTTTTGCATGCATACATTTGCATCATGAGGTCTCTTAGGGACCAAAATTTGTCTCATTACTGTTATTTAAGCCCATTCTACCGCGTCAAGATGAAGATTTCTAAACTTCACTTCTCCGGCTAGAATGACCTTAAATAGGGGCATCTGTAAGACCCCAATTTTGGCCCTAAGATCCCTCATGGCCCATATCATATCATATCATGGCCTCAAGGATCATTGCATGCCCTAGCTTCCCTCCTAGTGGGTAGATTGCCTTGTGGGTTGTTTCTTGATCACCAAGCATGCTTTGAATTTGTATATCTTTGCTTTTCATATGTTTATCATCCAAAAAGTACAAAAATATTGTCAGTCTAACCTTGTTGCTTGCAGTTGAAGCAATCATCAGCAATTAGGTCAAAGACAGTCAACAGTCAGTCAAAGCAATGGATGGTGGCCATTCTTGCAGAATTTGGGCACCATGATCAATAATCAAAGGTTCATACAACTTGGGACATCATTTGAAGTCAAGTTCTCAAGGAATCAGGGTTTGGAATTCATCAGAAGTGGTTCAATCATCCAAAACCCTAGAAAAGTCAAACTTGGTCAACTGTGGATTTAATCAGTGATTTGATGGATAGAATTGATTTGAAGGAGCTCATTCATGCTTGTATAAGCCTCATATATCATGTCAAACCTCATCATGGAAGAATTTGAAGTAAAATCAGAAATTTCCCAAAATAGAAAGTGGACCTGTAATTTCAACTGCCAAAAATGGAAACTTCTTGATCCTCAACTTACATCATGATACAAGCTCCAAATGAATTTTTGCCCAACATGAAAGTTGAAGATCTTGTTCTCCCATTTTCAAAAAGTCCAAGAACTCTCAAATCCCATGTGTGGTTGTCAAGATATGATCAATTCAATTTCAAAAATTTGTGAACTTCAAAGAGCCATAACTCATGAACCATAAGGCCAAATTTGGTGGGGTTTTTTCCTACAAACCACATTTTTCCTCCTCTTTCCAAAAATATAAACTTCATGAACCAAAACCTTGCCAATCAAAATGGCATTTTTTGACCTATTTCATTTAAAAATCAAGTTTGACCAATGGTTGACTTTTTGAATTAAGACTTTTCACACCATTTGGCCAATTGGGATTTGTTTCATATGGTATTTGCAATTTGCTCCAAGCCTAAAATCATGCTCATGATATCATCATACTACTATTTTGACCAAAGGTGCAAAGTTGGCAAATTTTGCAAATAACTTCATTTCAAACAAGGCAATGTTAGCAATTTATGTACAGACCAAAAACAGCAAGAAGATTGGTCATATGCAGCCTGAACCAAGCCCAATTCGTGCAGCCATATACCTCCATTTACACTTGTGTCAAAATTAGCAATTTTTGCAAATGATCTCATTAAAACAAAACCAGCTTAGCATGTCTTAAACCAACTTTAAACAGACATATTTAAGTTCATTTCTGACATTTTGCAACCCTAGAGACTAAGAGAGAGCAGCCTCCACGATCAGAAAAATTCCATCCTCTCACTTTTGCATTTTGCACATATTGCATTTTCTGCAAAAATCTCAAAAACCCTCGAGCCTTTCTACTTTGTTCCTTCATCTGGATATCCTTTGGAACCTCTTTCGAGCACAGCTCATCATCTGTCCAGTCTTCATCATGTTCTGTTTTCCAAAGCCTTCTCCTATGGCAGCTTGGAGCTAGAGTTGAATCAAGTGAGTTTGAGCTTAATTTCTTCAAGGATACATCATTTGGGACCAAGAGAACATCTGTTTCGAGCTGCAACCTTCAAATAACCACTGCAGCTCATTTTTCTTCAAAACCAAGTAAGGTTTCGACCTCGATCATTTGCTATGCCATGCCATGTTTTAGATAGCTTGTGTTGTGCTGATTTTAACGAACTTTAAATGGTTTAAAATGATTAAGAAATGCATGAGATATGCTGATCTGAAGTTTAGTGTTCATGTGTGTTTTTGCTCGAATCTTGGTTGTTTGTGCGTTTTGATGAAAATGGATAATGGATTTATGATGTACAATGTTTACTGAGTACGTTGCCATGCTTGATTGTTGTTTCTGGGAATGTTGAGTTTGGCTCGATTTGAGGAAGAAAATGAAGTGGTCACTGTTGTTTCCATAAACCCTAATATTTTCCAGAAATTCTGTTTCACATATGCATGAATGTGTGTGGTCTATTGCTGTTTGGATGTGCATGAACATTGTTGTGTCATTGCTATGCTGCTTACCATGATGGAATTTCAGTTGATGATAATTTTGATGAACATGAATTTCAAGCCATGCTGCTAAAACCCTGCTGCTGTTTCTAAAACCCTAAGGCTGCCCAGAAATATTGAACATGATTGGCTGCTGTTGCTGTATGTTGCATGAGCATTTTGATTGTGTTGCCATTTGGTTCGTATCATTTTGTTTGAATCCATTTTGCTATGATGAACATAAATGCCCTGCTGTTAAACCCTAAGGGTTTCATAAACCCAGAATTTGAAGCTCCATTGGCCCGTGTACTGTTTCATTGGGCAACAGCCAATCACAACATTTCGTTGTGTGAACCAAAACGCAGAGTTTTGATAAGTGGTTTCAATATTTACCAAAATGCCATGCGCTGACCATTGTTTGACCACTATGCCATGTTATGTATTCATGTTTGCTACAATTTGTTCATCAACTTGTAAAATCCATTCCTCACTCAAATTAAATCCAAAAATCCTGAAATTTTTTGCATGATGATCACATGAATGTCTACTATTTTGTCCTGATTTTTAATTAATTTTTGGTTGGCTGGATTTTAAATGGTATGAGTTTTCTTAACATGTATGCTCAATTGACACCTTTTGCCATTTCAATTGTGAAATACTCATGTTGCATCCAATGCCCCTGAAATTTTTTGTGGAGAAACTAGACTCACTCATCTTCATTTTGGTATAAAGATTGTGCATTTATCATTTGTGGTTTGCTAGATATGAATTTTTGAACTAGGGTATGACAATTTGTGTCACACCAATGATGTGCATCTTCTTGATTTTTGTTCACATGTCTCCTGGCCTTCAAACAACTTGAAATTTTGCATGAATGTTCTCTTACATGTCTAGTTTGTGTATGAATTTTCTGGAATTTAATCATGCTGTTTCCTATTTGATTGTGAATTTTCTTCCCTGCCTAGTCAATTGTTGACTTTATGTGATACATGTTGCCAAATCACTTGGGAAATCCTCATGCTTTATTGTGTGATCATGAAATTTCGTGTGTGATAACTAGACATCTTGAGCTTTGCATTGGTGTTAATCTCATTCATTTCTCATCTGTTTTCAATTTGTTATGATTTTTTGAAGTTGACCCATGTTTGTTGACCTTCATTGTGCATGCTTGAATGTGGTTTGACTTCTTGATTTTAATTGACTGCCTTCCTCTCATCCAAATGCAATGAAATTTTACATGCTTTCCATGCTAGATGTTAGGATTGAATGTGATTTATTTGATAATTTTTGAGATTGTTTGGGTTGACTTTTGAATGAAGTCTTGCTGTTGACCTATTTGTGCTTCCCTTTGCTATGCTTTGCATTCTTTTGTGTATGAAATGACAATGATGCATGATTTGATTGTGAATCCAATTGAGATAGCTTCTTAAATGTTTGAACATGAATTGGGTTGACTTTTCTTTGCTGTTTTGACTTTTTCTTTCATCCTTGACCCTAGGCTAGTCCTAGTGGTCTTTTGAGCTTACAATTGAGTTAATGTTTCAGGTTAAGCACCAATGCCTCAAAGACCATACAAATTTGATTGAGTTGGATTATATATCATGTGCTAACCCTTGTTTTGTAGGTGTGACTCATATAGTTGAGTCTTGTGCTTTGCACATTGGTCCCTCTGTGGTTGACTGTTGTTTATCCATTCCTTTTGTTTTAAACTGTTGAATTGTTTACTAATTGGTTTGACTTTTTCAGGTACTTTAGTTGCTTAAGTTCTTTGAACTTGCTTGCTTTGCTATTTAGCATTTGCTTTGAGGTATAATTACTTCTTCTTCATGTAGTCTGGAGACCCGGTCTGTTATTTGACCGGGCAAACTGTCTGAAGTCCTCCTTAAGAGGCAATGCCTGTGTGTGTTTAAAATTGTCCCAAGCAGGAAAAGTCCTTCAAGTAAGGCAATTGGTAGATCAAAGGGATAAGTAACCTATCCCCTACTATTCAGTGAGTCCTCTCCTTGCTCCCATTACATGGTTGTAGCATTGAGATAAATACCCAAGATCTATCGAGTCAATAATGTGGAAAGAGCTCCATCTTTCTGAGCTCCCACACCTTCTTAAATGCTCTCCCTGATCAGGGATAGAAGCAATGAGGCACACCCCTCATCTCCTTTTCATCTGCTTCACCTTAGCCTCTCAATGGCAAGGTTAAGAGCAACTTTTGACCCTATTCCAGTTGGCCTCAGTGCCTAACCCTCTTGTATGAGCCCCCTTGTTTGGCTATAGAGTGTGCTGTTTGATATTCATTGTTTGATTGATTGCTTCATATGCACATGTTTGCTTGTATGTTATGCACTCATCATCATCAATTGCCATTAATGCATGATCACCTCATTTATCTTTGTGATGCTATCATTGTTGCTTACCCATTGAGGACAATTGTAAGTCCATTCCTTTGGCATTTGCTCCTATGATATGGAAGGATAGAGTGTAAGGCCTCATTGGTCACTCATATCTTCTGTTGCTTTGTTTGTGAGGATACAGTTATAAGTCCCTGTAAGTTGGCATCTGTTGTCCTGTGATCATAATTTGATCTGTTTGATTTGTATGTGAGGTTGCAGTTGTAAGTCCCTGTAAGTTGGCATCTGCTTTCCTGTGATCCTAATCTGTTTCTATGTGAGGTTGCAACTGTAAGTCCCTGCAAGTTGGCATTTGCATTCCTGTGACCATATTGTTGCTTTTGTTTTTGTATGTGAGGATCCATTGTAAGTCCCTGTGATGTGGCATTGGTTTTCCTATGAGTATCTGTGGAGTTAACCTAAGGCCAGACAGATTGGCAGTTGATTTCCATATTTCATTCTTGTTTTCTTTTTGAGGAGATTAGTGTAAGTCCATTGAGTGGCTTCTGATATCCTGTTCCGTTTTAGGATACTGGTGTAAATCCATCTATTGGTATCCGGTATCCGCCTTTTATTTCTTTGTTTGAGGAGATTAGTGTAAGACCATTGAATGGCTTCTGACATCCCATTTTGTTTTAGGAGATTGGTATAAGACCAGTGATTGGCATCCGATATCCGCTTTCTTTCTTGTTTGTTTGTTATTATTGCTTATTGCCCATTCCAAAGGACACACTTGAATCATCTGCTATATGATTTCAAGAAGTGAACCTTCTAAGAAGTTTTACTATCCATCCCCCATTCATCATTCAGTATGTCTTAGACTTTTTCACACTTTGACTTTCAAACTTGACATAAGTGTTGTGCAAACTTCTTCATGTTTTCAAACTAAAAACCTGGACCCAAGTCCTTGACTTTTTTCAAACTCCATTTCATAATACTTCTTTCAAATCAATCTTAATCATACTTTGACTCTATTTTCATAATCACAATCAATTAACTTCACTCATTCACTTGTTTTGGCTTTGTCCATTATTAATCTTTTCATGCATTAGCCATAGGTTTCAATTATCATTGTGGTTGATGTAAATCTTGCCTATCCTTAGTGAGTCGACAGTAAGACTTCCGTACTGAAAACAGGGCTAACCCCTCTAGTACGTCGAAGCTATCCTCGCATGGTGGATGTTGTTTTTGGTCGAGTGTTCTCCCATTGATAATGAAGAGCCTCAGTGCTATTGTTTAAAATTGAATCCACCAACTTTTGGAAATCTTTTAGCCGAACTACGGCGTTTTGATCCTTACCTTTGATGGAAGGTACGTAGGCAGCGGGTTCATCCGTTCAAACCCAATAACACAAAAATAACTAACTTGTATATTCTTTTCTCACCATCCCAATCATGTTTGCACAATGTTTATGTCATAACAAATAACAATCTTTTACAACAAGTGTGAAAAGGGCTCCCTAGGAGTACCTAGGACGTAATGGGTGCCTAACACCTTCCCATTGCGTAATTTACCCCTTACCCAGACTCTCTGATCTTTTTATTAGTTTTCTACGTGTAAAACTTCTTAGGCTTTTGTTCGCTTTTTAGCCAGTCCTTTGGATAAATAAAAGTGCGGTGGCGACTCGAAAATTTCATTGTATCTCTTGCTTATGGTTTAATCGATAAATCATATAGCGACGAATACACCGCTACAGTGTTGGTTTATGATCGAGAGATGTTTATCAACTCTTGACCTAGGTTTTCATCCAATCTTGTTTGTTAGCTAGAGATAGTAATGAATGATTTTGTTCACCATGAGGTTGAACCAAAAAGTTGTCATTTTGATAGATTGTGTTCGAGAGAAACAATGGATCAAAATGGGAAAACTCACAATGGGTGTTCGAGAGAAACACATTGGGAGGACCTTGTGAAATGATTTATCATCTAAAGGAGTTTATATGATTGTTGACCGAACAAATACATGCAAAGTAATCATTGAACCCTAACTTTGGCAATATTTCTCATTTATTCAAACCATAACTTTTACCGCAATTTATTACCTTTTTATGCAAGATAACGTGACAACCAACCAAAACCCTATTGTTACTTAAGCTAAGATTAATACAACCATCGAACGGCGGTGATATCTTACAATCCCTGTGGATACGATAACAAAAACCCGACACGTAAATTTACAACTAACAATGACATCAGTCAAGACATTAGAATCCAGCTAGTGTTTTACCATATAATGCAGCCAATTAAACACCTACAAACTCCCCCTTTGGCAAATTTTTGGCTAAAACACTTTGATCCCCATAACAGAGTTCATAGCAGCGGAATCACACATCTAGCAGGAAATAAACCTAGCTAATACACTCTGAGCGGCAGCACACTCACACACATGGAAGTTAAGTAAAACTTCACATAACAGCACACATACAGAAGTTAAATAAAAACTTCTAATTGCAGCACACATACAGAGGTACAGAAGTTAAATAAAACTTCAACACACATCAGCTGCAGGGGAGGGAATCTTCAAATCTGTCATGAACGTCTGTTTTTAACAGACCAATCTGTTGTCTGGGGTATCACCACTGTTACTCCCCCTTTTTGTCAGAAATGTTGCCAAAGCCAACAACATAAACAGAAACAAATGACAGACTTACAGACTTGGTTTTACTTCACAGTTTCAACCAAGTTGGCACCCACTTGATCTTGCTTCACAGCTTTGATCAAGTAATCACCCACTTTTGCTTTACTGTTGGTACAGCCATATCAGATGCCATGACTTTGTTTCTGACATCCAGAAACACTCCTGCATGAATAGCGTCCTTGAATTCCTGCAGGTGCATAGGCCTTCTCACGTTAGGGTGTCTCCTTACCCTCTTGTTGCCACACTTGTTGCAAGTGGTATAGCTATGATCTGTTGACCAATCAGAACATAGTTCCAATAAATATATTCCAAACATCATTGGTTGCTATAAGGTCTCAGAGAGACATATTCCCAGTTTGCCCCTTAAATTTTCAAACTGAGTAGCATCCAGAGCCTTTGTAAATATGTCAGCCAGTTGTAGTTCAGTGGCTACATGTTCCAAAGTGATCACCTTGTCTTCCACCAGATCTCTGATGAAGTGATGTCTAATATCAATATGTTTGGTCCTGCTGTGTTGGATGGGATTCTTGGAAATATTGATGGCACTGAGATTATCACAGAATAATGTCATGACATTTTGAGTGACATTGTACTCAGTGAGCATTTGTTTCATCCACACCAGTTGGGAACAACTGCTTCCAGCAGCTATGTATTCAGCCTCTGCAGTGGACAGGGATACACAGTTCTGCTTCTTGCTGAACCAAGATATGAGATTGTCTCCCAAGAAGAAACATCCTCCTGATGTGCTTTTTCTGTCATCAGCACTTCCAGCCCAGTCAGCATCACAGTACCCAAATAGGACGGGCTCAGACCCATGTGAGTACAGCATCCCATAGTCACAAGTCCCATTGATGTACTTGAGAATCCTTTTGACTTGATTCAAGTGGCTCACCTTAGGCTCTGCTTGGTATCTCACACACACTCCAACTGCATAAGAAATGTCAGGTCTACTTGCAGTTAGATATAGTAGACTGCCTATCATGCTTCTATACAAGCATTGATCAACACTAGGCCCTCCATCATCTTTGGTTAACTTCAGATGAGTAGGAGCAGGAGTCCTTTTGTGCCTAGCATTATCCATACCAAACTTCTTAACGATGTTTTTGGCATACTTGCTTTGGGAGAGAAACATAGAGTCCTCCATTTGGTTGACTTGCATTCCGAGAAAGTAGGTTAGTTCCCCAACCAGACTCATTTCAAACTCAGATTGCATCTGTTGAACAAAATGTGTTACCATTTATTCTGACATACCACCAAAGACTATATCATCCACATAGATTTGAGCAATCATGATTTTGCCGTCTTCATCCTTCACAAACAAGGTTTTATCTATTCCACCTTTTCTGTATCCATTTGAGGTCAGAAATTCGGTCAACCTATCATACCATGCTCTAGGTGCTTGTTTCAACCCATACAAGGCTTTCCTCAACTTGTATACATGCTTAGGTTGGTTAGGATCACAGAACCCTTTAGGTTGTTCCACATAGACTTCTTCATTCAAGTAGCCATTTAAGAATGCACTCTTTACATCCATTTGGAATAGTTTAAACTTCAGAATGCATGCTACCCCTAACAGCAATCTGATGGACTCAAGCCTAGCCACAGGAGCAAATGTCTCATCAAAATCAACCCCTTCAACTTGAGTGTATCCTTGAGCTACTAGTCTTGCTTTATTCCCAGTAATTACTCCTTTCTCATCAGATTTATTTTTGTAGATCCACTTGGTACCAATGATGTTGGTCCCTTCAGGTCTTGGAACTAGCTCCCATACTTCGTTCCTTTTGAATTGCTCAAGTTCCTCTTGCATGGCATTGATCCAGTATTCGTCAGTCAGGGCTTCTTTCACATTCTTTGGTTCAACCTTGGATACAAAGCAGGAATTTGAGCTTATTCCCCGTGACCTGGTAGTCACACCACTATTAGGATCCCCTATGATAAGATCCTTAGGGTGGTCTTTCTGAATTCTGATAGATGGCATTTTGGTGGTTGCATCTACTTCACTTTCCGGAGGAGGTTCCTGTACTTCTTCAGACTTGACTGGAATGTCAGTTGAACTGTCAAGGAATGTTTCAACATCCTCTATGACATCGATTCCTTCCTCTTTATCATCCATAATAACATTTATGGATTCCATTAGGACATTGGTTCTGTAGTTGAACACTCTGTAGGCTCTGCTGTTAGTGGAGTATCCTAGAAATATACCCTCATCACTTTTGGGATCCAGCTTCCTTCTCTGTTCACGATCTGTGAGAATGTAACATTTACTTCCAAAGATATGAAAGTACTTCACTGTGGGTTTTCTGCCTTTCCATATTTCATATAGAGTGGAGGAGGTTCCTTTTCTCAAGGTAACTCTGTTGTGAACATAGCACGCGGTATTCATTGCTTCAGCCCAAAAGTGCATGGGGAGCTTCTTTGCATGAATCATTGCTCTGGCAGATTCTTGAATAGTTCTATTTTTTCTTTCAACTATCCCATTCTGCTGGGGAGTTATAGGGGAGGAGAACTCGTGACTTATTCCTTCAGACGAGCAAAACTCATCAAACTTGGAATTCTTGAACTCCGTACCATGATCACTCCTAATCCGGACCACACAGCTGTCCTTTTCCCTTTGAAGTCTTATGCACAGGTCTTTGAAGACATCAAATGTATCTGACTTCTCTCTGATGAAGCTTATCCACGTGTATCTGGAATGATCATCAACCACCACGTAAGCATATCTCTTCCCACCAAGACTTTCAACCTGCATAGGTCCCATTAAGTCCATGTGCAACAGTTCCAGAACTCTGGAGGTTGTAGGATGTCCCAGCTTCGGATGTGACATCTTGGTTTGCTTGCCCACCTGGCATTCTCCACAGACTCTTCCTTCATCAATAAGCAGCTTTGGAATTCCTCTGGCTGCTTCCTTGGATATAATCTTCTTCATTCCCCGTAAGTGGAGATGTCCAAGACGTCTATGCCACAGCTTCACCTCCTGTTCTTCCTTGGCTGAGGAGCATATTGTGGAAAAGTTAGAGACTTTAGGTTCCCACAGATAACAGTTATCTTTGGACCTGGTTCCTCTCATAACTTCCTGATTGTCACCATTTGTCACAATGCATAGCTCCTTAGTAAACTGAACATGGAACCCTTGATCACACAGCTGGCTTATGCTGATGAGGTTTGCAGTTAGTCCTCTTACTAACAGCACATTATTCAGTTTTGGAACTCCAGAGCAGTCCAGCTTACCCACACCTTTTATTTTTCCTTTGGCACTATCACCAAAGGTCACATAGCTGGTAGTGTGAGGTTGAATATCCACCAGTAGATTTTCCATACCAGTCATATGTCTTGAGCATCCACTGTCAAAGTACCAGTCTTCTCTGGTAGAAGCCCTTAGAGTTGTGTGAGCTAACCTAGCATACCATTGTTGCTTCTTGATGGGGACATAGCGCTTATATGTCTTATGCTTAGGCCTGACATGCGAGGCTTGGTTAGGGAAACCATGAAGCCAGTAACAGAAGGCTTTTATATGTCCAAGCCTACCATAGTGGTGACACCTCCACTCCTGGTATTTCCTCTTCTGATGATTATTCATCCTAGTTCCCCGATGTTGAGACATTGGCTTTGACTTTCGCTTGAACTTCTGAACTTTAGCCTTTGGGCGTTTGTGTTCAGCTGAGGATCTTTTCCCAAATCCTAGGCCAGATTTGGTTCCAGACTGCTGTCCCACCTTTAGAATCTCTTCCAAGGTGTCAGTTCCCTTGTTCATCATTCTGATGGATTTAGTCATCTCATTCAGCTTGGAGGTCAGCAAGGCTATCTCACCATTTAGACCCTCTATGGCTGTCAGATGCTTCTGTCTCTCATCTTCCAGTTCCTTGATGAGTTTCTTCTGCTTTTCTCCTTGTGCACGGACTTCTGCACTGGTGGTACACAGCTTCTTATAGGCTGCAGCAAGTTCATCAAAGGTCAGTTCATCTGCACTTGAGTCATCATCAGAGGCACAAACACTGGTTAGTGCAGTGACATGTTTGGCAGATTCTCCTTCAGATTCACTTTCAGAATCTCCTTCAGACCATGTGATAGTTAGCCCCTTCTTTTGCATCTTGAGATAAGTAGGACATTCAACTCTGACGTGCCCATACCCTTCACAACCATGACACTGGATTCCCTTGCCTTGGTTGAACTTTTCTTCAGAAGTTGATCTTTTCCTGATGTCAGACGGGATGTTCTTGACATTAGGTCTCCCTCTTTGATCAATCTTCTTCACGAACTTGTTGAACTGTCTCCCAAGCATGGCTAAGGCTTTTGATATACTTTCATCACCTTCAGTATATCCTGCTTCTGACTCTTCTTCAGCATTAGATACAAAAGCTACGCTTTTGTTCTTCTTTTCAGCATTCTCACACAAGCCCATTTCAAAGGTTTGGAGAGAACCAATGAGCTCATCCACCTTCATATTGCAGATGTCCTGCGCCTCCTCTATGGCTGTGACCTTCATAGCAAATCTCTTAGGCAAGGACCTGAGAATCTTTCTTACAAGTTTCTCTTCAGCCATTTTCTCACCTAGTCCACCAGAGGTGTTTGCAATTTCAAGAATATTCATGTGAAAGTCATGAATAGTCTCATCCTCTTTCATCCTCAGATTTTCAAACTTGGTGGTCAGCATCTGAAGTTTGGACATCTTCACCTTGGAAGTACCTTCATGAGTTACCTTGAGGGTATCCCAAACTTCCTTAGCTAGTTCACAGTGGTGCACCAGCCTGAAGATGTTCTTACTGATTCCATTGAACAATGCATTCAAGGCCTTGGAATTTCCAAGAGCTAATGCCTCTTGCTCCTTGTCCCACTCTTCTTCAGGAATCTGCACACTGACTCCATCTTCACCTATCTTCATTGGATGTTCCCATCCTTTGTTGACAGCTCTCCAGACTTTGCTGTCTAGAGACCTTAAGAAGGCTATCATACGAGGCTTCCAGTCATCATAATTAGAGCCATCCAACATGGGTGGTCTATTTGAGTGTCCTATATCCTTGTCCATGGTACTAGAAAGTAACTTCCCTAGATCTCACCCAGATATTAACAGGCATGGTGCCTGCGCTGATGCCAATTGAAATTCTAGTTATCAGACTTTAGATGTCACTCGGGTTGTTATGACATCCAATTTTGCACAGACAAGAATTATGCAGAACTTAAAAGTAAGTGCAGTAAATAACACAAGTAATTGTTTACCCAGTTCAGTCCAACATGACCTACATCTGGGGGCTACCAAGCCAGGGAGGAAATCCACTATCAGTAGTATTAATTCAAAGCTAAACTCACCCGTTTACAACTTGTCACTTAATCCCTACCCAATGCAATTTCAATCTTACACTAAGATCAGAGTTCCTACTCACTCCCCCTCAATCACCTCAGTGATTACTACCTTTAATCAATATTAAAGACAACTTTGAAGTCACACTTCAAACAACTCTTGATTGTGTTTTACAGTTTTAATCAAGATACACAACACTCACGCTTAAAAGCTTTGAGCGACACAACACTTACAACTCAATGAACACCCTATGCCAAAGCAATCATCTACGTGATAATGGCTTGGCTTACAAGATATGTCTAATACAAGACTCACAAAAATACAGCAGTGAAGTATGATGGACACACTAAATCTTCACGCCTCAAAATCCCCAGTTCTGAATGAAGGAACGACTTCCTTTTATATTGCAGTACTTGGGCCTTTGCACTTGTATTCTCCTGAATTTAAGGTCACGCGAGTTCCCCTAAATTCCACATCTAGGTTACTAACAAATAGGCTATTTGTTAGGTTCATTAAATGTAGCTTGGTTGTTGATTTCCTGGATTTTCTCTCAGCTGTTGAATCCCTGAAGAATAGCCTGAGAAAAAGCTGAAACAGAAAACTGAACAACCTACAATATAGCATATGCTGTCAGGAATGAATGTCACGACATTCAGCTTGACATCAAGGATCATATGCTAAGTCTGTTTTTCCAGAAAACAGACTGTACAATTTTGCTGACCTGTACATGACCAAAATGACCATTCTACAGTAACATCTTACATTAATAAATGTCAAAGTATCCAATTTGACATTTACACATTTGGCCTTAAGTTAGTTCTGTTATCCTCTTGAAGAACAAACTAAGAAACATACTGAAGTGTACCAGAACACCACTCTGTCTATTGTTCAGTATATGCTGTCAATGATGAATGTCATAACATCCAGTTTGACATTCAGTCAGTAGGCCTTATGCCAGGTCTGGTATTTCCTTGATAACCAGACTGGAAATAAATACTAAGTTCTAACAGAACACAAGCTGTTCTATTCCTTAGTATCTGCTGACAGGAATGAATGTCACAACATCCAGTTTGACATTCAATAAATCCTATATTAGCTAATCCTGCAGTAACTACTCAAGTGTGTCATGACATCAGTCAAGACATCAGAGTACAGTTAGATAATCTAACCTACAATGCAGTCACACATACACACCATGTCATGACATCAGTCAAGACATTAGAATCCAGCTAGTGTTTTACCATATAATGCAGCCAATTAAACACCTACACACACGTTTTGAGAAAAGTAACAGAAAGTCATGGGCTTGAGTTGCCCTCATTTGAGCCCACTAAGCCACCGAAATCAGGTTATAAATACTAGAGTTTTCATTGAAACAAAACCTGGACAGAAAGAGTAGAAAGAGGGAAAGAAGGAGAGAGGCGAACTAATCTGCAGCAACCTCCAGACAGCTCTGAGAAGTTCACCCTGACTCACACACTTTTTCACCTTCGCCTCACGCAAACCCTAACATTGCCTTGCAAACCCAACCGTGCCATTCGACTTTTATCAGTCTCTCTAATCAGGTTTTCCCTTATTCCTATTACTTTCAATTTGACTGCTCTGAATGTATGAGGTATCGTTCAGTTTTTCCCCCCGGGTTTAGATATGCATGAATGTATAAACAATACCTTGAATATTTAACCGTTTCGTTTCTGAGATGGATGTCATAGGGTTCGGGGTTTCTGAGATCGTACTGTCATCCATGAAGAACCCAAAACCCGCAGGCGCTCGCTAGCACCTTCGCTAGGCGAGCACGCAGCGAAGCTTTCGCTAGGCGATGCAGCAGCGATCGCGACAACATTTGTTTTTTTTGTTTGCTCTAATCTGTTTTGTATTCGGCATTGTTTTCTCCCGATTACATCCTGTTACTCTAAATTTTTTTGTTGAGTTTTTGTGAGGACTCACGTGACTCTTGCAGAGATGGCTTACTTGGTATTCCACTTTATTAGTGGGATACCACCCTGGAGGTTTATTCCGATTACCTGTACTGACCCACTTTCTTTGATGGTGCTAGCTTGAGAGATCTCTAGGTTTCTTGTTTCTTGAGTTGCTGTTACTCCGGATCTTTATCCGTGTGGTAGATCTTAATCCCTTTTACATCTTTTAGCATTTTACTGCTTTCTTAGCTGGAAGACCTCGATAGGAGGCAATGTTCCTGTGTGTTACTTTTATGCTAAAGACCTCCATGAAGAGGCAATTGACGGATAAAAGGGATTAGTAATCAATCCCCCGTTATTCAGTGTGTCATTCTTTATGCTCACACTACGTGTCGATGCTTCAGAACAAAAGCCCAAGATCTTTTGTCCGGTCGGTCAGTGGAGAGGGTTCCACCTTTCTGAATCCCCACTTTTTGTCATGAGCTTACCCTGTCCAGGGTTAAGAGCTATGAGGTCTTATCCTCATTACCCCTTTTGCATGAGCGTTCCTAAAACGCAAATAACTCATCTTGTTTTCTTCTCCTAAGAACACGTTTACTCCTTCTACTACAGGCGAGTAAGTCTCCAAAGGTCGAGCATCCGGTAGATTGCGTAGTAACGTCGTTCAACCCTTACCCCGTAGTTAGCCGAACTACGGCTTGCTCTGATTCTCATTCCAGATAAGATACGTAGGCATAAGATGCGATGTATTACCGAGCACACTCCTCTTTAACCCATAGGTAGCCGAGCTACGAAGACTCTGATTCTCAGATTCAGATGAGATACGTATGCAGTGGATGCGACATCCGTGCGAGTCATTTTCTTTTGACCCTTCTTTTAGTAAGTAGTACATTAGATAAACATACACGCTTTTCTCATCCCTCCAATCATGTTTGCACAAATAAATTTTCACAAAAACAACAACCTTTGCAACAAATGTAAACAGGGCTCCCTAAGAGTACCTAGGATGTTTTGGGTGCCTAACACATTCCCATTGCATAACCAACCCCCTTACCCAGATCTCTGACATTTTTACTAGTTTTTGATTCGATAAAACTTTTAGGTTTTTGTTCGCTTTCTAACCATTCCTTTGGATAAATAGAAGTGTTGTGGCGACTCGACTTGTATGATTTACCTTGGATTTAGTCAATATCTCTAATGGTAACGAATACCCCGCTACAGAAAAGTGGCGACTCTGCTGGGGAATTTATTTGCCTAGTGGGTTTTGCCTACTTTTCATATTTATTGTATTATATTGTATATTTTTTTGTGTGACATATTTTTGTGCAATTTGGGATTACTATATTGTATGTAATGTTTGAATTGTTTGAATATTAATTCCTTGTATGCTTGGTGATCTTTGTGAGATGAGTTCTATACCCGAACTCGAGTGCACTTAGGATAGGAGAATGGAATAGTCTTGTTGACTTGTGTGGAGTTATTCCTTAGCAAGTTGACTTGCAAGTCCATTCACTTAGTGGAGGTCATGTTGGGATCAATAATGTCACACAAGTAAGTTGTGGTTAGACATTACTCTTTCCAATATAGACCTTAGAAGCCAAGGACCTTAGTTTACCAAGCCCATCTTGGCCTATTCTTAGGATGTAGTGCGAAGGTCGTTCAAGTGTAAGATTTGATACGATTGTTGCGTGATACTACACTCATAAGAGTCTCTCTTGAGAATATTTTTGGAATACGAGTATTCGTTTCTCCGATAATATCCAAAAGATGGGATGGTGATTATGGGAACCTTTTGTAGAACATGTTTGGCAGGTTTAAACCTTAGTACACTTCCTTTGGGTGGTTCTTAACCTAAACTCCATGCTCGTGACTTGCAACAAACCCTTGATTCATGGTTGATCCGTTCAGATATCCTTAATATCAATGGAACTTGGGTGTTGATAAGGTGTAAACCATAATCCACCAAAATGGATGGTTGATATTAAGGATAACATGATCCATCCTATGACCTTTGTTTGGTGTGCTTTGCTTGATCCTTGAGTGTGATTGTTGCATTCATGCATTCATGCACCCATTTGCATTCATATCGTCAAAATAATAGAAACTTTTCAAGGAACTTAAGAGGTCTATTTGCAAAATTTTCAGACATGGAAAGACAAAGAAGGAATACAAAGAAGTACAACTTCAGACAACCAGACTTGAAAGAGCTAAGGAATTTGACATCCTATGTACTAGATCCCTTGGGTTTCAAGGCTCATTTCGGGAAGCTTCTTCCTCTTCTGACTACTCAGGTGGATGAAGGATTGATGAGTGTATTGGTGCAGTTTTACGATCCTTTGTATCGTTGCTTCACGTTTTCGGATTTTCAGCTTTTGCCTACACTTGAGGAGTATGCTTATCTTGTGGGTATACCTGTTCTGGATCAGTTGCCGTTCAGTGGCTTGGAAAGGGTTGTTACTTCTCAAGAGATAGCAGACATGTTACACATAGATGAATCTCTGGTTAATGCTCATATGACTACCAAAGGGGGAATTCAAGGTCTCCCTTCTGAGTTCCTCATTGCTCAAGCTACTATGTATGGGAAGGCCATGAGTGAGGACGCCTTTGAGGCCATATTTGTACTTCTCATCTATGGGCTAGTGTTATTCCCCAACATCGACAAGTTTGTGGATGTGAACGCTATTAGGATTTTCTCTACTCTTAATCCCGTTCCGACTCTGTTGGGCGATACCTACTTCTCTTTGCATATGAGGAATACAAAGGGTGGTGGCGCCATTGTGTGTTGTTTGCCTCTATTGTATAAGTGGTTTATTTCTCACTTACCTCAGACGGTCGCTTTCAAGGAGAACAAGGAATGTCTACGGTGGTCCACGAGACTTATGTCTCTCACTAATGATGATATCTCTTGGTATAACCGTGTGTATGATGGTGTGCAGATTATTGACTCTTATGGCGAATTTTCCAATGTACCTCTTCTTGGTACATGTGGTGGGACTAACTACAATCCTGTTTTGGCACGTCGGCAGCTTGGGTTCCCCCTAAAGGATAAACCCAATAACATTCTGTTGGAGGGTGTATTCTTTCAGGATGGTAAAGATCCCCAAGGCTTGAAAGCTAGGATGGTCCGCGCTTGGCGCAAGATTCATAGGAAAGGAAGGAAATAGTTGGGTCCTAAGAATTGCATCGCTTTGGAGCCTTACACTAATTGGGTTAGGAAGAGGGCGTCTGAGTATCTCATGCCTTACGAGTATCCGATACCTACACCTATGATTATGGTTGGGCCTTCAACCCTCCCTAATCGAGGAGTAGAGGAGTTGAGAGACGAAGACCGTTCACGTGCCTGGATCCGTGAACGTGAAGAGTTGCTTCAGCAGATTAAGGAGAAGGATGCGTTGATTGAGTTTCTTGAGCATCAGGTTATTGATGACCCTGATGATGTATGGACTTCTCTACTTCCTCAGTCTTCTAAGTTCTGGAAGAGGAAGTATGATCGATTCACCAAAGAGAAGGCCGATATGGAGGCAGCCTACGAGAAGGAGGTGAAGAGGCTTCGCGCATCTTATTTTCCTGTGTCCCGAGCTTTAGATGATTGTTTCTAGGGATCCATAGGATGATTATTTTCCTTTTCTCTTGTACATGATTGACGATGCTGCACTTCTTTTCCCTGATATTATTTGATGAGATATTTCCATATGTGATAAAATGCTTAATATTTCCAAAATTTGCAAATAAAACTCTAAAGTTCCTTTGAAATAAAAAAACAAATCATATGCACAAGCATTGCATGCATCATATGCATAAGCAGGTTTTGTTCCCGGTCCCTTGCCCTGTGGTCTAACTTTGTGTCCTTCATTTATTTTGAAGACAAGCTGACTCACCGGTACTACACTAGAGCCAACATTTCAAGACTGATGGATCACTTAGAGCAAGAGAACCACGAGCTGAAAGAGGAAGTGGCCAGATTGACTGCCCTAATGGAGTCACTCATGGCTGCCCAGAGCCAGTCTTCTCCGACACCTTCAACTCCTCCCCAGAGGACAGTTATCTCCGAGATTGTCTCCTCTACTGTGCCTGTAGCCAGTGCACACTTTGCTCCTGCAGCTATGCCAACCGGGTTCCCGTGGGGGATGCCACCCAATTTCATGCCTGAGGGTCATGTGTCCACCTTTGCTTCTCTGCCGGTATCTAACCCGGTCCTTGCCGTCCCTCCTCCTGTCGTGCATACTTTGCCCAGGGTAGACGACACCATCTATCATTCTGAGCCGTCTGAGGGTCCAAATGTTTATGAGAAGATGGATGCTATGAACGATCAGAGGGAAGGATCTTTTCGGCAAGTCTGCTGCCAAACTCTGCTTGGTTCCAAATGTGAAGATCCCTGTGAAATTCAAGGTCCCTGATTTTGAAAAATACAAAGGAAATACTTGTCCTCTCAGCCACCTGGTCATGTATGCCAGGAAGATGTCGACTCAAACCGATAATGACCAACTACTCATCCACTACTTTCAAGACAGTCTGTCCGGTGCCGCTCTGCGTTGGTACATGGGTTTAGATAGCGCGAACATCCGATCCTTCAACGATCTTGGAGAAGCCTTCATCAAGCAATATAAGTACAACGTGGATATGGCTCCCGATAGAGATCAATTGAGAGCCATGTCCCAGAAGGATAAAGAAACATTTAAGGAGTACGCCCAGAGGTGGCGAGAGGTGACAGCATAGATCGTGCCTCAGATAGAAGAGAAAGAGATGACTAAGATCTTTTTGAAGACTTTAAGTTCTTTTTATTATGAGCGGATGATTGCTAGCGCTCCTTCGGACTTCGCCGAGATGGTAAATATGGGAATGCGTCTAGAAGAAGGGGTCCGTGAAGGACGGTTAACTAGAGAAGAAGGCTCTTCTGCCAAACGTTATGGGGCGTTTGCAAAGAAGAAAGATGGAGAGGCACATGTTGTGACCTCCCATGAGAAACCAAGAAGACCCTCTATGAGGAGGAAGACTGTGCGTCCCGCCAGTAACCAGCACCAGGTGGCTCATATAACACCTGTCTTTAGAGATAATCAACAGTACCAGCATCACAACAACAATCATCAACCACCTCAGCAATATCAACCACAACAGCTCCGTCCACAACAGCAGGCCTACCAGCCTCACAACAGTAATCAAATCAACACAAATTACGAGAGGAAAAAGGTCACCTTCGATCCTATTCCAATGACGTACGTAGAGTTATATCCCTATTTGATAGAGAGGAAGCGGATTACTCCGAGAGACCCACCGACTATGCCTGCTAACCCCCAGTGGTGGTATAAGCCCGAGTTACATTGTGTTTACCATTCTGGCGCTCCCGGCCACGACATGGAGAATTGTTACCCTTTGAAGACCAAGGTTCAAGACCTTGTGAGGTGTGGAATTCTATGTTTTGAGGACGTAGGTCCTAATGTGAAGAAGAACCCATTGCCCGAACATGGGAAATCTGTCAACATGATCCAGGGTTGCCCTGGCAAATACAAGGTCAAATATGTCAGTCATATTCAACAATCGCTGGTCGAGACGCACCGTTTGTTATGTAACTACAGTCATTATGAGCATGACCATGATAGATGCCGAGTCTGCTCTGTTAACCGATTGGGTTGTTGCCAAGTGAGCAAGGATGTTCAGGAAATGATGGACGAAGGAGTCATTGAGATCCTTCAAAATAGGAATGTTGACGAAGATGAGCTTGAGGTCAATGTGATTTCTCCGGTTTTCCGGATCCCTGAGCCTGTTATAATCAAGTATGATGGTAGCAAGCAGAAGGTTTCTCCTTCTCTGATCATTAAGCCTGCCGGTCCTGTGTCGTACTCTTCTGAAAAGGCAGTTCCCTATCGCTACAACGCCGTAGCAGTAGAGAATGGGAAAGAGGTGTCCTTGCCCTCTTCTTCTGTTGTGAATATTGCCGATGTTAGCGGTTTGACCCGTAGTGGCCGTGTATTTTCAGCACCGCCGAAGCCTCAAATTAATGCTGATTTTGTTGAACACCCGATTGGGAATGTTGTGAATTCTCCGAATCCGGCACCTGCTGTTAAGCCCTCCTCCGTACTAAAAACTCCTACTTCTGTTGGTCCGAGTGGCAATGTGAAAGAAGACTGTGATGAGATGCTGAGGCTCATCAAGAAAAGCGAGTACAATGTTGTAGACCAACTTCTATAAACGCCATCCAAAATATCTGTGTTATCCTTACTCTTAAATTCAGAACCACACCGAGAGGCTCTGCAGAAGATGTTGGATGTGGCATATGTGGATCACGATGTCACTTTGGAGCAATTCGACAACATTGTTGCAAACATTACTGCTTGTAACAACCTGAGCTTTTGTGACTCTGATCTCCCTGAGGAGGGAAGAGACCACAACTTGGCATTACATATATCTATGGGTTGTAGAGACGACGTCATGTCCAATGTACTGGTGGACACTGGGTCATCATTGAACGTATTGCCAAAGTCCACTCTCTCAAAGTTATCATATCAAGGGCCTCCCATGAGGCAGAGTGGAGTAGTTGTGAAGGCTTTCGATGGGTCTCACAAAACTGTGATTGGGGAAGTTGATCTCCCAATCAAGATCGGACCAAGTGATTTCCAGATTACCTTCTAGGTTATGGACATTCACCCATCGTATAGTTGTCTTTTGGGCAGACCATGGATTCACGAGGCAGGCGCCGTGACATCCACCCTACACCAGAAATTGAAATTCGTGAAAAACAAGAAGTTGGTGGTGGTAAGGGGAGAAAGGGCTCTCCTGGTTAGCCATTTGTCTTCCTTCTCTTATATAGATGCTGAGGTTGAAGTTGGAACTCCTTTCCAAGCGTTATCTATTACTAAGCCTATTGAGAAAAGAGCTCCTTCATTTGCTTCCTACAAAGATGCAAAGCTGGCCATTGAGCGTGGTGCAACCACTGGTTTAGGAAAAATGATTGAGTTAGAAGACAACGAGTCTCGGGCTGGCATAGGTTTTTCTTCTGGTACTTTCAACAAGCAAGGGTTATTCAAGAGTGGAGGTTTCATCCGCACTGGTGTAGATGAGGAGGCTGCTGCCATTTTAGAAGAAGATACAAAGGATTCTGGCAACTTCATCATCCCCGGTGGGGTCTGCAACAATTGGGTCGCTATGGATATTCCAACAGTTGTCCATAAGTCAACGTAATAATCACTTTGTTTGAAAACCCTTCTCCCATGCCAAAAGGAGGAGTGATGACATTGTTGGCGCATAAATACAATGATATTTTCATTCAATAAATTCATGTTAAATGTTTGTTTTTCCATTTATTTTCCCTTTTTGCTTTTTGCATGAAATTGGTGATCACATAAAACCCTAAAAAAGAATAAAATCAATCTTTTCATCTGCATAATGATTTGCCTTGTTTGAATTCTAAAGCTTTTCATATCCAAAATCATTATGCAGGTTAATTTCTAGACCCATTGAACATAATGACCCAACGCCATCTCCCAATTTTGAATTCCCTGTATTTGAGGCGGAGGAAGATAATGTTGAAGAGATTCCTGATGAGATCATCCGGCTATTTGAGCATGAAGAGAAGATCATTCAGCCACATCTTGAGAATCTGGAAGCAGTCAACTTGGGGTCTGAAGATTGTGTGCGAGAAGTGAAGATTGGGGCACTTGTGGAAGAATCTGTTAAGAAGGGGTTGATTAAGTTGCTACGAGAATATGTTGACGTCTTCGCCTGGTCGTATGAAGACATGCCTGGTCTAGATACTGATATTGTGCAACATTTCCTACCTTTAAAGCCTGAGTGCGTGCCTGTGAAGCAGAAACTCAGAAGAACTCATCCTGATATGGCAGTGAAGATCAAAGAGGAAGTTCAGAAGCAAATTGATGCGGGGTTTCTGGTGACTTCTACATATCCTCAATGAGTGGCCAATATTGTGCCCGTGCCTAAGAAAGATGGAAAAGTCCGGATGTGTGTGGACTATAGAGACTTGAATAAAGCTAGTCCGAAAGATGATTTTCCTCTACCACATATTGATATGTTGGTAGACAATACGGCTAAATTCAAAGTCTTCTCGTTTATGGATAGATTTTCCGGATATAATCAGATTAAAATGGCACCCGAGGATATGGAGAAGACAACATTCATCACACCTTGGGGAACATTCTGTTATCGAGTGATGCCCTTCGGTTTGAAGAACGCCGGAGCCACGTATCAACGAGCTATGACCATTTTGTTCCATGATATGATGCATAAGGAGATTGAGGTATATGTTGATGATATGATTGCTAAGTCAAGAACGGAAGATGAACATGTAGAGCACCTATTGAAGCTTTTTCAACGCTTGAGGAAGTACAAACTTCGTCTGAATCCCAACAAGTGTACATTTGGAGTCTGTTCTGGCAAGTTATTGGGCTTTATTGTCAGTGAAAAAGGTATTGAGGTTGATCCTGCAAAGGTCAAAGCAATACGAGAGATGCCTACGCCCAAAACTGAGAAGCAAGTCCGAGGTTTTCTTGGCCGCTTGAATTACATTTCCAGATTCATATCCCACATGACTGCCACATGTGCGCCAATATTCAAGCTCCTCCGGAAAGATCAGTCTCATGATTGGACCGAGGATTGCCAGAAAGCTTTTGATAGTATTAAAGAGTATCTGTCTGAGCCTCCGATTCTGTCTCCGCCCGTGGAAGGGAGACCATTGATCATGTATCTGACTGTTCTTGAAGATTCTATGGGTTGTGTTCTTGGCCAGCAAGATGAATCAGGGAAGAAGGAGTATGCTATCTACTACTTGAGTAAGAAGTTCACCGATTGTGAGTCTCAATATTCAATGCTTGAGAAGACATGTTGTGCTTTGGCTTGGGCCGCTAAGCGCTTACGTCAATATATGTTGAATCATACCACTTGGTTGATATCCAGAATGGACCCAATCAAGTATATATTTGAGAAGCCTGCTTTAACTGGAAGGATTGCCCATTGGCAGATGTTGTTGTCTGAGTATGATATTGAGTATCGAGCTCAGAAAGCTATCAAAGGTAGTATCTTGGATGACCACTTGGCACATCAGCCGATCGAGGATTATCAGTCAATTCAGTATGACTTCCCAGATGAGGAGATTCTGTATTTAAAAATGAAAGATTGTGATGAACCCATGCTCGATGAAGGGCCAAAGCCTGGTTCCCGATGGGGTATGGTGTTCGATGGCGCTGTTAATTAATATGGAAATGGTATTGGGGCAGTGATTATTACTCCTCAGGGCACACATATTCCTTTTACAGCGAGGCTAACTTTCAAATGCACGAATAACATGGCAGAGTATGAGGCATGTATTATGGGATTGGAGGAATGCATTGAAAGCATAAGCTAGTCTCAAGCTGTGGTTACCATTTGAGAGTTGGTTTCGCCGGTTGGTGAAGATGTTACTCTGAGGAGTTTAGCATCGTGATTTTGACTCAACAAGTTTTCCCCAGTAGTGCGATATTGGAAGTTGGAGAACGTTACGCGATCAGCGCGACTCAAGCCGTGGTTACCGTTTGAGAATTGGTTTCGCCGGATGGTGAAGATGTTACTCCGAGGAGTTTAGCATCATGACGTTGGATCAACAATATTCCCCAGTAGTGCGATATTGGAGGAAGGCTTTCTGTCGTGCGAGATGGAAGTTGGAAGATGTTACTCTGAGGAGCTTAGCATCGTGACGTTGAATCAACGGTATTCCCCAGTAGTGCGATATTGGAGGAAGGATTTCTGTCGTTTCGAGATGGAAGTTGGAAGATGTTACTCTGAGGAGCTTATCATCGTGACGTTGGATCAACGGTATTCCCCAGTAGTGCGATATTGGAGGAAGGATTTCTGTCGTGCGAGATGGAAGTTGGAAGATGTTACTCTGAGGAGCTTAGCATCGTGACGTTGAATCAACGGTATTCCCCAGTAGTGCGATATTGGAGGAAGGATTTCTGTCGTGCGAGATGGAAGTTGGAAGATGTTACTCTGAGGAGCTTAGCATCGTGACGTTGGATCAACGGTATTCCCCAGTAGTGCGATATTGGAGGAAGAATTTCTGTCCTGCGAGATGGAAGTTGGAAGATGTTACTCTGAGGAGTTTAGCATCGTGACGTTGGATCAACGGTATTCCCTAGTAGTGCGATATTGGAGGAAGAATTTCTGTGATGCGAGATGGAAGTTGGAAGATGTTACTCTGAGGAGCTTAGCATCGTGACGTTGGATCAACGGTATTCCCTAGTAGTGCGATATTGGAGGAAGAATTTCTATCGGGCGGAGATGGAAATAAAAAATCAAGAGAAGTTTTGGGGTTCAAGAAAAAAAAAAGCAAAAAAAAAATGAAAATCAGAAAGTTTTGGGGTTCAAGAAAAGTAAAAAAAAAAAAAATAATCCCGAGCGGAGCGCAAATTGTTCGTCTGTTATTGGTATTCAACCACTCTTCACTATGATCATTTGAAAGCCGAGGCTGTTCATATCGACAGGTTCACAGTGGATTGAAATGGGGCAGCTGTAACACCTCAAAATTTGCCCTCTTCTTCTTAGGACTAGTTCAGCACATTGCATTTCATTTTTTAGGACATTAGGCATTTGCATTTTTGCATATCATATGGAAATGAGAAAGTCATCCTCCAAAGTCTTTTCAGAGATGGAGAAGCTGCATGATTCAAGCCTGAGGGTTTCTATGAAGTGATTGTCAACCATCTGAGGGTGTACTTCAATTAGGGTTTCCTGATCCTTCAAAGGTCTTGAGTATTATATTGTTTGCAAGGGTATATCACCATCATCATGGTTCTATCCTTATCAAGGGTTTCATGGCATTCTCAAGTTCCTTTGGATTAGGGTTTTGGCCTCTGGTCAACCCTAATCAATGACTTCTATTCCAGCCAGGGTTTTTCAAGGAGAAGAGGTATTCTATTGAGATGGAGATCACATGATCATTATATTGAGCTTATGTGAGCTAGGGTTTGCCTGGCTATGGATCAAAACGCAGCGTTTTGTGCTGCTTAGTGACCGTCCACACGCGAGTTCGAGCCTTCGCTCGCGCATTGTGTTTAAATTTTATTTTAGCGCTCATTCTTGTCCTACCATGCGCTGGTTCGATTCTGGCATTTTGCAAATTTGTGAATTATTTTGTGAAGCGCTTTTGGACCTTAAGCGCATGAGTTCGAAACCCAGCGCTTGTTGCTTCTAAATTCCAATTTGTTTTTCTCTTCATCCTGAAGCGCCTGGGTTCGATTCTGCTTGGTGATGTACATGATAATTTTCAATTCAATTTCATTTTCCACATGATATTTCATTCTATTTCATTTATATTTCATGCAACTTCAAAAATCCATAAAAAATAGCAAAATAATGCAAATTGATCCTAGTTTTTTTTCACATGTTTATTTTGATGTCTAGTATTTTTTCATATGATTTTCATGATTTGTGTCTTTCTGGATTTTTATTTGTTGATTTTTGATTGGACATTGTATTCATTTTGACATGTTGAATTCATTGCTTTGTGAGATGCTCATTCTTGATCCAATTGACTTGAAATTTGACATGCCTAATCCTGACACGTGGTGTGATCTTTTGGCTTTTGTTTGGCATTTTTATCATGTTCTACCACTGTTTTGGACACATGGACATATGTTGTAACATTTGGTGTCACATTCTTGACCTTGCTCTTGTGCATTTTCATTCACACACCATTTATTTGCTTCTGGACTTAAATTTTGGCATGATGCTTGTCCATAACATGTTAAGTGCACATAAATATTTTCATGATCATTGGATGTGTTTCTGTTTTAATATGGATTTTCTATTCTTGATGTCCAATTTTGATCACATTGCTTGCCTTTGCCTTATCTTGATTATTTGATGGCTTTGCCTTATGATTTGGCTTTGGTCCTTTTGAGGACTCTTTCTTGTTTTATTGAATGTGCTTCATGTGAAATATTGACTTCTGCTTTGACTATTTGGTTTGCCTTTGACCCTAGTCTTTGTACTAGTGGTTTGTACTCACCAATTGTGTTTTGTGTTTCAGGTATTTAGCACTAATGGTTGGTGATCTCATTACATGAGATGCCATTTGCTTTGATCACTAACTCTTGCTATTTTGTAGGTTCTAATTGATGCTCATTGCCTCACTTGATTGCTTGAGCATTGTTCATTGAGTTGTTGTTTGGTTTCTCTGTTTGCTGTTTGACTGTCTGACTGAGATACTAACTGTTTGGCTTTTGTACAGGTACATTAGTCGCTTTTAGCTCTTGCTTGAGCTTTGCTTTGGAGTGTGGTTGATACACCACTGAGGTAGCTTAGCCTTCTTTCTCCATGTAGTCTGGAAGTCCTGCCACCTTTTTGGCAGGCGTTTGGCTGAAGTCCTCCTTAAGAGGCAATATCTGTGTTTGTTTATATTTGTGCCAAAGACCTCCTTGTTGAGGAAGGTTACTTGTTAAGTCCTCCTAAGTGAAGAGGCAATTGACAGATAGAAGGGATTTGCAATAAATCCCCTGTTATTCAGTTGAGTCTTTCATTATGCTCGCACTACGTGCTGATGCTTTTGAATAAACACCCAAGATCTTGTATAGAGTCAGTCAAGTGGAATAGGGTCCCTCATTCTGGATCCCCATGTTTTCATTGAATTGAAGCTCACCCAGGCCAGGGTTAAGAGCATGAGGTCTCATCCTCATTTCCATTTCATCAGCTTCACCCTAACTCTCAATGTTAGTGGTTAAGAGCTACAAACCACCTTTGTACAGTTTTGGCTTTTTTGTCGAGGTTGATATGACCCCTCTTGACTAAAGCCTTACCCTTGTATGTTTGAGCCCCTTGTTGGTGTGTTTACTTCTATGCTATATGCTTTTGTGTGGCGTGATTGTATCCCCATAGGATTGCTGGACTTCGTACAGTCTCTCGTTTGCATGTCAATTAAGGTAACACGGTTCCTTCGTCTAGGACTTCCTTTCTTGCATGAGCATTCCTAAAACACAAACAAACTCCATTTTCTCTTAAGGACACGTTGACTCCTTCTACTACAGGTGAGTAAGTCTCCAAAGGCCGAGCATCCGGTAGATTGCGTAGTAACGTCGTTCATCTAAAAAACACAAAACAAACTGAAATAGGTCAGCCGAGCTACGGTGCTCTGATTCTCAATCCTTCTTGAGATACGTATGCAGCAGGGTAGGGCCTGTGCAAGCAATAACTCTTTATTTCCCTACTTTAATTTTCTCTCTTTTGCATTGCATGTAGGACTTTTTTTTCACACACTTTAGACATAAATAGCAAACGTGGATCTTGTGGAGTACCACAGACGTGAAGGGGTGCGATAACCTTCCCTTCACGTAACCAGCCCCCTTACTCAGTGTCTTTGGTTCGAGACTTTGTTTTATCCGTTCCCTCTAGGTTATGCAGTACTACCTTTCCCTCCTCTTGGGATAAAAGTACATAGCTGGCGACTCTATCCTTTTCTTCTCGCCACTCTTCTTCATGTTTGTACCTGGATTCTGGAAATCCTGGGGAGCGACAGCTGGCGACTCTGCTGGGGACAACAGAAGTTGACCTCTTGCTGGTCCATCTTCCCTAGCGGGCCTTTCCTAGCGTTTGTTTGTTTATAGTCTATTGTGTGCTACTTATGCATATATGTTTGCATGCATCATATTATCACTGTGCTGGATTCTGTACAGGTTGGTTCCTCTGATTTGGGGTGGGTGTTCTGAGTGGGGCTAAAACCCAGGCCCGAGTATACACCTAGGATTAGCATGGTCTCATGTTTCTTCACATGTTGTATGACATGATGTGGGGACGTGATATGCCACAGCCGGACGAGGTTCATTTGAGAGAGTCCTTCTGTTTGGAGTATTCCACTCTGGTAGGGTTATCTCATTTGAGCTGTTGACTTCGGTGACCGCTCTTTCCCGGATCTTTGGTTTAGATGATCTTATGAGAGCTGCAACAGCACACCCGAAAGGGCAAACCCGTTGAGTATCTTGCCCGATTGTCGAGACCAATATCCGCCTTAGGATGACCTTATTAGAATTCACCTATGAGGGGAGGGTTTGATTCCTACAGATACAGGTCATGTTGGTGATTCTGTGATGGTGACTTTGGTTCAGTCGGATTTATGGATATTTATTTCCGGCATGCCGGAGTGCTGTCCGTGGTATTTATCAGCGGGTTCCGTTTATTTCGGATCCCCGGGTTGAATCCAAGGGTACTTGTTCAGAGGATCTTGTTGTCATCCGTCCAGCAGATGTTCCTGTGATGATGGTGATATACCCTCTGTTCCGTTTATTTCGGAACTCCCCAAGTTGGATTTATGGTTACTTGGTCCCTCAGATGGTTGGGATCAGTTCAGAGACCGGAACTTCCGCACAATTGATGTTCAAATGACTTGGAGGATGGCACTGTGACTTGCATTCATGCATCTGCATCATTCCCATTTCGCATTCATTTGCATCTAACTCATGTTTATCCATATGGTGGGTACATTCTCGATTGAGATTCCGGTTGAGAGACATCTTGATGTCAAAGTGTTATTGTCGAATTATTATCCGTCTCGATGAAGCCAGAATCAAAGGACAGAATGTTCCTCATATGGATAGACATTGCATTCATGCGTGAGTCATAATAACCTGTCTTCTGTTTTGCAGGTGTCAGTTTCTAACATGTTTGATTGACTCAGGAATGATGAATCCACCCAACGCTGACATTCTCGAGATGAAAGAGAAGATGAGTGAGCTGATCAGTGTCATGCAAGAGTTCGCCTTGGGGCAGAAAGCAATCGCCGAGAAGGTGGAAAGAATTGAAAGTTGATTGAGAATGGGGAAAATACAGGGAAATGCTCCGTCGTCTGGAGTGAAGAAGCCCTTTGGTAATGGTCAGCACCAGAAGGAGGGTGAATCGAGTGATGTGTATGCCCAAAAGGGACACGGTAGGGATCGTTACCACCCGTATGCTGCTACAGTGACGATTCCTGCTGGTAATCAATCTGTACAACAGCAACAACAGTCACCTCAACAGAGAACACAGAGAGCTGGGTGCCAAGTGAGAAGAAGGATGACTGATCGTCAGTTTGATAGGCCACCCATGACTTATGCCTTTCTGTTTAAAAGGTTGAAGGATCTTGGGTTGGTTCAGCCAAGGACATTGGCTCCAGTGAGACGGGATCAGAGGATTGCAAATTACGATGAGAATGTCAGGTACGAATTCCATTCTGGTGCCCCTGGACACAATGTGGAGAATTGTAAAGCTTTCAAGCATGTGGTCCAAGATCTGGTAGACTCCAAGGCTATTAATTTTGCACCATCGCCGAATGTTAACGCTAATCCCATGCCGACGCATGGTCAGATGGGGGTGAATGCAATTTCTGAGGATAAGAGGACAATTGGGCTAATGAATGTAGATCAGTTGAGGACTCCATTGGCTGAGGTCAAGAGACAACTGTTGAAGAGTGGGGTCTTTCCGGGTTGTGATGATTCTTGTGCCGATTGCACTGTCACTACCAATGGGTGTGTTTTATTAAGGGAGGTTATCCAAAGGATGATGGATGAGGGAAGCCTCAGATTTGAGAAGGTTGATTTAGAGAAGGAGGATGTCTCCACCATAACCATCTATTTTGATCCGATCGAGTTGTCAGCGCCGGCCGATGCAGCTCCAGTTACTATTACGGTGTCGGGGCCTATCCCATATGAAAATGAAGATGATGTGCCGTGGGATTATGGTGGGGAGGTATATTGTAATGGAGAGAAGCAGGAGGAACAGGCTGCAGGTGAAACCACCGTTTTAAAGGTGGATAATGTCGGACCTAGTGGTTTCACTCGCAGTGGAAGGTTGTTTGCACCCGACACATTAAGGAGTGGGGAGGCAGAAAAAGAAAAGAAAGAAAAGGCCGAGGCTTTAGCCAGGGCAAGAGGGAAGCAGGTGGTGAGTGAGGGTACTCCTGTAGCGACACCGGCGCCTGTTGGGTCGGAAAAAGAACTTGATGATGAAGCCGAGGAGTTTTTGAGGATCATCAAGAAGTCTGAGTATAAGCTTGTTGACCATCTGCAGCAGACTCCGTCTAAGATTTCAATCTTATCTTTGCTGTTAAGCTCGGAAGGGCATAGAGAGGCTTTGTTGAAAATATTGAAGAGAGCCTATGTCCCGCAGGAGATAACGATCAATCAGCTAGAAACCGTGGTGTCTAATGTCAATGCCAGCCATGGGTTGGGTTTCACTGATTTGGATCTTATGGTGGATGGGCGTAATCACAATAGGGCATTACACATTGCAATGGAGTGTAAAGGAGCAGTGCTCTCCCACGTTTTGGTGGATACCGGCTCGTCACTCAATGTGTTGCCTAAGAAGGCCCTGGCAAAGCTGGATTGTGAAGGAGTGGTGTTGAGGCCCACTGACCTGGTTGTTAGAGCATTTGATGGCTCTAAAAGGGCTGTGTTTGGGGAAGTGGAGCTCTCTGTGAAGATCGGGCCCGAGGTGTTTAAGTCTGTGTTTTATGTCATGGATATTCAGCCGGCATATAGTTGCTTGTTGGGTCGACCATGGATACACGCTGCTGGGGCAGTAACTTCGACTTTGCACCAGAAATTGAAGTATATCTGGGACGGGCAGGTCGTGACGGTTTGTGGGGAGGAAGACATCTTTGTCAGCCACTTGTCATCGTTCAAGTACGTAGAAATGGACGGTGAAATATTTGAAACACCAAGTCAGGCGTTTGAAACTGTCAAGGTGGAGAATGCTATTTTTGCTAAGGAAGAGAAGAAGCCGTCCATTTCTTCTTACAAGCAGGCCGCGGAAGTGGTGAAGAGTGGAGAAGCCCCAGGGTGGGGGAGAATGATAGACATCGCGGCAAAGGAGGACAGGTTTGGGGTTGGTTATCAGCCGGGCCGAGGCTCGTCTGGACAGAATAGAGGCCGTCGTCAGCCATTCATGTTCACCAGTGCTGGAATGCTAGATCCAGATCACATCTGTGCGGTGGGTGAAGAGATCGACAGTGACTGCGAGCTCGACTCATGGATAAAATCGTGCGCACCAGGGATGGAGATCCAGAACTGGAAGGCCGAAAAGATCATCACTGTCACTCTACATGAAGAGTAACATTTCTGTTTTTCAATTCTGTCTGCATGAAAGCCATACGTTTTGCCCGAAACGTAATGGTTCATTGTAAGGGCCACCTCATGTGTTTCATTTTGCAATATTTGCATCATCAATAAAAGGATGTTTTTTCATTCAAAGCGGTGTTCCCTGTTTTTCATTTATTTTTGTAGTTTAAAAACAAAACAATAAAAATGGCAATGTTTATTTTCATTTTTCATCCTTTTAATCTGTCTTGTTCCGGTTCTAAAAGCAATGCATGAATCAACATTCATGCAGATGCGATCATTCTCCGGATCTCATTGATAACAATCCTGTTACACCCTCATATGACTTCGACAATCCGATCTATCATGCCGAAGAAGAAGGCGAAGAAGATTGTGAACTGTCGGAGGAATTAGCCAGGTTGTTGAAACAAGAGGAGAAGGTGATTCAGCCGCACGAGGAGCAAGTCGAGATTGTGAATCTGGGTACCGAGGAGGTCAGAAAAGAAGTAAAGGTTGGGGCCGCTTTGGGGGAGAATGTCAAGAGCAGAATGGTAGCATTGTTGAAAGAGTATGTTGATATCTTCGCCTGGTCTTATCAAGATATGCCAGGGTTGGATACCGATATCATTGTGCACAGGTTGCCATTGAGAGCAGATTGTCCTCCAGTGAAGCAGAAGTTGCGCAGAACTCGACCTGAGATGGCCATGAAAATTAAAGAGGAGGTGCAAAAGCAGTTGGATGCTGGTTTCCTAGCTGTCACTAACTATCCGCCTTGGGTCGCGAACATTGTGCCGGTGCCGAAAAAGGATGGAAAGGTGAGGATGTGTGTGGACTACCGGGATTTGAACAGATCTAGTCCGAAAGATGATTTCCCATTACCTCACATCGATGTGTTGGTAGATAATACAGCTCAATTCTCGGTGTTTTCCTTCATGGATGGCTTTTTTGGCTATAATCAAATCAAAATGTCGCTAGATGATATGGAGAAAACAACGTTCATCACACCGTGGGGCACTTTTTGTTATAAGGTGATGCCATTCGGTCTCAAGAACGCTGGTGCCACGTATCAAAGAGCTATGGTGACTTTGTTTCATGATATGATTCATCATGAAATCGAATGTTATGTTGATGACATGATAGCAAAGTCCCAAACAGAAGAGGGGCATCTGGTAGATCTGGCTAAGATGTTTGACCGGTTGAGACAATTCAGATTGAGGTTGAATCCGAATAAGTGCACTTTCGGAGTGCGGTCCGGTAAGTTGCTGGGGTTTATTGTGAGCGAAAGAGAAATCGAGGTTGATCCTGCTAAAGTAAAAGCAATACCAGAAATGCCTGAATCGAGAACAGAAAAGGAGGTTCGTGGTTTCTTAGGTAGATTGAACTACATTTCGCGGTTCATATCTCATCTAACAGCCACGTGTGAACCTATATTCAAGTTGTTAACAAAAGATCAGACGGTCAGGTGGAGTAATGATTGCCAAGCGGCATTTGAAAAGATAAAAGAATATTTGCAGGAGCCTCCGATTCTGATGCCTCCTGTGGAGGGACGACCATTAATCCTGTACTTGACAATCCTCGAGGGGTCTATGGGGTGTGTACTGGGGCAGCATGACGAGTCTGGTTGAAAAGAGCATGCAATTTACTACCTTAGCAAAAAGTTTACCGACTGTGAAACAAGATATTCACTGCTCGAGAAAACTTACTGTGCTTTGGCATGGGCTGCTCGCCGACTGAGACAGTATATGCTGGTTCATACCACTTTATTGATTTCCAAGATGGATCCGATCAAGTATATATTTGAGAAGCCAGCATTGACCGGACGGGTTGCGAGATGGCAAATGATTTTGACTGAGTACGATATTCAGTATACTTCTTAGAAAGCAATAAAAGGAAGTGTATTGTCTGATTACCTCGCCCAACAACCCATTGAGGATTATCAACCGGTGAAGTTTGAATTCCCTGATGAGGACATCATGTTTCTCAAATCGAAAGATTGTGAGGAACCGATCCCGGAGGAGGGGCCTGACCCTGAATCTGAATGGATTCTGATGTTTGATGGGGCCGTTAACATGAATGATAGTGGAGTTGGTGCGGTTTTGGTTACGCCGAAGGGATCCCAGATTCCTTTTGCTGCCTGGCTAACATTTGAGTGCACCAATAATGTGGCTGAATACGAAGCTTGTATCTTGGGGATCGAAGAGGCGATTGATTTGCGGATCAAAAACCTTGTCATATATGGAGATTCAGCTTTGGTTGTGAACCAAGTTAACGGGGAATGGTATACGTATCAATCTCACTTAATTCCGTACCGGGACTATACAAGGAGGTTGTTGACGTTCTTCACCAAGGTGGAATTACGCCATGTGCCGAGAGAAGAAAATCCTTTGGCAGATGCTTTGGCTACTCTGGCTGCCTTGATTAAGGTGCAGTGGTGGAATCAGTTCCCTAGTGTTGAGGTGGGACGTCTGGATAGACCGGCTTATGTGTTTGCTGTCGACACAACACCTAATGATGAAAAGCCGTGGTATTATGACATCAAGCATTATTTGGAAACCCAAGAGTATCTTGAGGGAGCGTCTAAGAAGGACCGAAAGACTCTGAGGAGGTTGGCCATGGTGTTCTATCTGAACAAAGATGGGGTTTTGTACAAGCGGAATTTTGATTGGGTATTGCTTAGATGTGTCGATGACAAAGAAGCAAGCCAGTTGATGAAAGAAGTGCACGAGGGGTCGTTTGGTACCCATGCCAGTGGGAATGCAATGGTGAAAAAGTTGTTAAGGGCTGGTTATTATTGGATGACAATGGAGGCCCAATGTTTCAACTTCGTGCGGAAGTGCCATAAATGCCAGATTTATGCTGATAAGGTGCACGTGCCTCCAAACCCGTTGAGTTTGATGTCATCTCCGTGGCCGTTTGCTATGTGGGGCATTGATATGATCGGAAAGATCGAGCCTACGGCTTCGAATGGGCACCGGTTCATATTAGTGGCTATCGATTACTTCACCAAGTGGGTGGAAGCGGCGTCTTATGCGAATGTGACAAAACAGGTTGTTGCCAGGTTCCTCAAAAGAGACATCATTTGCAGATATGGGGTTCCCGAAAGAATCATTACTGATAATGGTTCTAATCTCAACAACAAGATGATGGCAGAACTGTGTCGGGAGTTCAAGATCGAGCATCACAATTCTTCTCCTTATCGTCTGAAATGAATGGGGCGGTCGAGGCAGCTAATAAGAATATTAAGAAGATTGTGCAGAAAATGGTCGTGACCTATAAGGATTGGCACGAGATGTTGTCGTTTGCGTTGCATGGGTATCGTACCTCGGTGCGTACATCTACTGGGGCAACACCTTTCTCGCTTGTGTATGGAATGGAAGCCGTGCTACCGGTTGAGGTCCAGATTCCGTCGTTGAGAGTCCTGATGGACGTGAAATTGAAAGAGGCTGAGTGGGTAAGAACTCGGTATGAAGAGTTGAGCCCGATTGAAGAAAAAAGGTTGGCAGCCATTTGTCATGGGCAGTTGTACCAGCAGCGAATGAAGCGTGCTTTTGACCGAAAGGTGCGACCTCGTGTGTACCATGTGGGAGATATGGTGTTGAAAAGGATCCTTCCTCCTCAGAACGGTCGTCGGGGCAAATGGACACCCAATTATGAAGGTCCATTCGTGGTCAAGAAGGTTTTCTCTGGCGGAGCCTTGTTGTTGATGACCATGGATGGCGAGGATTTTCCATCCCCTGTGAATGCGGACGCAGTTAAAAAATACTTCGGATAAGAGACCCGCTGAACGAAAAGAATAAAATAGTCCAGGCAAAAATGGGCATCCCGGCGAACCAGAAAAAATGAGAAAGGTTCGGGCAAAAATTAGGGAAAAAGGAAAAGACTGTACACCCGGCAAGTCGAAAACCCCACAAGGGCGGCTTGGGCAAAAAAGGGTATCCCGGTGGACTGAAAACCCGAAAGGGCGGTCCAGGCAAAAGAGGGATTGAAACGAACAACTGCGTCTAGCATGATCGTTTGTACTTTGGTTAAGACATCTGGATAATCCCCGGCAAAGATTGGTCGGAAGCGTCTTGTTTAGAAGGCAGAAAGCATGGAGAGTCTTGAGGACATATGGGTTGTAACCGGGTTGAAACTCGATGAGATCACGGTTTCACATTGCCATTAGGATAGATTTTCCTTTTGTGCGCAATTACCTCTTTTCAGGAATTGCTTCCTGTGTATTGCTCAGTTACGAGCCACCTTTTCAGTCAATATAAATGCATATTCAGTCAAATAATTTTTGTTTTTGTTTTCATTACCGCTTTGATTGCAAAAACATCCGCTTATTTTGATAAAGAATCTTTGCATTTTGAGACATAGGGGTCCCTTCCAATGCATGTTCATAAGATTGAAAACCTGAAATCTTATTCGGAAGGTTGAGTGACCTAGGTGTTGAGATTTTGGCACGCCTGGTGTCATACCCCAAAATTTGCCCGTCGGTATTACAAAACATTTTCCAAGACCCTCCGACTTGTTCCACAAGGCATTGACATCTTAAAGGGACAAAGGCCCGGCTCACGAATGGCCCAATCCAGAAAATGGCCCAAAACTGGCCTGTTTGCTACACGCTCGCCTAGCGAACGTTACATTCGCTACACGCTCGCCTAGCGAACGTTCGCTACACGCTCGCCTAGCGAAGCAAACGTTCGCTACCAGCTCGCCTAGCGAAGCTGACAGACAACAGAAAATTTCGGGCTTCGTTCTGAGCCCATTAGGTCATGAAAAAGGGCATTATAAATACCAGCACTTCAGTAATGAAAAGGAGGACGAAAAACAGAGGAAGACGGACGAAAACCCTGGCACAAAAACCCTGGAGGCTACTTTAGAAACCCTGAAGGCCGCTCCTCCGCTCCGAAGCTACCACCGCCCAACTCAATCCGGCTCGCCAATTCAAGGTTGCAATTCGATTGCAAACAGGTTTGCATTACTATTATCGCTTTATTTTCTTAATTTGCATGTGATACCGCTTTATGTTCTTAACTTGCATGTGATATTATAATTGAATTCATAAACATATTTGAGGTTTTGCATGTGAATTTAAGTGTGCCTGAATATTGTGAATGCTGAACCATATAATTATGTGTTGGATGCCATAAGCCATGCCGCAGGTTGAAGTCATACTGTTCTGAAATTCAAAACCCGCAGCCGCTCGCTAGCACATCGCTAAGCGAGCATGTAGCGAGTATTCGCTAGGCCCTCGCTAGGCGAGGCAGAGGCGAACGGGACAGTCGCTAATATTTTGTTTGTTATGTCCTATGCGTATCTGATCTACTCTATGTTAATTATGCACTGTTTTGCCTGACATTCATGCTGCTGTATTTTCTTTTGCGGTGTAATCTTCGATTACACCCCGATTTGGTATTCTAACCCGTTTGCTGAATTTTGCCAAGGTTCACATGTCCCAGGAAAAGATTGTCGTTAGGTCTTCCACTTTATTTGTGGGATACCCTTGTGGAGACTCACCCTAAATTACTTAATTAATTTTAATGTGTTAATTTTAATGTATTAATTTTAATGTATTAATTTTAATGTATTGATTTTAATATGGAGGCTCGTCCTAATTACCTAATTGACTTTAAAATATTGCCTTTAAATAAGTGATCTTGGACCTCTCTTTGCTGCCCTACGGTATTACGGTATAACGGTCATGTCCCGCGAATGTAGGGATACACTTAGCAAAGACCCTTCGGTTAAATCATCATAAAATAAATCATAGTCCCTCGGATGTTGCCTTCGAAAATACGATTTTGTCCCTCGATGACCCTTCGGTGTAGCCTACGGTTAAATGATGATCGTCCCTTCGAATGCTAAGGTATCCTTACAACTGTTGCCTTCAATGACCTATCGATGACCCTACGGTGACCCTTAAACATCCAAAGGGTAAGATTACTTACTTCTCAATAGTAAGGACAGTTTTACCCTCATAAGGATAGGAAATGCCCATAACGACCTCAGGAAGGTATAACTCTCAATTACTGGATCATAACCTAAAACATTTTCCACCCCTCACACTTTACACTTTGCAAATCCTAGAAAATCACCACTTGGTATACATTCATACTAGAATCATTACCAAGTTACATTTTTCTAAACCGTTTTCAAAACCAAACGAGATAAACACTTTGTATACATTCATACGAGAATCATTACAAAGTTAAACTCTCTTTTCAAAACCTTTTCTAAACCGCTTTCAAAATCAAACGAGATAAATACTTTGTATACATTCATACGAGAATCATTACAAAGTTAAACTCTCTTTCAAACATTTTTAAACAATTTAAACAATTCACGAACACTTTTCAGATAAAAATATAAGTGATCCAGTAATTAAGAGCCCATGGATAACCATGGATACAAAGGGTGCTAACACCTTCCCTTTGTATAATGTACCTCCCGAACCCAAAATCTATTGAGGTCTTTCCTATTCTTTTCCACCTTTCCTTATTGGATAAAAGAAAAGTCGGTGGCGACTCTTGCTATCCGCGACATTGCGATAAAAAGCAAAACACCCCAAGTCAGTTCACCGTGTGACAGAACTGGCGACTCTGCTGGGGACACTTTAAAAAGAGAGGTTACCTTAAAAACAAGATCACTTATTCCAAATTGTCTGATTTACTTTTAAGGGATTGCTTGGGTATTTTTGAGTGAAAGATCCTACACCCGGATCTAGTGTACCTTAGGTAAGTAGCAATAGATCATCGCGACTATCCGGCGTATACTGGAATGGTTAAAATGGTGGCTACGGTTAATGTGACACTTTGGTTGTCCTGATGTTCCTCATGTTACTTGAGGAAAAATTTGGCTTCCGCGTGGTGTCATTAAAGCATTAACCAGACCTTTAGAACCCTAATTGACTCATCCTGGCCATTAGAAAGTAGTGAGATAACTGACTTCGGTTCCGACTGGGGTTGGTTGAGACTCGATACTACACTCTTTGAGATTGGACTTTAGGGAAGCTTTGGTCAACCACTTGGTGTTGCACTGAAGTGGACTTAAAAGAAGGTCAATGATTGGAGATCCTTCTAGAACCCGGTTACTATTCTAGGACAGGTTGAACCAACTAAACTTCAGTGGGGAGGGTACTTACCTATGGAACTCATGCAAGCCTTAAAACCTAGGAATGATGGTTGTGTGACTTGCTTGTGCTTGTTATTTATTTAACCTCATAACATCATAACATCATAACATCATAACATCATGACATCATAACATTGTACTAACCATTTCAAGGACTTAGGGATTTAACTTTGCTCTGTTTTGTATGGAAAAAAAAACAAAAAAAAAACAAAAAAAAAACAAAAAAAAGTTTCCCTTTTCGGTAGTTTATGCAAAGTTAAATTCCAAAAGGCCTTGAAAACATTTCATGCATAGCATAACATAACATTGCATAACAGGTACTTTAAAGGGATCAATGTTCTCACGGTTTTCCTCCAAACAGAAAAATGACCCTCGAACAAGCTGTCAAAGATCTCCAGGCTCAGAATGCCCAAATCCAGGAGATGATCTTGAACTTATCCAAGGGGCAAGAGGAACTTAAGGCTCTTTTGCTCGAGAAAAAGAAAGACAAGAAACCTGTGAGTTACATTAACCCGGGAAGAAAGCTTAAGCGACAGGCCGCAGGAGTCGAGATTAGAATTCCGAAGGATCAAGAAGAAGAAACAGAGACAGATTCCGAAGATGAGAATGTTGATCTTTTCAACCCTGAGGATGATGATGAAGACTATGAAAACGAACAGTACTCTCCAAGAGATGATAAGTACAAATTGCTGGAAGAACGTATGATAGCTATGGAAGGTCAGAAAGCGCCTGGTCTGAATTTCGAAAGCTTGGGTCTGGTCTCTGATGTGGTCATTCCTCGCAAATTCAAGGTCCCCACTTTCACTAAGTACGATGGTGTGTCTTGTCCTCAGATGCATTTGAGGGCTTATGTGAGAAAGATTCAGCCGCATACCACTGACAGGAAGCTATGGATCCATTTCTTCCAAGAGAGTCTGTCTGGCACACAGTTGGAATGGTATTATCAGCTCGAGAGCTCTGACATCCGCACCTGGACTGATTTAGCGACAGCTTTCTACAAACACTACCAGTACAATTCTGAATTAGCGCCTACTCGGCTACAGTTGCAGAACATGACCATGGGATCTAAAGAAGGCTTCAAAGAATATGCTCAAAAATGGAGAGATTTGGCTGGCAGAGTCAAACCCCCTATGACTGATCGAGAATTAGTGGACATGTTCATGAGCACACTGACTGGCCCATTCTACGGCCATCTATTAAGGAGTTCCTCATTAGGTTTCACTGAACTTATATTAACAGGTGAACATGTTGAAAGCGGCATTCGAAGTGGAAAGATACAGGCAGTTACCTCTGACCCTCCGGAGACTCCTAATGTCATCACTGCTCCTCTGCCTAGTCATGACGAGACTGTTAATGCTGTAGAAGATGCTGACAGCGACTGTGACCTGGATAGCTGGATTTTCCCAACAATTGGTGACAGACTCGACAATTGGAAGGCTGAAGACACTATCCCGATTTCCTTTAGTCGAGAGTAATTGTTATTGCTATTTTAGTATTTCAAAAGCATTGTGTCTATACCCGGGGCATAATAGCTAATTTTAAGGGTTTGTCATTTTCATAAGCATATTCATATTCAATAAATCAATGGACTTTTTGCATTCAAATATTGCGCTCTTTATCTTTCCTGTCATTTTTCAAACAAGCTATGTTTTCTTGCACACACTCACGTAACAATTTGCCGATCCATACCCACTCTGGATCCTGTTGATAATAGTTCTGCTACTGTTCATTATGACTTTGAAAATCCGATCTACCAAGCCGAGGATGGAAGTGAGGAAGATTGTGAAGCCCCTAGAGAACTTGCCAGACTGGTACTACAAGAAGAAAAGACCATACAGCCGTATGAGGAATCAATTGAAATTGTAATGGGTACTGAAATAGACAAGAAAGAAGTCAGAGGTTTCTTGGGGCACTCGAATTACATTGCCCGATTCATCCCACTTGACCGCTACCTGCAAACCCATCTTCAAATTACTAAAGAAAAGTCAAGAGATGGTATGGAATGATGAATGACAAAATCAAGAAATATCTCCAAGAACCTCCAATTCTAATGCTACCAGTTGAAGGAAGACCTTTAACTATGTATTTGACCGTGTTAGAAAATTCAATAGGGTGTGCTGGGGCAACATGGCGAGTCTGGTCGAAAAGAGCATGCCATACACTGCCTTAGCAAAAGGTACCGACTGTGAAACAAGATACTCACAGCTCGAGAAAGCTTACTGTGCTTTGGCTTAGGCTGCTCGCCGACTAAGACAGTATATGTTGAATCATACCACTTTATTGATTTCTAAGATGGATTCTATCAAATATCTACTTGAGAAACCTGTTGTCTCCTGAGAGAGTTATCACTGATAATGGTACTAAACTGAACTCTACACGCAGTTCAAAATAAAGCACCATAACTCTTCTCTGTACCGGCCAAAGACGAACGGCGCCGTGGAGGCTGCTAACAATATCAAGAATATAACAGTAACATACAAAGACTGGCATGAGATGTTACCTTTTGCTCTTCATGGTTACCGCACTTCGACAGGGGCAACTCCGTTCTCTTTAGTCTATGGAAGGGAAGCCATCTTACCAGTGGAAGTTCAGATTCCCTCTCTAAGAATCATGAAAGGGGCGGGCTTAGATGAAGAGGAATGGATTCAGACTCGACTCGATCAGATAAACTTGATTGATGAGAAGAGACTTGCGGCTGTTTGTCACGGGCAGATATATCAGAAGCGCATGACCCAAGCATTTAACAAAAGAGTCAAGAGACAGGTGTATCAAATTGGCAACTTGGTGATCAAGCGTATCATTCTACCACAAGGGTATCCCAGAGGCAAGTGGACTCCCACATACGAAGGGCCATTTGTGGTTAAGAAGGTATTCTCCGGTGGAGCCATGATACTTGCTACAATGGATGGCGAAGACTTCCCGCATCCTGTGAACGCGGACATAGTTAAAAAATACTACGCATAGCAGAGACCCGCTAGGTCGATGTACCTAGGCAAAAGTAAGGGCATCCCGGCGAACCAAAAGGGTTCGGGCAAAAATTAGGGATAAATATATAAAGACGTATACCCGGCAAGTCGAAAACCTGAAAAGGCGGCTTGGGCAAAAAAGGGTATCCCGGTGGACTGAAAACCTGAAAAGGCGGTCCAGGCAAAAATTAGGGATTAAAGCGTATGACTATGCCCCGTTCTCTGTCTGCTCCAACCAAGTTCAAGGGACTGAACAAGCCAATCGCTTCTATCCGACAGCAGGAGATGAGAGGCTTGAAGACATAATGACAGTGGTGGAATTAGAATCGATAGGACTTTTTCTGCATAGCTTTCTCTTTGTTTGCCTGACAATTTCCTCTTACTAGGATTTCTGTCTCCTTGTACTCAAATTGCCTATGTATAGGCCCTCTTTCAAAATCAATGCCATTTCATTTCGGAAAAAATGTTGTTATTTTACTTTTCTGTTTTGTTTGCATAAACGTCCATTGATTTAATTTGAATTGATATATGCATTTGAATATGATCAATGTTTATCAAAAATACATGCCTAGAATAGTAATAGCAATTACTACACGACTTCAGGATCGAGGAGAAGGTCTAATCATGCTTCCCAATGAATCTGTTGCTAATTCTATTCCCCAACAAGAACCAGCTATTGCCCAGCAGAGGTCGGCATCACCAGACATACTGGTCATCTCTTCTACCCTCAGCCAGGCTCGGTTGAATATCTTCTACCATCAGACAGAAGTCAAATACCCCTAGCTAAGGAAGGGTCATCAATACAAATATCTCCGACCAGAAGACTGAGATTTATTTCCCTAGTAGAATCCCCTGGAAGAACGTTTCAGACACATAGTGCACTCATTTCACATCACATACCTACATACAATTTTCATTCCGCATCATATATATTACATCATTTCATAACATATACATGTATACAATGCTCTCATTTATTCCAGACGCATAATTCACTCATTACATCATTTCGCATGCATACAACATTTGCATCTCATGCATCATGACATGGCATGAAGCTAACTTTATTTTTCAGGTCAATTATCCTCCTGACATAGTCAAAACAAAGGTCCATTCAGACGGACATCCTTATCAATTACATTCAGGATTCAACTACATCTTTCAGATACACTCCATGACAACATTCATTCTGACATCCTCCTAACGATGGCATCTATAAGCCCATCCCAGACATTTATTGCAAATACAGCATATACAAATACTATCAGATATAGCCTAGCGTACGGTTCATCCTGATTCATCTCAACATATGACTCCTTCAACTCAGATACGATCTAGCGTACGATCCATTCTGACCTTCATTAACTCAGATACAGTCTAATGTACGACCAAGTTAGACCTTCAAATCTTCAAATACCACTCAAATACAGTCTAATGTACGACCAAGTTAGACCTTCAAGTCAGATTCTGCAAATACAGTCTAATGTACGACCAAGTTAGACCTTCAAGTCAGATTCTGCAAATACAGTCTAATGTACGACCAAGTTAGACCGTCAAGTCCTCGGACAACTCAGATAAGGTTTAATGTACGACCAAGTTAGACCTTTATCTCCTCAGATGCTACCTTCGGATAGGTACATTTCTGAATGGTAGTCTAGTATACGGCTACTCCCTTACTCAGATGCTACCTTCGGACAGGTACATTTCTGAATGGTAGTCTAGTATACGGCTACTCCCTTACTCAGATGCTACCTTCGGACAGGTACATTTCTGAATGGTAGTCTGGTATACGGCTACTTCCCTTGCTCAGGTGCTACCTTCGGACAGGTACATTCCTGAATGGTAGTCTGGTATACGGCTACTCCCCTTGCTCAGGTGCTACCTTCGGACAGGTACATTCCTGAATGGTAGTCTGGTATACGGCTACTCCCCTTGCTCAGGTGCTACCTTCGGACAGGTACATTCCTGAATGGTAGTCTGGTATACGGCTACTCCCCTTGCTCAGGTGCTACCTTCGGACAGGTACATTCCTGAATGGTAGTCTGGTATACGGCTACTCCCCTTGCTCAGGTGCTACCTTCGGACAGGTACATTCCTGAATGGTAGTCTGGTACACGGCTACTCCCCTTGCTCAGGTGCTACCTTCGGACAGGTACATTCCTGAATGGTAGTCTGGTACACGGCTACTTCCCTTGCTCAGGTGCACCCTTCGGACAGGTACATTCCTGAATGGTAGTCTGGTATACGGCTACTCCCCTTGCTCAGGTGCTACCTTCGGACAGGTACATTCCTGAATGGTAGTCTGGTATACGGCTACTCCCCTTGCTCAGGTGCTACCTTCGGACAGGTACATTCCTGAATGGTAGTCTGGTATACGGCTACTCCCCTTGCTCAGGTGCTACCTTCGGACAGGTACATTCCTGAATGGTAGTCTGGTATACGGCTACTCCCCTTGCTCAGGTGCTACCTTCGGACAGGTACATTCCTGAATGGTAGTCTGGTATACGGCTACTCCCCTTGCTCAGGTGCTACCTTCGGACAGGTACATTCCTGAATGGTAGTCTGGTATACGGCTACTCCCCTTGCTCAGGTGCTACCTTCGGACAGGTACATTCCTGAATGGTAGTCTGGTATACGGCTACTCCCCTTGCTCAGGTGCTACCTTCGGACAGGTACATTCCTGAATGGTAGTCTGGTATACGGCTACTCCCCTTGCTCAGGTGCTACCTTCGGACAGGTACATTCCTGAATGGTAGTCTGGTATACGGCTACTCCACTTGCTCAGGTGCTACCTTCGGACAGGTACATTCCTGAATGGTAGTCTGGTATACGGCTACTCCCCTTGCTCAGGTGCTACCTTCGGACAGGTACATTCCTGAATGGTAGTCTGGTATACGGCTACTCCCCTTGCTCAGGTGCTACCTTCGGACAGGTACATTCCTGAATGGTAGTCTGGTATACGGCTACTCCCCTTGCTCAGGTGCTACCTTCGGACAGGTACATTCCTGAATGGTAGTCTGGTATACGGCTACTCCCCTTGCTCAGGTGCTACCTTCGGACAGGTACATTCCTGAATGGTAGTCTGGTATACGGCTACTCCCCTTGCTCAGGTGCTACCTTCGGACAGGTACATTCCTGAATGGTAGTCTGGTATACGGCTACTCCCCTTGCTCAGGTGCTACCTTCGGACAGGTACATTCCTGAATGGTAGTCTGGTATACGGCTACTCCCCTTGCTCAGGTGCTACCTTCGGACAGGTACATTCCTGAATGGTAGTCTGGTATACGGCTACCCCCTTTACTCAGATGCTACCTTCGGACAGGTACATTTCTGAATGGTAGTCTGGTATACGACTACTCCCTCTTCAAGCAGATTCAGCCTAACGGACGGCTCATTCTGCAATTCAGAACCGATCTAGCGTACGATCCGTTCTGATCTTTCATCCCCATCAAAGTCATCCGCCTAACGAACAGCTCACTCTGATACCCAGATATGGTCCAGTGTATGATCCATTCTGATCCATTATCCCCAGCAGCATATAGCATACTCTGACTCCCCAGCGAAGTCAACAGCATGATGGATGATTCACTATACGGTCTAGCGCATGACCCGGTATGACGTCCATGTCTTCAGACATTGTCTAACGTACGACACAATCTGGAAATCTCCTCATCGAACCTCCTGGATGGCATCTTTAAGCCCATCTCCATCAAGACTAATGGACAAGCGCAAATTTTTGGGGCATTCTAGTGTTCAATAATCTTTCACCTCCAGACCACGAACGACATACTCGCCATTCTAACTCTCTCGGTTCAAGAATATTGAACAGGGGCAGCTGTCATACCCCAAAATTTGCCCGTTGGTATTACAAAACATTTTCCAAGACCCTCCGACTTGTTCCACAAGGCATTGACATCTTAAAGGGACAAAGGCCCGGCTCACGAATGGCCCAATCCAGAAAATGGCCCAAAACTGGCCTGTTCGCTACACGCTCGCCTAGCGAAGCAAACGTTCGCTACCAGCTCGCCTAGCGAAGCTGACAGACAACAAAAAATTTCGGGCTTCGTTCTGAGCCCATTAGGTCATGAAAAAGGGCATTATAAATACCAGCACTTCAGTAATGAAAAGGAGGACGAAAAACAGAGGAAGACGGACGAAAACCCTGGCACAAAAACCCTGGAGGCTACTTTAGAAACCCTGAAGGCCGCTCCTCCGCTCCGAAGCTACCACCGCCCAACTCAATCCGGCTCGCCAATTCAAGGTTGCAATTCGATTGCAAACAGGTTTGCATTACTATTATCGCTTTATTTTCTTAATTTGCATGTGATACCGCTTTATGTTCTTAACTTGCATGTGATATTATAATTGAATTCATAAACATATTTGAGGTTTTGCATGTGAATTTAAGTGTGCCTGAATATTGTGAATGCTGAACCATATAATTATGTGTTGGATGCCATAAGCCATGCCGCATGTTGAAGTCATACTGTTCTGAAATTCAAAACCCGCAGCCGCTCGCTAGCACATCGCTAAGCGAGCATGTATCGAGTATTCGCTAGGCCCTCGCTAGGCGAGGCAGAGGCGAACGGGACAGTCGCTAATATTTTGTTTGTTATGTCCTATGCGTATCTGATCTACTCTATGTTAATTATGCACTGTTTTGCCTGACATTCATGCTGCTGTATTTTCTTTTGCGGTGTAATCTTCGATTACACCCCGATTTGGTATTCTAACCCGTTTACTGAATTTTGCCAAGGTTCACATGTCCCAGGAAAAGATTGCCGTTAGGTCTTCCACTTTATTTGTGGGATACCCTTGTGGAGACTCACCCTAAATTACTTAATTAATTTTAATGTGTTAATTTTAATGTATTAATTTTAATGTATTAATTTTAATGTATTGATTTTAATATGGAGGCTCGTCCTAATTACCTAATTGACTTTAAAATATTGCCTTTAAATAAGTGATCTTGGACCTCTCTTTGCTGCCCTACGGTATTACGGTATAACGGTCATGTCCCGCGAATGTAGGGATACACTTAGCAAAGACCCTTCGGTTAAATCATCATAAAATAAATCATAGTCCCTCGGATGTTGCCTTCGAAAATACGATTTTGTCCCTCGATGACCCTTCGGTGTAGCCTACGGTTAAATGATGATCGTCCCTTCGAATGCTAAGGTATCCTTACAACTGTTGCCTTCAATGACCTATCGATGACCCTACGGTGACCCTTAAACATCCAAAGGGTAAGATTACTTACTTCTCAATAGTAAGGACAGTTTTACCCTCATAAGGATAGGAAATGCCCATAATGACCTCAGGAAGGTATAACTCTCAATTACTGGATCATAACCTAAAACATTTTCCACCCCTCACACTTTACACTTTGCAAATCCTAGAAAATCACCACTTGGTATACATTCATACTAGAATCATTACCAAGTTACATTTTTCTAAACCGTTTTCAAAACCAAACGAGATAAACACTTTGTATACATTCATACGAGAATCATTACAAAGTTAAACTCTCTTTTCAAAACCTTTTCTAAACCGCTTTCAAAATCAAACGAGATAAATACTTTGTATACATTCATACGAGAATCATTACAAAGTTAAACTCTCTTTCAAACATTTTTAAACAATTTAAACAATTCACGAACACTTTTCAGACAAAAATATAAGTGATCCAGTAATTAAGAGCCCATGGATAACCATGGATACAAAGGGTGCTAACACCTTCCCTTTGTATAATGTACCTCCCGAACCCAAAATCTATTGAGGTCTTTCCTGTTCTTTTCCACCTTTCCTTATTGGATAAAAGAAAAGTCGGTGGCGACTCTTGCTATCCGCGACATTGCGATAAAAAGCAAAACACCCCAAGTCAGTTCACCGTGTGACACCTGGGGCACGTTTTTATCTAACGATCTCTTTTGCAGGAGCTGTTAGATATTTTCACTCACTTGCAGGTTGTGATGTGAAGCTTTCTGATGAAAGATCCCCTGTGGAGTCCAATCAGGGACAAGGCGTAAAGACGGCGAGAGACGTGCGACGATCCTGGAGTATTAATCAAGAAGACTCTTCAAAGCCTGAAAAATTGGAAAGTTTGTACGAATTTAAGGAGATCGATTGTCTTGGAGTAGAGAGAAGTCGAGAATACAAGGTGATGAATCAGAAGAGACCAGATGAGTCTGGGAGCTCTCAAAAGTGGAAAGTTGACACGGTGGTTAGATGGTGAATACCCTTGTTCGACGAGTCGACGGGCGTTCCGTGTCGAAAATTCCGTATTTTCCCTAGCAGGGTCGGGATTGTTATCTCCCCAGCGGGTTCGAGATCGGTGTTTCCTCAGCAGCCAGGCTTGAAGTTTGTTGTTTCCCCTAGCAGGGTTGAGAGTGTTATTTCCCCAGCAAGTCTGAAGGTTGCTGTTTTCCCAGCGGAGGTTTGCGTCGGTAGGAGTTTCCCCAGCATAGTCCCCTAGCGGACCGAGTTCAGTGGAGGTTATCCCCAGTGAGGATTATCCTTTCCCCAGCAGCAGTGCTATTCCCCAGCAGGGTGGAGATTGGAGCGATATCGAGTGCCTCGAGCTCCCTAGTAGAGTCCCCTGAGGGGGATACTTTTTATGCATTCATCATTTAGAGAAGCATAGCATATTGCATAATTCATTGCGTAGCATTTCCATGGTTATGGAGCATTACGCCATTGAAAGATTCAAACTCATGCATCAGCATTGCAAGCATAAACTAGTCTCGAGCCGTGGTTATCGTTTGAGAATTGGTTTCGCTGGTTGGAAGATCAGCATCAGCATTGCAAGCATAAGCTAGTATCAAGCCGTGGTTACCGTTTGAGAGTTGGTTTCGCCGGTTGGTGAAGATGTTACTCTGAGGAGTTTAGCATCGTGATTTTGACTCAACAAGTTTTCCCCAGTAGTGCGATATTGGAGGAAGAAGTTCCGTCCTGCGGAGATGGAAGTTGGAGAACGTTACGCGATCAGCGCGACTCAAGCCGTGGTTACCGTTTGAGAATTGGTTTCGCCGGATGGTGAAGATGTTACTCCGAGGAGTTTAGCACCATGACGTTGGATCAACAATATTCCCCAGTAGTGCGATATTGGAGGAAGGATTTCTGTCGTGCGAGATGGAAGTTGGAAGATGTTACTCTGAGGAGCTTAGCATCGTGACATTGAATCAACGGTATTCCCCAGTAGTGCGATATTGGAGGAAGGATTTTTGTCGTGCGAGATGGAAGTTGGAAGATGTTACTCTGAGGAGCTTAGCATCGTGACGTTGGATCAACTGAAAGCCGAGGCTGTTCATCTCGACAGGTTCACAGTGGATTGAATAGGGGCAGTTGTAACACCTCAAAATTTGCCCTCTTCTTCTTAGGACTAGTTCAGCACATTGCATTTCATGTTTTAGGACATTAGGCATTTGCATTTTTGCATATCATATGGAAATGAGAAAGTCATCCTCCAAAGTCTTTTCAGAGATGGAGAAGCTGCATGATTCAAGCCTGAGGGTTTCTATGAAGTGATTGTCAACCATCTGAGGGTGTACTTCAATTAGGGTTTCCTGATCCTTCAAAGGTCTTGAGTATTATATTGTTTGCAAGGGTATATCACCATCATCATGGTTCTATCCTCATCAAGGGTTTCATGGCATTCTCAAGTTCCTTTGGATTAGGGTTTTGGCCTCTGGTCAACCCTAATCAATGACTTCTATTCCAGCCAGGGTTTTTCAAGGAGAAGAGGTATTCTATTGAGATGGAGATCACATGATCATTATATTGAGCTTATGTGAGCTAGGGTTTGCCTGGCTATGGATCAAAACGCAGCGTTTTGTGCTGCTTAGTGACCGTCCACACGCGAGTTCGAGCCTTCGCTCGCGCATTGTGTTTAAATTTTATTTTAGCGCTCATTCTTGTCCTACCATGCGCTGGTTCGATTCTGGCATTTTGCAAATTTGTGAATTATTTTGTGAAGCGCTTTTGGACCTTAAGCGCATGAGTTCGAAACCCAGCGCTTGTTGCTTCTAAATTCCAATTTGTTTTTCTCTTCATCCTGAAGCGCCTGGGTTCGATTCTGCTTGGTGATGTACATGATAATTTTCAATTCAATTTCATTTTCCACATGATATTTCATTCTATTTCATTTATATTTCATGCAACTTCAAAAATCCATAAAAAATAGCAAAATAATGCAAATTGATCCTAGTTTTTTTTCACATGTTTATTTTGATGTCTAGTATTTTTTCATATGATTTTCATGATTTGTGTCTTTCTGGATTTTTATTTGTTGATTTTTGATTGGACATTGTATTCATTTTGACATGTTGAATTCATTGCTTTGTGAGATGCTCATTCTTGATCCAATTGACTTGAAATTTGACATGCCTAATCCTGACACGTGGTGTGATCTTTTGGCTTTTGTTTGGCATTTTTATCATGTTCTACACTGTTTTGGACACATGGACATATGTTGTAACATTTGGTGTCACATTCTTGACCTTGCTCTTGTGCATTTTCATTCACACACCATTTATTTGCTTCTGGACTTAAATTTTGGCATGATGCTTGTCCATAACATGTTAAGTGCACATAAATATTTTCATGATCATTGGATGTGTTTCTGTTTTAATATGAATTTTCTATTCTTGATGTCCAATTTTGATCACATTGCTTGCCTTTGCCTTATCTTGATTATTTGATGGCTTTGCCTTATGATTTGGCTTTGGTCCTTTTGAGGACTCTTTCTTGTTTTATTGAATGTGCTTCATGTGAAATATTGACTTCTGCTTTGACTATTTGGTTTGCCTTTGACCCTAGTCATTGTACTAGTGGTTTGTACTCACCAATTGTGTTTTGTGTTTCAGGTATTTAGCACTAATGGTTGGTGATCTCATTACATGAGATGCCATTCGCTTTGATCACTAACTCTTGCTATTTTGTAGGTTCTAATTAATGCTTATTGCCTCACTTGATTGCTTGAGCATTGTTCATTGAGTTGTTGTTTGGTTTCTCTGTTTGCTGTTTGACTGTCTGACTGAGATACTAATTGTTTGGCTTTTGTACAGGTACATTAGTCGCTTTTAGCTCTTTCTTGAGCTTTGCTTTGGAGTGTGGTTGATACACCACTGAGGTAGCTTAGCCTTCTTTCTCCATGTAGTCTGGAAGTCCTGCCACCTTTTTGGCAGGCGTTTGGCTGAAGTCCTCCTTAAGAGGCAATGTCTGTGTTTGTTTATATTTGTGCCAAAGACCTCCTTATTGAGGCAGGTTACTTGTTAAGTCCTCCTAAGTGAAGAGGCAATTGACATATAGAAGGGATTTGCAATAAATCCCCTGTTATTCAGTTGAGTCTTTCATTATGCTCGCACTACGTGCTGATGCTTTTGAATAAACACCCAAGATCTTGTATAGAGTCAGTCAAGTGGAATAGGGTCCCTCATTCTGGATCCCCATGTTTTCATTGAATTGAAGCTCACCCAGGCCAGGGTTAAGAGCATGAGGTCTCATCCTCATTTCCAATTCATCAGCTTCACCCTAACTCTCAATGTTAGTGGTTAAGAGCTACAAACCACCTTTGTACAATTTTGGCTTGTTTGTCGAGGTTGATATGACCCCTTTTGACTAAAGCCTTACCCTTGTATGTTTGAGCCCCTTGTTGGTGTGTTTACTTCTATGCTATATGCTTTTGTGTGGCGTGATTCTATCTCCATAGGATTGCTGGACTTCGTACAGTCTCTCGTTTGCATGTCAATTAAGGTAGCACGGTTCCTTCGTCTAGGACTTCCTTTCTTGCATGAGCATTCCTAAAACACAAACAAACTCCATTTTCTCTTAAGGACACGTTGACTCCTTCTACTACAGGTGAGTAAGTCTCCAAAGGTCGAGCATCCGGTAGATTGCGTAGTAACGTCGTTCATCTAAAAAACACAAAACAAACAGAAATAGGTCAGCCGAGCTACGGTGCTCTGATTCTCAATCCTTCTTGAGATACGTATGCAGCAGGGTAGGGCCTGTGTGAGCAATAACTATTTATTTTCCCTACTTTGATTTTCTCTCTTTTGCATTGCATGTAGGACTTTTTTTTCACACACTTTAGACATAAATAGCAAACGTGGATCCTGTGGAGTACCACAGACGTGAATGGGTGCGATAACCTTCCCTTCACGTAACCGACCCCCTTACTCAGTTTCTTTGGTTCGAGACTTTGTTTTATCCGTTCCCTCTAAGTTATGTAGTACTACATTTCCCTCCTCTTGGGATAAAAGTACATAGCTGGCGACTCTATCCTTTTCTTCTCGCCACTCTTCTTCGCGTTTGTACCTGGATTTGGGAAATCCTGGGGAGCGACACTCAGGATCAAGCATCTTGATGTTTATGGTGATTCGGCCCTCGTTGTTAATCAGATTAAGGGTGTGTGGGAAACGAATCAGCCTGGCCTAATTCCATACAGAGATTATGCGAGAAGGATTTCAACGTTCTTTACTGAGGTTGACTTCCATCATATTTCTCGAGATGAGAATCGGATGGCAGATGCCCTTGCTACACTTGCTTCAATGATTGTGGTAAGACTTTGGAATGAAGTTCCTAATATTACCGTGATGCGCTTGGATAGGCCAGCTCATGTGTTTGTGGTAGAGGAAGTAAAAGATGACAAACCATGGTATTATGATATCAAGTGTTTCCTTCAAAGCCAGATTTACCCACCTGGGGCATCTGTGAAAGATAGGAAGACTTTGAGGAGATTGTCAGGCAGTTTCTACCTCAATGGCGATGTGCTTTACAAGAGAAATTTTGACATGGTTCTGCTCAGATGCGTGGATAGACACGAAGCGGATCTGTTAATGACTGAGGTTCATGAGGGTTCGTTTGATACTCATTCCAATGGACATGCCATGGCTAGAAAGATATTGAGAGCAGGCTACTATTGGCTGACAATGGAGTCTGACTGTTGCAAATATGTGAAGAAATGCCATAAGTGTCAGATTTACGCAGACAAGATTCATATTCCCCCGACACTCCTGAACGTGATTTCATCACCATGGCCTTTCTCTATGTGGGGAATTTACATGATTGGCATGATAGAGCCGAAAGCGTCCAATGGACACCGATTCATTCTTGTCGCAATTGATTACTTCACCAAGTGGGTTGAAGCGGCATCGTATACGAACGTGACCAGGCAGGTGGTCGTGAAGTTTATCAAGAATCAACTCATATGCCGTTACGGTGTGCCAGATAAGATCATTACTGATAATGGATCTAACTTGAATAACAAGATGATGAAAGAACTGTGTAGTGAGTTCAAGATTGCGCATCATAACTCTTCTCCTTACAGACCCAAGATGAATGGGGTTGTTGAAGTTGCTAATAAGAACATTAAGAAAATTATCCAGAAGATGGTTGTTACGTACAAAGATTGGCATGAGATGTTGCCATTCGCTTTGCATGGATATTGTACATCTGTCCGCACTTCAACAGGGGCAACCCCTTTCTCTCTTGTTTATGGCATGGAGGTTGTACTCCCAGTAGAGGTGGAGATCCCATCAATGAGAGTCTTGATGGAAGCCAAGTTGACTGATGCTGAATGGGTTCAGAGTCGTTATGACCAGCTGAATTTGATTGAAGAGAAGAGATTGACTGCCATGTGCCACGGTCAGTTATATCAGCAAAGGATGAAGAAAGCTTTTGATAAGAAGGTCAAGCCTCATGTGTTCCGAGAAGGTGACCTTGTGCTCAAGAAAGTCTTGTCTTTCGCGCCCGATTCCAGGGGCAAGTGGACTCCAAACTATGAGGGTCTGTATGTTGTTTAGAGAGCCTTTTCAGGCGGTGCTTTGATACTTACAACTATGGATGGGGAGGATTTCACTCGTCCTGTGAATTCAGATGCAGTCAAGAAATACTTTGCCTAAAAATAAAAACAGAATAGCTCGCTAAGTTGAAAATCCGAAAGGGCGGCTTAGGCAAAAATGAGTGTCTCGGTGGATTGAAAACCCGAAAGGGCGATCCAGGCAAAAGTTAGAGACACAAAAAATATATAATAATGATATATGTATCCCGCTAGATTTAGTACCTCATCCTGGGGAAATCTAGGCAAACATTAGGGATTTGGCAAGTAACTGCATCCTGACAAGACTTTGTTCTACAACTGTCGTCCGTCAGAGATTCTTGCTCATTATCAACCAAAGTTTCAAATACATCGGATTTAGAATTGGTGGAGAAATGGTCATTATGTTCAATGTAGCCCTTTTCCAATATATATCACCAATTTCAAATTTGTAAAGATCTATGGAGTCTTGCCATTCGCAGGCTACCATCCTATCAAATAAATTTGAGCCTTTTATCCAATTATTGGCACTCTTATCTGTTTCTATTCAACAAATGTTTTGCATGTTTTGATTAAGAAAATATCATTGTTTTAAACAATCAAATTTTTCATAATTTGTTTTTAAACAAAGTGAACAATCACAATGACGAAAGGATACTTAGGAGATCCTCAGTGCTCTCCCAAGGATGGTACGATCCCCAACAGGGTAAGATTTTTGTCCATATTCCTGGCATGACTGTATCTCCTCCCTCCGGAACCTTTTGTGGCTTATCCTACCAAGTGGTTTGCTTGTTGAGAGTCACCTCTCTTCCCTTCAGCAGAGTAGCAATCTTTCTCCCTCAGCAGCTTGGATCTCTTTGGGCAAGAGCGGTATTTGGTGGTTGATCCTCATAATTCCTTTATCTCCTCGGATAAATTCCCCAGTTGAGTTGTTGGTGTGGTGGGCTTTGGCTGTGATAACTCCCTGTCCCCAGCTAGAATGACTGATGTTCATCCCCTGCAAGGACAGTTTCCCTTAGTGGACTTGGCTTTCTCTCTTGAGATATAGTATCGGGTGGTTGATTCCTGGACCTGTTTGTGTTAGATACGTCTGTTTATCAAGCATACCTCATACATAAACCACGCATATACATGCATAATTATAACATTCAGATATTCATGTTGCATTCTTTTCCATATATCGTTGTTTGTTGTCTCCTTCTATTTGGTGATATATTTCCCCAAGCAGATGTGTGTGTCTCATCTCTCCATATAGAGTTAGCTCCATAGGCAGAAAGCGTCTATCCTTTCTTCCATATTCCCCACCGGGTTATATCCTCGTGGATGTTGATTGTTTTTGTTCCTTCCCAACACATATATTGGGATGGTTTTCCCCATTGAGTTATATCCTCACCGGGACAAGTCTTGATTTGGGTGCCTATCTAGTTTGATTCTAGATCGGTCTCTGGAGACTCTTTTCCTATTTTCCCCATGGTAAATGAATAATTGCTCAATAATTAGTAATTATTATCCTGGGCGGAGTCTGTGGTTCTCTACCCTCATACCGGTAGTTGTAAACCCTATTTCTTCCCTTTTTGCAGAGTAACTATTTTTGCTCATCCTTAATTGGTGACAGTTATCTTCATCCAATATTCGGTGTTGATATCCCCTCATCTGCGTGGATAATTGCCCTGATTACGCAATTTATCCCCAGCGGGTCATCTCTCGTCTACCCTGTTGTTATTGGTAACAATTGTTCCTCTCCTGAATTGGTCATCATTATATGCCTAGTTGCGGTATCCCGATGCCTTTTCTTTTCGGTCGATTTATCCTTTATTAACCCAGTAACCGGTTGTGGATAATCGCCCATGCGAGTATATTATCTACGTTCTGACGGTAATAGACGATGTATCTCATGCGCTCTTCGGTCGAAGCTTTTGTTCTTCCCCAGTCGAGTAAGATTCGTATCCCCTTTACGGAGTCGAATATCCATCCTATAACCGAGTTTGCTTTTAGCCCTCTTTTGGATGATGAGTGTCTTGGGAATATTCCCCAATTCACGCCTTGGTTGGTCACCTATTATATGCCCAGTAACCGGTATCCCTGGTGTTCCTTCCTCTCTGCTCCCTATTATGACTTTTTGGTCCCTTGTGGAGTCAGAATCCCTGAGTTGAAGTATACCTTTTAGGTTTTCCTTAGACGTTTTGAAGTTTTGATATCTCTCACCCTTATACCGGTCTTAGATATTCATTCTTCCCGAGCATGTCGTATCTCTCTCCCTTTCGTCGGTGTTCAGATCCCATGTCTCGTTGAGCTTATTACCTAGTAAACTGGTAATACCTCGTCCCGCTGCTTCCCCAGGAGTGTCCTTGTGGACATCCCCAGCGAGATCCCTTAGTGGATTGTCTTCGTCCGGATTTTTATCCGAAGTATCTGTTGTGGATAGTTTTTGCTGTATTGGCATATTCCCCAATACCTGCATCTTCGAGTCACTCGAGTCTTTCCAATGGATTTATCCCCTTTGGAATCCCGTTCCCCAAGCTTTGAGTCGTGACTTGCTCGCGCATTTTTATCCCTTTTCTATCCCTAGGAGAGTCCCCAGGGTCTTGGTCCCATGGAGTGGATTGCTCATATGGATTATCAGTGGCTTCTGATTTCCTTGCTTTTGTGGACACATATCTCCACAGAGTGTTACCATTTTTTATACCTATATTTGCATCATGAGGTCTCTTAGGAACCAAAATTCGTCTCTTTGTTATTATTTAAGCCCATTCTACCCCGTCGAGATGAAGATCTCAACCTTCACTTCTCCGGCTAGAATGACCTTAAATAGGGGCATCTGTAAGACCCCAATTTTGGCCCTAAGATCCCCCAAGGCATCATAACATTGCATTTGCATAGCCTCAAGGATCATAAGCATCTTGGTTCCCTTTGCCTTTGGGTGGGACTCCTTGTGATTGGTTTGAGATCACCAAGCATGTTTGAATTATATATCATTGTTTCTCTTATTTTTGTTTACTAACCAAAAGCACAAAAATGTGTCACTAACATCTTTTGTTTGCAGCTTGAGTATCATCCAAGACACTTTGTGGATTCTATTCAGGTGATCAGTCAACACAAGAGAAAGACTTGAGTTACTTCCAACAGGTTCAAATGGGGTTTATTCATCATTCAGAACGCTAGTCTTGAAGGAGCAAGAATCTGTTCCGGAGCTATCATGCTCGCTAGGCGATCAGAATGGTTCGCCTGGCGAATCTGAACTGTCATACTCGCTGAGCGAGCAGACCCTTCGCTAGGCGAAGCCCACGCGTTTTGAGAAAAGTAACAGAAAGTCATGGGCTTGAGTTGCCCTCATTTGAGCCCACTAAGCCACGGAAATCAGGTTATAAATACTAGAGTTTTCATTGAAACAAAACCTGGACAGAAAGAGTAGAAAGAGGGAAAGAAGGAGAGAGGCGAACTAATCTACAGCAACCTCCAGACAGCTCTGAGAAGTTCACCCTGACTCACACACTTTTTCACCTCCGCCTCACGCAAACCCTAACATTGCCATGCAAACCCAGCCGTGCCATTCGATTTTTATCGGTCTCTCTAATCAAGTTTGCCCTTATTCCCATTACTTTCAATTTGAATGCTCTGAATGTATGAGGTATCGTTCAGTTTTGCCCCCCGGGTTTAGATATGCATGAATGTGTAAACAATACCTTGAATGTTTAACCGTTTCGTTTCTGAGATGGATGTCATAGGGTTCGGGGTTTCTAAGATCGTACTGTCATCCATGAAGAACCCAAAACCCGCAGGCGCTCGCTACCACCTTCGCTAGGCGAGCACGCAACGAAGCTTCGCTAAGCTTTCGCTAGGCGATGCAGCAGCGATCGCGACAGCATTTGTTTTTTTCTGTTTGCTCTAATCTGTTTTGTGTTCGGCATTGTTTTCTCCCGATTCCATCCTGTTACTCTAACTTTTTTTGTTGAGTTTTTGTGAGGACTCACGTGACTCTTGCAGAGATGGCTTGCTTGGTATTCCACTTTATTTCTGGGATACCACCCTGGAGGTTTATTCCGATTACCTGTACTGACCCACTTTCTTTGATGGTGCTAGCTTGAGAGATCTCTGGGTTTCTTGTTTCTTGAGTTGTTGTTACTCCGGATCTTTATCCGTGTGGTAGATCTTAATCCCTTTTATATCTTTTAGCATTTTACTGCTTTCTTAGCTGGAAGACCTCGATAGGAGGCAATGTTCATGTGTGTTACTTTTATGCTAAAGACCTCCATGAAGAGGCAATTGACGGATAAAAGGGATTAGTAATCAATCCCCCGTTATTCAGTGTGTCGTTCTTTATGCTCACACTACGTGTCGATGCTTCAGAACAAAAGCCCAAGATCTTTTGTCCGGTCGGTCAATGGAGAGGGTTCCACCTTTCTGAATCCCCACTTTTTGTCATGAGCTCACCCTGTCCAAGGTTAAGAGCTATGAGGTCTTATCCTCATTACCCCTTTTGCATGAGCGTTCCTAAAACGCAAACAACTCATTTTTTTTTCTTCTCCTAAGAACACATTTACTCCTTCTACTACAGGCGAGTAAGTCTCCAAAGGTCGAGCATCCGGTAGATTGCGTAGTAACGTCGTTCAACCCTTACCCCGTAGTTAGCCGAACTACGGCTTGCTCTGATTCTCATTCCAGATGAGATACATAGGCATAAGATGTGATGTCTTACCGAGCACACTCCTCTTTAACCCATAGGTAGTCGAGCTACGAAGACTCTGATTCTCAGATTCAGATGAGATACGTATGCAGTGGATGCGACATCCGTGCGAGTCATTTTCTTTTGACCCTTCTTTTAGTAAGTAGTACATTAGATAAACATACACGCTTTTCTCATCCCTCCAATCATGTTTGCACAAATAAATTTTCACAAAAACAACAACCTTTGCAACAAATGTGAACAGGGCTCCCTAGGAGTACCTAGGATGTTTTGGGTGCCTAACACCTTCCCATTGCATAACCAACCCCCTTACCTAGATCTCTGACATTTTTACTAGTTTTTGATTCGATAAAACTTTTAGGTTTTTGTTCGCTTTCTAACCATTCCTTTGGATAAATAGAAGTGCGGTGGCGACTCGACTTGTATGATTTACCTTGGATTTAGTCAATATCTCTAATGGTAACGAATACCCCGCTACACATGCCTCATAAATTCCTTCCTGATGGGTATCAACCTGCTATTGAAGTTACTACGACTCAGCCTATGATGTCAGTACCACCTCCCATGGTTCATGTTGTTCCTTATGTCAAAGAACCTGTTTTTCATGCCGGCCAGAGTGAAACTGTTGGTGTTTATGAAAGAATGAACGAGTTCCAAGATCAGTTTCAGGCTATGCAGAAAGAGATTCAAGTTTTAAGGGGGAAAGTTCTGTTTGGGAAGAATGCTCATGATTTGTGTTTAGTTCCTAATGTGAAGATTCTGCACAAGTTTAAGGTTTCAGATTTCGAAAAGTATAAAGGCAACTCTTGTCCTCCGAGTCATCTGGTGATGTACGCTCGTAAGATTTCAACTCAGACTAACAACCATCAATTGCAGATCCATTACTTTCAGGACATTTTGACTTGTGCTGCTCTGAAATGGTATGTGGGGCTCGATAGCACCCAAATCCAAACATTCAATGACCCAGGTGAGGCTTTCATTCGCCAGTACAAATATAATGTTTACATGGCACCGAACAGGGACCAACTCTGTGCTATGTCCCGAAAAGATAAAAAAACTTTCAAGGAGTACGCGTAAAGATGGCACAAGATTGCTGCACAAGTTAGTCCTCCGTTGGAAGAAAAGGAAATGACATAACTGTTTTTGAAAATGTTTAGCCCGTTCTATTATGACAGGATGGTGGCAAGTGAGCCTAGTGACTTTACTGAAATGGTAAATATGGGTTTGAGACTAGAAGAAGGTGTCCGTGAGGGACGATTGAAAGAATGCATTTGGTAAACCATTGAAAATATTCTTTAGGAACAAAAAGTTTCCTAAACTTGCATTTTTCAATAGTATGACCTTTCTTGCAACAATATTGACAAGATAAGTTATGATAAGATTTGATTTTTCTATTTGAGTCCTTTTTAACATATTTATGCTTTTTATATGAATGGTTCAAAGACCTTTCAAACTCGGATGGATCAATAGCATATGAAATCTTTGATTGTAAGGCTTTGTCCAATTTGACTTGAAGAGTATTTATCTCATTTTGCCAATCATTACAAGATTCATAACCAAACCTTGAAGATTTTTCATCCTCATTCTTGTCATTTTGAATATCTATCATAGATCGGTTAAGAGCTTCCATCTTCTTTTCGAATTCTAACTTCTTAAAAGAGTCTAAGGCTTCTCTATGAAGATTTTAAAAAGTTTTTTTTAATTGAGAATATTATAAATCATTAATATATTCAAGCTTAGAAAGACTTAAAATTTTCTTCTTCTTTCTATTTTCCATTGGGAAAATCCAGGCCGATTCTACACTTGAAGTTGAGATTTCATCACTTAAGGAATCACTTGCACTCTCCCAAGCAACATAGGCTCTTCCCGACTTGCTAGATTTCTTGTGATGACCTTTCTATTTGTCTTTCTTAATCATAGGACATTCTAGTCTATAAGGACCAAATTCTCCATAATTGTAGAAAGAACTTATAAGTTTATATTTCTTATTCTCATCTTCTTTTGAGGATTTATCTACCCTTCTAAACTTGATTGGGTTCTTGTCGGAGTGCTTGAATCGATTTTTCTTTATATATCTTTGGTACCTTTTGACAAACAATCCTATATCTTCATCATCATAGTTATTATCATCTATTGTTTCACAATCACTTTGCTCATTATGTGAGGGCTTTGAGATTGAAGTCTTTAGAGTAATAAACTTCTTCTCTTCCACCTTGTCTTTACTTTTCTCCTTCTTTACCTTCTTCTCATGCTCTTTTTCATGTTTTTCCAAGCAAGTGAGTTCTTTCTCATGTTCTGCCAATTTTCCAAACAAAGTAGTGAGATCAAGTGTTTTAAGATCATTATCCTCCTTGATTGCGGTGACCTTGGGTTGTCATTCCCTATTAAGACACCTCAAAGATTTATTAGTAGCAATATAATTAGAAATAGGCTTACCTAGAGCATTCAAACAGTTTATAAGATGTGTGAACCTCTTTTACATTTTGGAAATGGTTTCACCATTCTTCATACGAAAGAGTTCAAACTCTTGATTCAATGTATTGATCTTAGCTTGTTTGAATTTATTAGTTCCCTCATAGGCAAATTCTAATGTGTCCCATATATCTTTGGCCATTTCACAATTGGAAACACGATAAAATTCATCAACGCTGAGAGCGAATATGACAAATGTTGTGTTTTCCAATCGTATGACCATAATTTCTTATCATTATCATTCCGTTGATTTTCCGATTTTGGTATGAAGAGTCCTTCACCATTGGTCATTGTAATTTCACTAGGACCATTGGTGATGACGTCCCATACACCCTTATCAACCGAGTTGATATGTATACACATACAAGCTTTCTAATAGCCAAAAAATTTCCGGTGAAAATTGGTGCTCTATTGTACGCCCCTCTAGGTTCGATAGCCATTATCTAATAAGCCAATCTTAATCACATAATCAACCGGAGCTCGTGATACCACTAGTTAGACGATAGACTTAGATCTATAGGGGTGAATAAATCTCGAGTTAAAAAACTTTGACAAAAAATAGTTTTGAAAAATTTATGGCACGAAAGCAATTAAAAGTATCCCGGATCAAAATCGTCTAACCGAACCCGCTATTAAAAAGCTCGAATATGCATAATAGTAACAACAGTATGATAATGAATAGCAAATTGATTGAACAAAATTAAACACAACTAGTTGAATGCAAAGCAATAAGGATGGACTACTTCCAATGATAATTCAAACAAAATATCAATTGAAGCAATTTGTCTAACACGTAGTGTGCAATCTATATTCTTTGGATTTTTATGTGGTACTGTTGATATTAAAACCCAATCACAACCTAAGGAATTGTGATCAACTCAACAACACCAATTTCAAAACATAATAAAAAATTATTATCCAAACTAATTGATCAAACGATCGATTAAATTGATAATTTAAAAACCAAAAAAGAGAGAGAGAGAGAGAGAGAGAGAGAGAGAGAGAGAGAGAGAGAGAGAGAGTACACAAGTATTTGTTTAGGAAGTTCCCCAATCGACCTCACTATTGGTACGTCTTCCCTTAATTCAAACTCGAACCGAGATAGTGTAATATACAAGAGAGATACATCAATCCAACCCTACAAACCATAAGTTTAATTTTGGTTATGACACCTTTTCTTCCCTTGATCAAAGCTTGATCAAGTAGCCAACAATGCCGCTTTGATTCACCGTCTCATACTACTTCTCTGCAAGAAACCCCTTGTTCTTTAAAGCTTTCACTCGATTAAATCCAAAACATGCACTTGTTGAAACCCAAGAGTTACCAATGCAATCCACCGTCCCATGCTACTCCTTTGCAAGAACCTCCCGTTCTTCAAAGGCTTCACTCGATCGGATCTGGATTGCATAGTCTTGTCCAAACCCTTCAAACCTTAAGCGATTTTGAAGGAAAACCTCAACTTGATTTTCTAATTTTAAACCCTCAAAGTTCTCAACCCAATTTACATTGCAATCAACATAAATTGGACGTTATCAACCATAATCTAGATGACACCCAATCACGAAATGATTATGTGTAGTTTGATTGTGTGTATGTATAGAATGCGGTTGAAGATGATGTGAATGCTTTGAAATCCTGGTTTTGTATAGGTTTTTATCTATATAAACCTTACTAGAAAATAATGAATGTATAAAATATTTATATGCATGCATGTTTGGAGGCATAAGGAATGCAATAAAGTTGAAAAATTTGTAAATTTTTGGAAAATTTTGTTGCATAGGCCGACCAAAGAAAGACATGTGCCGAGCTGTAGAGGAGACACATCTAACAGAGCCTACAGAATTTAATAATGCAGTAAATGAGTCGACCTATAAAGAAGATTTGTCGACCCGAAATATGTATGTGTCGACCTATAGGTTGATTTTTAACAAAAAAACATTTTGATGCATTTTTGATGCATGAAACCTTTTCCAACTTGTTTCCAAATGTTTTTATGCTTCCTAATGCTAAGATGCATATCAAGAACCAGAGGATATCATCCAATATACATTATCACTAAAGTATACTAGTTTTGACATCATGCAAAATACATCTAATGGAACATTTCACTCATATATTGTGCCCTCAGACGTATGTGTGGTTTCACCGAATTGGGTTATCAATCTCTTGTGTTATTTTGACAACTTTCTATATTATCTTCTTCTTATTGTCAAACTATTTTGGTACTTGCATAAAAAGTTGGATAAGTTGTCTCAACATGTGTCCTTTGAAGAATAAAATTTCATAATATTTTGCAGTTGTATTCGATCAAAAGTCAAATCATTGTTATAGTTGTACTACTTCAATAAAGATTCAAATAAGTACTTCCAAGAGTTGATATGGTTATTCTTGAGGTGCATGTACCATCTTAAAGCAACCCCAATTAGACTGTCTTGAAAGAGATGAATTAAGAGCTTATTGTCATAGGCATGGGGAGCCATCTTTCTACAATACGTGATCAAATGGTTCTTTAGACAATTGGCCCCATTATACTTTTAGAAGTCATGTACTTTGAACTTCGAAGGAACCACAACATCAACAACCAAGCATAAGTCAAGTACATTCTGATTGTAATAATCACTCTCTTCGGTTGTCCTTAGTTATTTTTCAAAACTTTAAAATCTCCCTCTTTATTGGTGATTGGTGATTGGAAACTGCATAATTCGCCGAGTACATGATTTGAGGTATCATTATCCTTTTAGGAGGATTGAAATGAGGAAGACTAACATCTTGCGGTTGAGGAATGGTGTTAAGGTGCCCCACAATTGCAACCAAGGGTTCTTCATTTTCTCTTTCTTTCATCAAAGATTGCAAGGCTATCAAGATCTCTCCCACTTTATCTTTTAATTTGTTGACCTCGTGCTTCACATTTTCTTGACTTAGTACAACTTCATCCATAATTTGATAATGAGCTCAGTACAGGCGCGGAGGAAAATATTTCTTTGAGTTTATCTCTGGTTGATAAATTAGTGTGCATCAAGTATGAATGCGATGTAACAAAATGTTTTTAACACCAAAAATGAATGTTTAAAATCAATTCAATATGCTAAGAGCTTTTTTTTAATGGGAATGAATGTAATGTAGTTTCATATATGTATTTAAAGGTTATGAAAGTATTTGTGACGAAGTCTCAAACGACTTACATGGTAGTTTCTTATAATTGAATGGTTCTAAATACCTTATAATTAGTGAAGCTCGCAGAAGATGGTTCTAGATTTTTAACAGGATTCCTAGAGTCACGAACCCTATTTGAGAAAATTATCATAAATAATGGGTTAACCATTAGAAAACAATGTCTTTAAAAGGGTATACTCTAAGTGAGATCTTCATGCTTACCAAGAGAGGTGTACGTTTTGAAGACCAACACTACACAACCTCTAAATTTAATGATGACTCTATGGTTCTAAACAAAGGTCCCTAGAGTTACAAACTCTATTTGAGATCATTGTCATCGATAATAGGTTAAACCATTAGACGACAATACCCTTAAAAGGACTTGAGAGAGGCAAAATTACTGTCAAACTTGATCCTTTAGTCATCTAACATGCATCATGCAAGGCAAAAAATGAAGCACCAAAATGACAAAGAAAAAAAAGGTAAATGAGAAAGTGAGAATCTTAACACCAAAGAGAAAGATTCATTGGATAATGATGAAAATTAACTTTGATAAATCCTTAATTTATCTTTGGTCATGGTAAAAACAAGTTTTGTCATTTTGCCTCTAAATTTGAAATTCAAAATTTGAATTTTGGTGATTTACTAAAAATACCAAAGGGCTAAATAATTATTTTTTTTATTTGATTTTCGAAATTTAAAACTTTCATAAAAAAATGTTTTGATTAATCAACTTGCAAAGCTAAAAATCGAAGAAAAAAACACTATAGAGTTGTCATATTAGAGATGATTAAGCACAATCCACTATCTAAAATAATGTGAATTCTTATTTCAAAATAGAAAAAATATACTAAAGTTTCTAATATAGGAAATTCTTATTTTCCCATTAAAAAAGTTGAATAGAGTTATCTATAGAGTAAAGTATAATAAAAATCTTTAAAATTTGAATTATTTAATAAATAATTAAATACAATAAAATAATATGCCATTAAATAATTTATTGAATATATATTATCCATGTGATGAGTACAAAAGTTTTCCCTTAAAACATTATAATAAAACTATATATATGTAATGAACATGAGTCATAAATACTCATAGAAAAACTATCAATATCGATTTAGTGAATCACCTATGAGTTAATGACAAATCAATAAGCTCCATATTATGCCATAAAAAAACAGCACTTCATCTACCACCTCCAACCACGCTATCATACTATTTTCCATTTGTTTTCTTTATTTTTCCCCTAATAATAATGTATCTTTTTTCCATCTTATTTAACACTTTAACTATGCCACGTTTCACCTTTATACTAGCCTAATAGTTTTACCAAAAATACACACATCATTTGCCACATCCAATCATCATTATTCAACAAACTATCATCATCAAATGAGAAAGAACTTACTTGAAAAGACAAACTATATTGAGCCTATATTATAAGTTGTATCTTTCTCTCCATAACCAATAATTTATTACACATTTTGGATAATGACATTGTGTCATGATTAATAGATCATCTATTTAATCATGTGGACAAGATCTAAATTAGCCCCAAAGCTAGCTATATGCATCTTTCACAATTGTTGAATTGTCCCATTTTTTACTTAGATTGTGCCCAACTGCTACTACGACCTTTACTCCCATTTTCAGAAACAATTTTTGTTTACAAGATATTTCACTTTAAAAATGTTATGCTCCAATTTATTATTCATATGTTCACTATTATTAAATACTACATTATGTTAGTTTTTTAAATATACTCATATATGAAGTGAGATAAAGAGTGGATATATGTGAAAAAAATGATTTCACTAAAAATACATATAAATTTAATCCTAAAGTACCTTTATGTATATCATAATGGTTCTTAATTTTCTTAACCCTAAACGTCTAACTCTATTTGCCAAATTAAAGAGACTTCAACTTTCCAAACCCACTTTGCAATGTATCTAAATATTAAAAGCACCCAGATTGGTGGTTTTTTAAGGTGGTTTTATGGATAGTAAGATCAGCACTATATTTGATAAATCAACTCTCAATATTAAATGCTTTTAAAATAAATTAAAGATATATTAATAATTAATATATGAGATGTATTAAAGGGTAAAGTGAGATTTGTTTTAAGTTTTTGATTTGATGTATGAATATTTAAAAAATTTAATTGAGTTATTTAAATAATTAAAAACTATAAAAATATATAAAAAATTAAATATGAGTATTTTAAACCAATTAATTTGGATGGCTAAACGTGAATGCTTTAAGGTGTCAGTTTGGGTTCATTTGTTGGAATTTTGATACGGTAATCTTAAGGACATAATTTAAAACATTAAAAGTATTTCTCTAGCAGTGTTCGTGGTTCAATTTGGTGGAGAATTCACCATGGTGGATGTAGGTAATTGGTTTTCTAAGTCAATTTTCTGTAAACTTGGTAATAGTGAGGATATTGAATTTTGGAATTGTTGTTGGTTAGGTTTTGTTCCTTTGAGCAGTTTGTTTCCATCAATTTTCGTGATATTGGCTTTGCCTAGTGGCAAAACTGTTCACATGGGTTACTGAGTGGGTAATTCTTGCGTATGTCACATCTTGTTATTGAAGGATGATCCATCTGTTTGTGAATTTTCCCAGCTGGGTGATTTGTTATAGTTGTCGTTTTCGGTTCAACCTAATTAGTCTTCGGACGAAGCATTTGTATGGTGGCGTTGTAAGTCCGGTTTTACAGTGCAGAGCAATTATGAAAGGTTGCACTTGAGACATGAATGAAATGTTGACGTTGTGATGCCATTGGGTAAAAACTAATATTATTCATACATGTTATTCATATAAAGGTAGTTAAGTGTCTTATATAGACATTTGGGCTCAACAAAGAAAAACATACACAAGATATCCCAAACCCAATAGAGAATTGTTCATATGTGTATAATAACCCCCATAAGCTTAGGAGTAAAAAGATTGAACCCCAAGCTTAGACAAATTAGCCGTAAAAGGTTAAACATATAAAGGTTTGGTAAAAAAATCAGTAGTCTGTTGTGAAGAGGAAATGGGAAAAAGATGAAACAGTCAAAGTTTATTTTTTTTCACATACGAGATGACAGTCTAAGTCAATGTGTTTAGTGCGCTCATGAAATAAAGAGTTGTTGGAGATGTGTTGTGCGGAAGCATTGTCACAATAAAGAAGAGAAGGTTGAATGAAGGAAATTTGTAAATCTTTTAAGAGATTGGTTAACCATTTAAGCTGACAAATTGTTGACGCCATGACACGATACTCTGCTTTGGTGGAACTGCGTGAACAATTGGTTGTTTATTGGATTTCCATGATATCAAGGAACCACTCAAGCAGATGCAGTACTCGGTAATAGATATGCGAGTGTCGGGGCATGTTGGCCAGGGTGAGTCTGAAAAGGCCTTAGGCTGTAATGATGAAGTCGAAGGGAAAAACAATCCCTGAGTTGGAGATTTCTTGATGTAACGAGGACACGAGTAACAACTTGATGATGTAATATAGTAGAATGACTCATGTATTGGTTGAGTTGCTGAGTAAAATACGAAAAGTCAGGGCGAGTGTTGAGAAGATAGATTAATTGACCAACAAGTCGGCGGTAAGGCGTAGGATCCTCCAAAGGTGTGCCTACATTGCTGGTGAGCCTAGTGTCACGAGTCATATTGGAGTTGCAGCAGGTTTACAACCTAAGAGGCCGGCTGTAGAGAGGATATCAAGGGCATATTTGTGTTGCCAGATGTTGATGCCTAAGCTGGTTCTAGACACTTCCAAACCTAGGAAATATTTGATAGGTCCAAGATCCTTGATGTGAAAATTCTACTGCAAAATTCCCTTGACATGATTGATGATATTCAAGTTGTTATCTACAATAACGAGATCATCGACATAAATAAGAATAGTAGTGAAACTACATTGCTGTTGATGTATAAACAAAGAATGATCAATAATTTATCGTTTGAAATTATTGGAAATGAGAACAATAGAACATTTATCAAACCATTATCGGCTCGACTATTTTAAATCGTAAAGGGATTTTAAAAGTTTGCACACTTGGTGAAGATAAGAAGGTGTAATGGCTTTAGGTAAAGTCATGTACACTTCCTCATCCAAATATCCATGTAGAAATGTGTCATGAACATCAAGTTGAAAAAGATGTAAATTTAAAGTAGAAGCTAATGCAAGGAGAAGTCTTACAATGGTCAGATTTGCAACAAGAGCAAATGTGTAAAAGAAATCGATATCTGCAACTTGTGTGAATCCTTAAGCAACTAACCTAACTTTATATCATTCAATGGACCCATTGTAGCACCTCAAATTTACCCTTCATTTTTCCTGGAGGCATGGGATTATGTTTTACACCTCATTCATGCATTCATTTTTAGGTCATTTAACATTTCATATTGCATTTCATCATGTCAATCAGAATTAGCTCCAAGAAGCTTGAATATCATCCAAGACACTTTGTGGGTTCTATCCGGGTGATCAGTCAACACAAGGGAATGGCCTGAGTTACTTCCAACATGTTCAAACGGGGTCTATTCATCATGCAAAACGTTAATCTCGAAGAAGCAAAGGCCTGTTCCTGAGCTGTCATGCTCGCTAGGCGAGCAGCGTGGTTCGCTTAGCGAATCTGAACTATCATGTTCGCTAGGCGAGCAAATTCTTCGCTAGGCGAAGCTCACGCGTTTTAAAATATTACAGAAAAATCTTGGACTTGGACCTCTCTCATTTGAGCCCACAAAGTCACGAAAATCAGGTTATAAATTCTAGACTTCCATCTCCCAAAAAACCCTGAAAGAAATAGTGAGAGAAGAGCTAACAGAGTTCAGAGCAGCCTCCGTACACACTGAAGGGAACTCATCTGCAAAGAACCAATTCCATCTCATATAAACCCTAAGATTGTTGTGCAAACTCAACAGTGCAATTCAATCTTAACCGATCTCTCCAATCAGGTTTACCCTATTTCCATTATCTGATGCTTTCAACTTGAATTTTCTGAATGTATGAGGCATCATGGGTGAATTTGAAAGAGTGGTATTGTTAGGTTTCACATGTGGGTTTAGCTATGCATAAAAGTGTAGAATAACGCCTTGAATGTTTGATCACTTAATTTCTGAAATCATACTGTTATCAGAAAAGAATCCAGAACTCGCAGGTACTCGCTAGCACCTTCGCTAGGCGAATCTGCAACGAAGCTTCGCTAAGCTTTCGCTAGGCGATGCAGTAGCGATCGCGACAGTAGCTGCTTTGTTTTCTATCGCATCCCATCTTATTTCTCTAACCTGTTTTTTGAGTTTTTTTTGTGAGGGCTCACATGACTCTTGATCTTGCTTGTGCTTGGTCTCACTCCACTTGCTTGCAGCAGAAGGATTGAATGGTTAAAAAGCTATGGATTCCTGGAGAATTGAATTCCAAAACAGTGGAGATTCAAGCTCAAATTCAAGATAATTTTTCAGGCTTATCCTTTGAGAAGTGAAGGTTTGAAATGGGGGATCAAAGTTGGCGCCAATGTCTATCAAATTCTGAGCAATTGAAGCTCTATTTATAGCTGAAATGGTTGATAATTGCACAGTCTAATTCACTTTCCAATTTTGGCAAATGGTGATGCAATGGTGCATGGGCGCGCATAGGCCCATGAAATGATTGTTTGAGGTCCATAATTGAATATCAGATGCTTTGAACTAAGCTTGGATTGCAAGGCAAATGCACATTGATGTTTGAAGCTTGATTCTTGCCAAGTGGTGTCACCCTGTTTAAGTCATGTGCAGCCTATGCATTTCTTGTCCAAAATGAATGAATTTGAGCTATTTGGAAAGGTGAGATCAAGAGGAACAACTTTCATGTTCAACACTTTTTCATTTGGAGCGTGGAACTTGGAGAAATTTGAGGTGGAAGTTTGGAAATTTTTGACATATCAAAATTTTTCTAAGTGTCAAGCCATATGTCTCAATATTCCACCTTGATTAACTTTTTCTATGAGCTTCAAATGAGAAACGTGTCTTCATCAAAGTTGTATCTATCTCAAATACCTTCAAAATGGTCACCAATTTCATGTCATTTGGATTTGAAATGATAGAGTTATACATTTTTGAAGTTTGGAAAAATCACTTGTTCAATGGTATAGGTCAAAAGTGACCTATAATGTAACCTCATATCACATGCTCAAAAAAGTTGAATTAGCTCCCACTCCAAACATAAAAGTTGAAGTAGACACATTGAATTGGATTGTGAAACTTGGAAATATTTCATCTCATAAGAATTGAGCAAGTTATGGCCTTGGGAAGTTGACTTCCAAATTAGGGTTTAGACAAAATGACCTATAATTTTTCAACATAGAAAATGATTTCCCAAGAAAAACTGGCTCTAGGTCTCAACATGAAATTTGTTTGGAATGTCATTTAGAGAAATGTTTCTCTTGGAATCATTTTCATATGGTGAAAATTGTAGGAGATAGGGTCTAGGGAGACCCAGTTTTGATCAGATGAATCCATCTGGCTAACCACCATCAACCAACTTGCTAATTTCCAATTCTTTTGACTTTCTTGGCTCATGGTAGATCATATATGCATAAGATGATGAATTTTGAAGTGTCCCTTTAGATATTTTATCAATTGGTGAGATAGCTTATTGGAGAAGTTACTCAAGATACCCAGTTAAACTAGGGTTTCCAAGGCAAATCATCCTTAAACTCTTGAAGAAAACTTTATCAATATAACATATAGAGATCATTGGGACTCATATATGATTTTCATAACCATTATTGAATCAATTCTTGGTTGCTCTTTGTTTATGAGGGTCTCAAACCCTAGATGTGATCTTGATGAATCAATGAGATCATGTCCTTCCTACAAAAGAGTTAGGCAAATGCAAAGACATATTTTTTGGTATTTTGGTTAGTAAAAATTATGAAATACAAGTATGATATAATCACAAAGTACTTGGTGATCTCTCCCAAAACAAACCCAATGAAAGAGGGGTAAGGAGGATGTCAAGGTATGATCCCAATGCTAATGCTTATGATGAAATTGCATGAGGGATCTTAGGGTCAAAATTGGGGTCTTACACATAAGGCTATAATAAGACAGATGAGATTTACTATACCAACCTCCTAGTTTTGAAAATCATAAAATTATATATTTTGGTTTCAAACTTAAGAAATTTTTGTATGGTCTGAAACAAGCTCCTAGAGCATGGTATGAAAGACTACGAAAATTTATTTTAGAAAATGATTTTACCAGAGGGAAGGTTGATACTACTTTGTTCTGTAAGACATTCAAAAATGATATTCTTGATATTTAAATGTATGTGGACGATATCATATTTGGTTCTGCTAACGCTACCTTGTGCAAGGAGTTTGCTAAATCAATATAGGCAGAGTTTGAGATGACTATGATGGGAGAACTCAAGTTCTTTCTAGGAATATAGATTAATCAAACTCAGAAGGAACATATATTCATTAGAGAAAATATACCAAAGAAATTCTGAAGAAGTTTGACATATCAGAATGTAAGACAGCAAAAACTCTAATGCATCTTACATGTATTCTGGAGAAGGATGAGGTAAGCACAAAGGTAAAGCAATAGGTATATAGTGGTATGATAGGTTATCTCTTATACTTAACTACTTCTAGGCCTGACATTTTATTTAGTGTCTGCTTATGTGTTCGCTTCCAATCAGATCCTAGAGAATCCCACTTGACAACTGTTAAGAGGATCTTTAGGTATATGAAAGGTACTACTAATCTTGGCTTGTGTTATAGAAAATAAAAAGGGTACAAGCTAGTACGTTATTGTGATGTCGATTACGCTGGAGATAGACTTAAAAGAAAAAGAACTGCTGGAAGCTATCAGTTTATGGGAGACAACTTGATCTCATGGTCCATGAAGAGGCAATAAAAAATTGCTCTATCAACATCTGAAGTTGAATATATTGCAGCATCTGGATGCAGCACTCAGATTCTTTGGATGAAAAGTCAGCTAGAAGATTTTCAGATATATGAGAGTAATGTTCCTATTCTTTATGATAATACCTAAGCTATTTGTTTATCTAAGAATCCCATTTTACATTCTAGAGCTAAACATATTGAGATTAAACATCACTTTTTACGTGAATATGTTCATAAGGGAATTTTAAATTTTAAATTTATTGACATAGGCCATCAATGGGATAATATCTTTACAAAACCCCTTGCTAAAGATAGATTTGTTTTCATTCTGAAGAATTTGAAAATGAACTTATGTCCAAAATGAAAAAGATGTATATCTCATAATGTTTAATTTCTCAGAATGATTATATGAGACTCTGAGATTTTTGACTCTGAACAGTGAGTCTTCTGAAGTGAAGTTTTCATGGTTCAGAATTATCCAGTCAAAACCTCTTTGTAAAAAGTTATGCCTTCTGGATACTGATCATTTTCTATATTAATTAGATGTTAATCAACCTAGGTTTGTGGATCAGATTAAAGACAGTTATCTTAAACTGAAACGCTTTTAACAGCTGAGTGACGCATTGGCTAAAAAGATTACTTGGGAAAAGTAAAATCTCTTTACGTCTTCCCCTATGCAAGATTTATTGCACTATTCAAGATTTTGTCATGATTGCAAAACCTTTATAAAACCCACTTCACTCACATTTCATACACTTACACTACTCACAAACCCACACTTTCTCTCTTTCAAACTGACATTTTCTCTGCAACCCTAATCACCAGTTCTTCACCATGGTTGATTCTCAACAAACAATAAGTTCAACAACAACAAGTCTCACAACAACAATAACAATCTACTCAAAATCAATATCAACATAAATAAGGACTCCAAGAACTCACTCTTTCTACTTTTGTTACTTAGTTAGAGGTTCTTTGTGAATTGAACGTGGAATTTGATAACCTTAAGGAAAATTGGTTTGGTCTTACTGAAAGGGTTAAGTCTCAAGGTTGGTAATAATTTTTCAATCGTCTCAAAAGAGCAGTTTAACCTGAATTGGTTAAGTAGTTCTAGATTCATGCGGTACCTTCAAAACTTCAAGTGACTTCATACGTATTGGGGCACAAGATCATCATTTTTGAAAAATTCATAGCAAAGCTTCTTAACCATGACGGTTATGGGAAGAGGTGCTTTGACATGCCTGCTAAGAGGCATAAGCTGGATGATATTGTTGAAGTTATTTTCTAGGATGAAAAGAACTCCTCAAACTCCAAGAATCTGCACAACCATTTCAGGATATGGTTCAAGATTCTTCTGGGTTGTGTGTACCACATACCCTCGACAAACTCTTCTGACTACATTCACACATATTAGGAGTACATTTTGTATTATATCTCTTATGGAACAAAGATAAATTTATCCTAGAGCCTATTTAAGTATCTGAGAGAGCTGGTCAAGGAAACCTGAGATAGATCTCCAAAACCCAAAAAGTGGATACCTCTAGGAAGACTTATCTCAGACGTGTTGTTTGAGAGCAAGTTGGTTCAAACCCTGATAGATGTTGGTTTAACCAAAGAAATTGATATTGACATTGGGAAAACCTTCAGTGGAAGCAATTTGAAGAAGATATCCTTGATAATTGTTATCACCGACCCTTTAGAAGCTTTGGATAAGAATATTCTTGCCTCCACAAGAATTCCTATTGAGGATTGTACAATCTTCACCAAGGAAGATCCCCAAAAAGTTTTTGAGTCATACATTGTTGAGTGTTCGGAGCTTCCGGATAATAATCCTGACGCTTACTCTCTCAAGAGGAAGAGGAATCCTAAGTCAAAAGGTGATAGACCTTCTGGAACAGTCAAGCCTCCGGCTAAGATGTCCAGAACCTCTGACATCTTGAGGAACACTATGGGACCAGAAACAAAAGTTGTAGGTTCTAGGAGTGTTAAGCTAGTTGAAGTGTTTACTGCTCAAAATAGACCTCTTGGTATGTCTCCTTTAGCTGAGAACTCGTTTAATTATGTTCATACTGCCAACACTACTTCATCTACTCCTCTCCAACCTACTTCAACACCTTAAGTTTCAATACCTTTTGGAACCATATCCAATCCCAAAGAAAAACAACCTACTTCTAAAATAATTACTACTTATGTACCTAAACCATCTGCAACCACTATAGATGAACCCCCACAAATTCCAAAAACACTTCTCTCACAAATTATAAACCAAACTAAAAATACAACATTTGATTATCCTACTGTTACAACTATTGTACAACCATCTGAACAAACACAACTACCAATTTCTGAAATAGTTCCCATTGAATCTCAACCAAATCAACAAGAAAATCCCCCTTTGGAAACAATAAACTCCATTCACACTTCCTATACCATTATCATTCCATAAGCTCATGATTTTCCAGAAGACACAACAACACCAACTCCACCCCCTCAACCTAACATCATAAATGAAAATGTCACTAACACCTTCACGGAACACATCAGAAAAATTAAACCAACAACTCATGATTCCTTTGACCAAACTATATGTTGGCAACAATTTTGGTAAAACCTAGAGTGTTCACAAGTTGTCACATATGATGTCTTAACATAAGATATCTTGTACCTGCTGGATGTTTAAAATATAATTATGCAGGATTTTTCCAGGATGTCAGACCCGATGTCATGGCATCTGTATATAGAACATTCAGTCTGAATGTTATGTATTATGTGATTGTGGTTTTAATGGAAATCTGTGTATGATTGATGAGTTAATTGAACACGCTATCAATCAGTAATTACAACGTGATTAACTTATTTTCCAAAGAGATCTAATCAACTGTCATGAGAAGATATGAATGGAAAATAGTTTTAGGGTTTTATGATGTCCAAGCCCAGCCAAATGCTTCTATAAAAAGAACATGGAAAACCTAATTTGATACACAAGAAATAACGAACGAAATATTGAGAGAGAATAAGGGTTTAAGTCTTGTGTGGTCGTGTGTATTGTAAGCCATTCAATTCATCCATAGATGATTGAATTGGTCTGATTTTTGAGTTGTAATTTGTCACTCAAAGCTTTTAAGCATGAGTGTGTGTCTACTTGATTGAAGCTGCTAAGTAAGATCAAGTGTGTGTCTTTGAAGAGTGTCTTCTTTTCATTGTAATTCTTGTTTAATATCACTGGTGTGATTGAGGGGGAGTGAGTGGGATCTCATATCTAAGAGTTCTTAGGTAGAAGTCACACGGGTAGAGATTAGGTGAAAAAGACTGTAACTTGTGTTGTTTACTGAGAGTCTTTGAACTGATTCTATTTTAGTGGATTTCCTTCCTGGCTTGGTAGCCCCCAGACGTAGGTGAGTTTGCACTGAACTGGGTTAACAATTGCTTGTGTATCTTGCATTATTGTTCTTTATCTTTTATCCTGTTTGTATTGTTCAGATATTAGTGTCGTAACATTACCTTCGACATCTCATATCTGATACCAGAATTTCAATTGGTATCAGAGCAGGCATCCTGCTCTGGTTCTGGGTGAGATCTAGGGACGATACTTTCTGGTACTATGGAGAGAGATGGAGGATTTGTTCACATGCCACCTATTTTGGATGGATCCAACTATGACTACTGGAAACCTCGAATGGTAGCCTTCCTAAAATCTCTGGATAATAAGGCTTGGAAGGCTGTGTTAACAGGCTGGGAACATCCAGTAGTTATTAAAGGAGAAGCTACAACTGATAAGAAGCCTGAAGAACAATGGACCAAGGAGGAGGATGATCTAGCCCTTGGAAATTCTAAAGCATTGAATGCTATATTCAATGGAGTATACAAGAATATCTTCAGATTGGTAAACAACTGTGAGGAGGCTAAAGATGCTTGGGACATTCTCAAAACCACTCATGAAGGAACCTCTAGAGTGAAGATGTCTAGACTACAGCTGCTCACTACCAAGTTTGAAAATTTAAGGATGAAAGAATATGAAAATATTCATGATTTTCATATGAATATCCTTGAAATTGCTAATGCCTCAGGAGCCCTGGTAGAGAAGATGTCAGATGAAAAATTAGTAAGGAAAATACTCAGGTCACTCCCTAAGAGATTTGCTATGAAGGTGACAGTCATAGAAGAGTCTCAAGACATCTCCAATGTGAGAGTTGATGAGCTAATTGGATCCCTACAAACATTTGAGATGGGAATGTGTGATGGATCTGAAAAGAAAGCCAAAAGCATAGCCTTCAAGTCAAACACTGAGGAGGAAGAGGAGGAAGGTGGTCAAGATATTGATGAAGATCTGGCAAATGATGTAGCAATGCTGGGAAGACAGTTCAACATACTTATGAAAAAGATGGATGTAAGATCTAAGGCTAATGTCAAAAACATCGCATCTGACATCAGTAAATCCAACAATGCTGGAAGAAGAACAAGGTCAGATGAAAAGCCCAAAGAAGGAAAAGGAGTTCAATGCCATGAATGTGATGGATATGGACACATTAGAACTGAATGTGGGACCTACCCCCAAGAAACAGAAGAGGAGTCTTGCTGCCACTTGGTCTGATGAAAGTGAAACAGAAGAGTCTACAAACCTTGTGACTGCCTTGACTGGAAGATGGGGTTCTGATGAAGATTCAAGTAATGATGAAGTAACCTTTGAAGAGTTGGCCACTACCTACAGAGATTTGTGTCACAGAAGTGCAGAAGTGTGTCGACAAGTTGAAATCCAGAAGAAAGTGATAGCACAGTTAGAGAATGAGAAGGCAGAACATGTGGAAACCATCTCCAAGTTAAAGACTGAAGTTGTATTCTTGAATTCTCAACTGGATGAGATGACTAAGTATGTAAGAATGCTAAACAATGGATCTGACACCTTATACAAAATTCTCCAGACTGGACAAATAGCAGGAGACAAGTATGGCATTGGGTTCAATGAATCTAAGCCTGAGCGCAACCACATTGGTAGCAAACCAAAGTCCAAACCTAACTGCAGTCACACTGGGAGAAAACCAGAGATGTCACATCATATGTCACAACATCATAAAGGAAGATAGAAGAAAGGGAAACACCAAATATGGAGATGCCATTACTGTGGAAAATTTGGCCACATAAAACCATTCTGCTATAAGTTGTATGGCCATCCTAGTCCTACTCATCATCAACCTAGACCCAAACATCACAGACCTGTCAACAAAAAGAAATGGATTCCTAGGACTAATGTTACAAGCCTGATAGCTCACACTTCCTTCAGAGTTTCAGCCAAAGAAGATTGGTATTTTGACAGTGGGTGCTCCAGACACATGACTGGAAACAAAAACCTGCTAACTGGCCTTCATCCTCATGCCACCAGCTATGTAACCTTTGGTGATTGAGCCAAGGGTGAAATCAAAGGGAATGGTAAACTTGACTGCCCTAGAGTTCCTGACCTTGATAATGTCCTACTTGTTAAGGGATTGACTGCAAATTTAATAAGCATCAGTCAACTGTGTGACCAAGGCCTAACTGTAAACTTCACCAAAACTGAATGTTTGATTACTAACAAAGAAAATGAAGTGATCATGAAAGGAGTCAGGTCTAAAGACAATTGCTACATGTGGAGTTCTCAAGAAACTGGATATTCTTCAATGTGTACTTTAGCCAAAGAAGAAGAAGTGAAGATATTGCATCAAAGATTGGGCCATCTGCATCTCAAAGGTATGAAGAGGATTATATTTGTTGAAGCTGTTAGAGGAATTCCCAACTGTAACACCCCAAAATTTGCCCTCCTCATTCATGCATTCATTTAGCATTTCATATTGCATTTCAATCAGAATTAGATCCAAGAAACTTTTTAAAATATATATATATATATATATATATATATATATATATATATATATATATATATATATATATATATAATAGAAAAACTTGGACTTGGACCTCTCTCATTCGAGCCCACAAAGCCATGAAAATCAGGTTATAAAAGAGGGAGATCAGACAGAAAAAGGAAGAGAAGCAAAATACTCTGGGGTTTCCTTGAAACAAAACCCTTGACAAAACCTGGAGAGAAACCTGACAGAGAACTCAGAGCAACCCCCAGGCAGCTCTGAAAAATTCAATCTGACTCACACACTTTCATCTCACGCAAACCCTAACATTGCCTTGCAAACCCAGCCGTGCCATCTGATTTCAACCGATCTCTCCAATCAGGTTTGCCCTATTCCCATTATTTTACGCCTTCAATTTGGATGTTCTAAATGTGTGATGTATTATGTTTGAATTTGGAAGTGTGGATATCGTTAGGTTTCGCATATGCATGAATGGGTGAAACCTATGCCTTGAATGTTTAATCACATGATTTCTGAAATGTACGCCACAGGGTTTGAGGTTTCTGAAACCATAATGTTATCCATGAAAAAAATGCTTATCGTGTTTCACTAACCCTTTTGTTGAGATTTTGTGAGGGCTCACAGACTCTTGCAGAGATGGTTTGCGTGGTTTTCCCACTTTATTTGTGGGATACCCCCTGGAGGTTCATTTCGATTACCTGTACTAACTCACCTTTCTTTGATGGCATTAGCTTGGGAGATCCCTGGGTTTCTTACTCCTTTAATTGGTGTTACTTCGGATCTTTATCCGTGTGGTACTTTTACCTCTTTTCCGCATTTTATCGCTTTCTTAGCTGGAAGACCTCGATAGGAGGCATTTGTTTTCTTTTGTTTATTTACTTCTGAGCCCCTTGTTGGCACATTTACTTTATACATGTTTGTTTTGTATGTGTTCGTATCCCTGCAGGTAGCGCGGTTCCTTCGTCAAGGACTGCCTTTTTTCCCTTGAGCATCCCAAACCCTAAAACCCAAAGCAACACGTTAACTCCTTCTACTACAGGCGAGTAAGTCTCCAAAGGTCGAGCATCCGGTAGATTGCGTAGTGACGTCGTTCGTCCAAAACCCAATCCATAACCCCATAGTTAGCCGAACTACGGCTTGCTCTGATTCTCATTCCATATGAGATACGTAGGCATAAGACGCGATGTCTTAGCGAGCACACATCCCCCCAACCCATAGGTCAGTCGAGCTACGAAGACTCTGATTCTCATATTCAGATGAGATACGTATGCAGTGGATGCGACATCCGCGCGAGTCATTTTCATTTAACCCCCTTTTTTTAGTAAATAACACATTAGATAAACCCACACCCTTTAGACAAGAACTACAAAAGTGGATCCCGTAGAGTACTACGGATGCGTAGGGGTGCTAATACCTTCCCTTCGCATAACCGACTCCCGAACCCAAGTTTTGGTTGCAAGACCCCGTCTTGTCCTTTCCTTTTTCAAGTTTACTTCGAGCGTTTCCTTTCCCTCCTTTGGGATGAATAACGCACGGTGGCGACTCTTCTGTCATTTTCTTTCGCCGGTTGTTTTTTCGCGCACTGTATTTTTCAGGTTGCGACAGCTGGCGACTCTGCTGGGGATTGAAAGAAGTTGACCTCTTGCTGGTCCATCTTCCCTAAGCGAGTCCCTCCTAGATTGTGTGATTTCTTGTTTATTGGGTGTTCATGCTTTTGTACCTTTATTTGCTTACCTGCTTGCATGCATCTGTTGTATATGTTGGATCTGTTTGTTTGTTTGTTGGGATGGGGTGTTCTATGAGAGATAAGCCCATTACCCAGGCTTGAGTGTACACACAGGTTTTAGAGTGGATAATCATTAGGCTTGCGTGGCGTGTTGCTACGTTAAGTCGTTCGTGAAGAACCACACCCAGACGAGGTTTCTTTTGGATATATTATGTCTTACGGGTGTTCCGTAACGGCATGATGTTCCTCTAGAAATCATCGACTCTGGTGACCATTTCCCGAGAACTCAGTCGAGGCATCTCCTCTGAGACGTGATTATGTTAGCTCTGGTGGGCGCATTCTCGCTGCTCAATCCGAGGATCCCGAGACTGGGAACTTGCTATTAGGATGTCCTGTTGAGGGGAGTCAATGGAGGTTTTTTGTCTCGTAATAATACCAAACCTTCAGTGGTAAACGTATTATTCTCGACTGAAGGGCTGAAGCTGACGAACTTCTGTTCTTAGAACCTACCAGTGAGGGGCGGGCTAAATTCAGGAAACCTTAACCTCCAACCAACCCAGTTTTCTGGAGCAGAGTTTTAGTCTTGTATTATATTCCTCAATGAATTTCTCTCCAGGCAGTGCAATCTGACAGATGTTCAAGCGGATCCATCAATTCTGATTGACATGCCTTTGCATTGCATAACATCATCTGCATATTTGCATCCAACATCTCATGCTTATTCATTTGCAGGGTATTCCCTTTCAAAACGGGGGTGCCTTAAAACTGAACAAGCAGTGCATCGCATACCATGCATATTAACCCTTGTCTGTTTTGCAGGTGTCACCGCAGTGTCTAATGTTTGTTCCCTGTATCAGGCAATTATTGGTCCCAAGCGAGTCCACAGGTACCCGACAAAGGAAAATCGTCCACAGCTAGCGATGGACCAAGTACAGAAAGAGCTGGCTGATATGCGTGAAAGGATGGATCAGTTCATGACATTGATGACTGGTATGGCAGAAGGCCAGGAAAAGCTGAGGGAATTGGTTGAGCAACCGAGACCCGATCCGGAGGTGGAGATACCAAATGCTGAGGGAAACCCTGGTAACCCTGGGAACGTTGATAACCCTGTGAACACTGGTAACGCGGGTAACGCAAATGCTGATGGAAACCCGGGTAATGTTGGCAACACAGGGAATGTTGGAAATGGTATTGGCGGAAGGTACAATTTGAATCAAGGAATTCGGATTAACGGGCGCCCCGTTACTGAAGATTATCAGTATGATCAATTTTCTTTGCACGACGAGGCCCTCGAGACCACTCGCCGTATGGATGAGCTTGCTGAGAAGCTCAAATCTTTGGAGTCTCAAAATTCCTTAGGCTTTGATGTCACAAATCTTGGTCTGGTTCAGGGAGTAAGGATTCCTCACAAGTTCAAACCCCCCACTTTTGAGAAATACAACGGGGCTTCTTGCCCATGCACTCATCTCCAATCTTATCTGGGAAGGTTAGGAGCTCACACGGAAGATGAAAAGCTATGGATGTACTATTTTGAAGACAGTCTAACTGGAGCTTCTCGTGAATGGTATTCTCATTTGTCTCGTACTACCATCAAGAGCTGGAAAGACTTGGTAGAGGCTTTTATCAAGCAATATCAATACAACTTGGACATGGCTCCAAATTGGACCTTGTTGCAAGGTATGTCTCAGACTGCCAAGGAAACCTTTAGAGAGTATGCCCAGCGTTGGAGACAGATTGCTGCGTCCGTCCAACCCCCTATGTCTGAAAGGGAGATAGCGGACATGTTCATGAACACTTTTCAAGGCAATTATATTGAGAGATTGGTTGCTTGCCCGTCAATCAGCTTTGCAGAGATAGTAATTGCTGGAGAAAGAATCGAGAGTCTGTTGAAGATGGGCCGAATTCAAGACAATAGTGCTTCCAACTCATCAGGTCCCAAGAGACAGTTTGCTGGTTATAGTCAGCGAAGAAAAGAAGGCGAGGCAAGAGTTGTGTATGCCGGCAGAGGCAGGGGTAGAGGACGCCCTAATTATTATCAAGATCAAGTGGCCGCAGTCACTATTCCAACACCTGTTCCTCAACCGCAATATCATCCGCAACAACAACCCAGGTACAACAATCAACAACAAGGAGGTAATCCGGGTCAGCAGAGACACTATCAACAACGTCCAAGGCAGACGGACCGGGTCATCGAGCCAATCCCAATGCCTTATTCAATATTACTTCCCAAGCTGATTGACATGAATCTGGTTACGTTGAGAACTCTGGCCCCACCAATCGATCCCAATAATTTGCCTAGAGGTTATGATGTCAACGCCAGATGTGCTTTTTACTCCAATGCACCTGGCCAAACTACAGATAATTGCAAGGCTCTCCAGTTAAAGGTACAAGATTTGAGAGATGCCCAGGCTATCAATTTTGCTCTGGTGCCTAATGTTATCCAGAACCCGATGCCGGCTCACGACGGGCAGAGGATTAATGCTGTTGATAGTGGGGAAACTTTGAATTTGGTTTCTGATGTGACTAAGGTGAAGACTTCGCTATCGGTGGTTAAAGACCGACTTCTGAAAGGACAGATTTTCCCGGGCTGTGGGGAAGAATGCAGAAATTGTCAAGCTGCCGAAAACGGATGTGACAGTTTGAGAAGGGATATTCAGCAACTGATAGATGAAGGTTGTCTTCAGTTCGATCAGGCCCGTCCAGTGAAGAATGATGTATCGACGGTGACGTTTTATTTCACTCCTGAAGAAATATATGTTCCCGAGAGACTCGCTCCGACAACAATATATTTCCCAGAAAGTACAGAACCAGCAGCGGTGAACATCGAAAGCTCAGCACCAGTTACAATTTACTCTGACAGCCCTCAACCGACTTTGGTTGGTCCGATCACCATCACAATACCAGGACCCGTTCCGTATGAGAAAGACAGTGCTATCCCGTGGCACTATGGGGCTGATATCTACTGCCAGGGGCAGAAAGTTAACGAAGAAGACATTGACATTGGTAGCTCCGCTGTAGACAATGTTTGAGGGGTTGGTGGCTTCACTCGCAGTGGACGCCTATTTGCACCATCAACATTACGCGCGAATACTGAAGCCGAGGCAGCTGCCAAGGCTAAAGGGAAACAGATGGCCGCCGAAGAGGTTACTACTGAGGAAGATCCTCCTAAGACCGCATTCGAGAAGGAAGTGGATGGGTTTATGAGGATTATCAAGAAAAGTGACTACAAGGTAGTCGACCAGCTAAATCAGACACCCTCAAAGATCTCCATTCTCTCACTATTATTGTGCTCTGAGGCACACAGAGCAGCCTTGTTGAAAGTACTGAATATGGCCTATGTTCCACCAGAGATAACTGTTAACCAGCTGGAGTCGGTAGTTTCCAATGTAAATGCTAGCTGGGGGCTAGGTTTCACCGATAATGACCTGACATCTGAGGGCAGGAATCACAACAAAGCCTTGCATATCACAATGGAGTGCAAAGGGGTGATGCTTTCCCATGTTTTGGTTGATACAGGCTCTTCTTTGAATGTTCTTCCAAAGAAAGCCTTAATGAAGTTGGATTGTGATGACACCATCCTGAGGCCAAGTAACTTAGTTGTGAGGGCTTTTGATGGCTCTAAGAGAGCTGTCTTTGGCGAAGTTGAGTTGCCAGTTAAGATTGGACCGCAGGTGTTCAAGAGCACCTTTTATGTGATGGATATCCAGCCTGCCTACAGCTGTCTGCTAGGTTGGCCTTGGATTCATGTTGCCGGTGCTGTTACTTCTACCCTCCACCAGAAGCTCAAATATGAACTAGAAGGTCAGGTCGTCACTGTCTGTGGTGAAGAGGATATTTTTGTTAGCCACCTGTCTACATTTAAGTATGTAGAGATGGACAGCGAGATGCACGAGATGATGTGTCAGGGCTTCGAAGCCATAAACATCAATGAGGTCGCGCCCGAAGCTGTCTTTTCACCTGAGTTTGAGAAGGTCGGGACTTCTATCTCTTCATACAAGCAAGCTGTCGAAGTGGTTAAAGCTGGTAATGCCCAAGGCTGGGGCAAATTTGTGGAGCCAATCATCAAAGAAGACAAGTTTGGATTGGGGTATGCTCCGGGATCTCAGAAGAATGAAACCGGTACTCTCTCCAGCGGGGGTTTGGTTTCTCCCCACATCGTCAATGCTGCAGATGAAGACAAGGCTGACAGCGACTGTGACTTAGATAGCTGGATTCGCCCGTGTGTCCCGGGAGAAAAGCTCGACAATTGGTCGTCTGAAAAAACCATCTGGGTTAGTCTACTGAAAGAGTGATTTTTATTGTTTTCCTTTATTACATGCATAATAAAGTCTTACACTTTGCCCAAGGTGTAAAGGCTCATTTGTAGGGCCATCCATTTAGTTACATTTCACAATTATTTTTATCATCAATAAAGGACGACTTTTGCAAACAATTTTGTGTTCTCTTTCTTTCAGTTTTTTTTTACTTTTACAAAAAAAATGGCAATGTTTCTTTTTTCGTTTTTTCTTTCTTTCCAAAAAAAAAATCTCTCATTCTAAGGTAAAGCATGATCCTCCATCTTGCAGAGCGGACCACCCGGATCTCACTACTAACGACACTGCTATGGCCAAGTATGACTTTGACAATCCTATCTATTAAGCCGAAGAAGGGGTTGAGGAAGATTATGAATTGCCTGAAGGGTTAGCCAGATTGTTGAAATAGGAGGACCGAGCTATTACACCTTATTAGGAGGTGATTGAGACCGTCAACATCGGTACCGCAGACGACAAGAAAGAGATCAAGATCGGGGCAAGTCTACAGGCCGAGAGGAAAGACCATTGATCATGTACTTGACTGTGTTAGAAAGGTCAATGGGTTGTGTGCTCGGTCAGCATGACGAGTCAGGTCGAAAAGAGCATGCAATATACTACCTTAGCAAAAGTTTACCGACTGTGAACAAAGATACTCATTGCTCGAGGAAACTTGTCGCGCTTTGGCATGGGCTGCTCGCCGACTGAGACAGTATATGTTGACTCACACGACTCTATTGATATCAAAAATGGATCCAGTCAAGTATATTTTTGAAAAGCCAACACTTACCGGAAAGGTTACTAGGTGACAAATGATACTGACAGAGTATGACATCCAATACACTTCACAAAAAGCCATCAAGGGAAGTGTCCTGTCAGACTATCTTGCAGAGCAACCGATTGATGATTACCAACCTATGAGGTTTGACTTTCTTGATGAGGACATCATGTTTCTCAAATCGAAAGATTGAGAGGAACCACTCCCGGAGGAGGGGCCTGACCCTGAATCCAAATGGGTTATGATGTTTGATGGGGCGGTCCACGTCAATGGTCGCGGAGTTGGTGTAGTGTTGATCACACCGGAAGGGGGTTCATATGCCATTTGGTGCCAGAATAACTTTTCCCTGCACCAACAATGAAGCCGAATACGAAGCTTGTATCCTAAGACTTGAGGAAGCCGTCAATATACAGATTAAAACCCTGGATGTATACGGGGATTCAGCTTTGGTCATCAATCAAACCAACGGGAAATGGTGCTATGCTAGAACTGGGTACCCAGAATTGACGTATCTCGGTCAGAGACGAATGAAGAAAGCATTTGGTCAGAAAGTGCGCCCTCGGGGGTATCAAGTCGGTGAATTGGTACTCAAAAGAATTCTTCCTCCCAACACAGATCACAGGGGCAAATGGACACCGAACAACGAGGGTCCATACGTGGTTAAAAGAGTTTTCTCTGGCGGAGCTCTGATGCTAACAACCATGGATGGCGAAGACTTCCCGTCCCCTGTCAACTCAGACGCAGTTAAAAAATACTTCGCATAAAATAGACCCGCTGGACAGTAAAAAGAATAGTCCAGGCAAAAAAGGGCATCCCGACGAACCAAAAAAAAGAATAAAGAGGTTCGGGCAAAAATTAGGGATATAAAAAAAGAGTACACCCGGTGAGTCGAAAACCCAAAAGGGCGGCTCAGGCAAAAATGGGTATCCCGGTGGATTGAAAACCCGAAAAGGGGGCGATCCAGGCAAAAGTTAGGGAATAAGCGAATGACTGTGATCTGAGTTCATCAGTGTTATATCATCGTTTCATTCAATCCGGCAATCTTCGAAGGTTAAAGATCGACTAATCATCCACTTCAGAAAGCAAGATGAGCAGAGCGTCTTGAGGACATACGAGCCATAACAGAGTCGAAACTCGGTGGGACCCCGTATCCCCATTGCCATTAGGATAGTTCTCTTTTTATAGCGATCACCTCTTTTCAGGGATCAGCTTCCGGATACCCTCGCCTATTCCTGGCACAAATTTTCTCCCCAGTAAGAGTCGAATAATTCAGTTAAAGAGCCTCTTTATTTTTCATTTATCAGTTTGTTTGCAAAAATGTCCGAATTTTTGATAAAACATATTGCATATGAACATAATGGTGGCTTTTGCAGATGATTTGCACAGGAAAACATTTAAAATTGCTTTGAATGTGCTTAATCCCGGACGGTGAATTCAAACCGAGTAATTCCCCCGAGGCATACGTGTATTTTTTGTTGCAGGTCACAGGAACCGGATGCCAAGTCATGAATCCTCATCCCCAAGTGGTTGACAAAGTCTCTCCTTAGCAGAGCATGTTCCTCAGCAGAGCATGTTCCCCAACAGAGTTGACAGTATCCAGACTGTCTAGCCCCAGTAGAGTTAACAGTATCCAGACTGTCTATCCCTAGTAGAGTTGACAGTATCCAGACTATATATCCCCAACGGAGTTGATAGTGTCAGACTGTATCTTCCTAGCAACAGCGGAGTGGTTGCATAACCAACAGATGAGAGGGTGGTGTTCCTAGTGTTCATCTCATTCCCCAGCCGATTATTTTTAACAGATTTGTTAATCCCCAACTTGAGGGCGATTAGCAAGTTCATATCCCCAGCAAAGGTCGTTTCCTACGACATTTCCCCAGGAAGTGTTTTCCCCACAGACTCTCCTCACAGAGCCTCGCCGAGCAAAGTTTCCATAGTTGATACTCCCCCCGCAAGGTCAACTTTTCAAGCAGCCAATTTATTTTTGGTGGCTCATTGGTCCCGGCAGACGGATCATTCCCCACAGAGCATTCAAGGATTGATACAGCGATCTGTTCCCTACCGGAGTTTGCTTCCCCAAGCAGATTTCTTTTTACACCATGCATAACATTTGCATTTGCATGCATATCATATCAAGCATACACATAAGCTGATAAACAGGTTCTTCCAAGCAGACTGAAGAATTACTTTACAACCGAGGTCATGAGATCCAACCAGAGGATCAAGCGTGAGTGATCCAGCCTGAGGGTCGTTTTGAAGATTCAGCCTGAGAATCGTTTTCCAGTGATCCAGCCTGAGGGTCATTTCGAAGATTCAGCCTGAGAATCGTTTTCCAGTGATCCGGCCTGAGGTTCATTTTGAAGATTCAGCCTGAGAATCGTGTTCCAGTGATCCAGCCTGAGGGTCATTTCGAAGATTCAGCCTGAGAATTGTGTTCCAGTGATCTAGCCTGAGGGTCATTTCGAAGATTCAGCCTAAGAATCGTGTTCTAGTAAGCCAGCCTAAGGCTCAATTTGAAGATTCCCCAGTGAAGTCGCCTACAAGCTTTATTTCCCCAGCAAGCCCAAGTCTAATTGAGGAGTCGTTACAATATGTTCTAGCCCGAAGAATATGTACGAAGCCCAAAAGTGGAATATTCTCGAAGGTGCATATCTAATATGAAGGTTGGGTATAGATTTCAAAAGAGGGCCAACCAGCGCATGCCTCAGATGCGGGATCCTAATGATGGGAATTTATCATCAAAATAATCCAGATCTAGCCAGAAGATCGAAGTAGATTCAGCCAGAGAATCGAAACAAAGAAGATCTAGCCAGAAGATCAAAAATCGCAACAATTCAGATCTAGCCAGAAGATCGAAGTAGATTCAGCCAGAGAATCAAAGGAAATAGATTCAGCCAGAGAATCGAAACAAAGGAGATCTACCCAAAAGATCGAAGAAGATCTAGCCAGAAGATCAAAATCGTATCCAGCCCGAGGATCAAAATTAATATCCAACCAGAGGACTAAATTGAGTATAGGTTTAGCCAGAGGATCGAAACTCCAGATTAAACCAGAAGACTGATTCAGATCCAGCCAGAGGATCGGAAGAAAAATAAACATCGCGGTGTATTTCCGCGTTTTTGTGGTGTTCTCGGAGCGCAAATTTTCGATCTGTCTTTGGTATTCAATTACAGCTCACCCCGTTTGTCTGATAAGCTATTCGCTTTCATCTTACTCGGGTTAGCTGATGATTGAATAGGGGCAGTTGTAACACCCCAAAATTTGCCCTCCTCATTCATGCATTCATTTAGCATTTCATATTACATTTCAATCAGAATTAGATCCAAGAAACTTTTTTAAAAAATGTAATAGAAAAACTTGGACTTGGACCTCTCTCATTTAAGCCCACAAAGCCATGAAAATCAGGTTATAAAAGAGGGAGATCAGACAGAAAAAGGAAGAGAAGCAAAATACTCTGCGGTTTCCTTGAAACAAAACCCTTGAAAAAACCTGGAGAGAAACCTGACATAGAACTCAGAGCAACCCTCAGGCAGCTCTGAAAAATTCAATCTGACTTACACACTTTCATCTCACGCAAACCCTAACATTGCCTTACAAACCCAGCCGTGCCATCTGATTTCAACTAATCTCTCCAATCAGGTTTGCCCTATTCCCATTATTTTACGCCTTCAATTTGAATGTTCTAAATGTGTGATGTATTATGTTTGAATTTGGAAGTGTGGATATCGTTAGGTTTCGCATATGCATGAATGGGTGAAACCTATGCCTTGAATGTTTAATCACATGATTTCTGAAATGTACGCCACAGGGTTTGAGGTTTCTGAAACCATAATGTTATCCATGAAAAAAATGCTTATCGTGTTTCACTAACCCTTTTGTTGAGATTTTGTGAGGGCTCACAGACTCTTGCAGAGATGGTTTGCGTGGTTTTCCCACTTTATTTGTGGGATACCCCCTGGAGGTTCATTCCGATTACCTATACTGACTCACCTTTCTTTGATGGCATTAGCTTGGGAGATCCCTGGGTTTCTTACTCCTTTAATTGCTGTTACTTCGGATCTTTATCCGTGTGGTACTTTTACCTCTTTTCCGCATTTTATCGCTTTCTTAGCTGGAAGACCTCGATAGGAGGCATTTGTTTTCTTTTGTTTATTTACTTCTGAGCCCCTTGTTGGCACATTTACTTTATACATGTTTGTTTTGTATGTGTTCGTATCCCTGCAGGTAGCGCGGTTCCTTCGTCAAGGACTGCCTTTTTGCCCTTGAGCATCCCAAACCCTAAAACCCAAAGCAACACGTTAACTCCTTCTACTACAGGCGAGTAAGTCTCCAAAGGTCGAGCATACGGTAGATTGCGTAGTGACGTCGTTCGTCCAAAACCCAATCCATAACCCCATAGTTAGCCGAACTACGGCTTGCTCTGATTCTCATTCCAGATGAGATACGTAGGCATAAGACGCGATGTCTTAGCGAGCACACATCCCCCCAACCCATAGGTCAGTCGAGCTACGAAGACTCTGATTCTCATATTCAGATGAGATACGTATGCAGTGGATGCGACATCCGTGCGAGTCATTTTCATTTAACCCTTTTTTTTTAGTAAATAACACATTAGATAAACCCACACCCTTTAGACAAGAACTACAAAAGTGGATCCCGTAGAGTATTACGGATGCGTAGGGGTGCTAATACCTTCCCTTCGCAAAATCGACTCCCGAACCCAAGTTTTGGTTGCAAGACCCCGTCTTGTCCTTTCCTTTTTCAGGTTTACTTCGAGCGTTTCCTTTCCCTCCTTTGGGATGAATAACACACGGTGGCGTCTCTTCTGTCATTTTCTTTCGCCGGTTGTTTTTTCGCGCACTGTATTTTTCAGGTTGCGACACCAACTTGAAGATTGATGAAGGAAAAGTCTATGGGGAATGTCATATTGGAAAACAGACAAGGATGTCACACCAGAAGCTCAGACATGACACCATTTCCAAATTTTTGGAACTCCTCCACATGGATTTTATGGGACCCATGCAGGTAGAAAGCCTTGGTGGGAAGAAGTAGGCGTATGTAGTGGTGGATGACTTCTCCATATACACCTGGATCAATTTTATAAGGGACAAATTTGAGGTGTTTGAAGTCTTCAAAGATCTTTGTCTCAAACTTCAAAGAGAAAAGGAGAGTCAAGTTATCAAAATAAGAAGTGATCATGGGAAGGAATTTGAGAACAACAAATTTGTTGAATTCTGTTCTTCAGAAGGAATTCATCATGAGTTCTCATCTCCCATTACTCCTCAGCAAAATGGTGTGGTGGAAAGGAAAAATAGAACCCTTCAAGAATCAGCCAGAGCTATGATTCGTGCTAAGAAATTGCCCTACCACTTTTGGGATGAAGCTATGAACACAGCCTGCTATGTTCACAACAGAGTGACCTTGAAGAAAGGGACTGCTACAACCCTATATGAAGTCTGGAAAGGAAGAAGACCTACAGTCAAATACTTCCATATGTTTGGTAGTAAATGTTATATCTTGACTGGTCGTGAACAAAGAAGGAAGATGGATCCCAAAAGTGATGAAGGAATATTTCTGGGCGATTCAAAAAAGAGCAGAGCTTATAGTCTTTAATTCCAGAATAAAAGTAATGGTGGAATCTATCAATGTTATGGTTGATGACCAACAGACTGATGTCACAGACGATGTTGAGACATCTCCAAATGATCCCCCAGCTGATTTCTCAGACAGAAATAATGAGAGTGAACCTCCTCAAGCTGCACCTGAAGATGACAAAATCAACAAAGGACCCTCCATCAGGATTCAGAAGGATCATCCCAAAGATCTCATTATAGGAGACCCAAATAAAGGGGTCACAACTAGATCAAGGGAAGTGATCTCACATGGTTGCTTTGTGTCCAAGATTGAGCCTAGAAATGTCAAGGAAGCATTGACTGATGAGTTCTGGATCAATGCCATGCAGGAGGAGTTAGGACAATTCAAGAGGAATGAAGTATGGGAACTGGTTCCTAGACCTGAAGGAGTAAATGTCATAGGTACAAAGTGGGTGTATAAGAATAAATCTGATGAACAAGGGGTGATTACCAAAAACAAAGCAAGATTGGTAGCACAAGGATATACTCAAGTTGAAGGAGTGGATTTTGATGAAATTTTTTCCCCTGTAGCTCCTCTTGAGTCTATTAGACTATTGCTTGGAGTGGCATGTATTCTGAAATTCAAACTGTTCCAAATGGATGTAAAAAGTGCCTTCTTGAATGGCTACTTAAATGAGGAAGTATATGTTGAACAACCTAAAGGATTCATAGATCCAAATCTTCCAAAGCATGTGTACAGATTAAAGAAAGCACTTTATGGTTTGAAGCAAGCTCCTAGGGCTTGGTATGAGAGACTCACAGTGTTCCTCACTAACAATGGATACAGGAAATGAGGTATTGACAAGACCCTATTTGTGAAGAATGGAGGAAAACTCATGGTGGCACAAATATATGTAGATGATATTGTGTTTGGTGGGATGTCAGATCAGATGGTCGAACATTTTGTCAGACAAATGCAATCTGAGTTTGAGATGAGCTTTGTTGGAGAGCTGACCTACTTTCTTGGGCTACAAGTCAAGCAGATGGAAGATTCTATCTTTCTATCTCAAAGAAAATATGCCAAGAACATTGTTAAGAAGTTTGGCATGGAGAATGAAAGTCATAAAAGGACACCTGTTCCTACATATTTGAACGTCTCCAAAGATGAAAATGGTGTTAGTGTAGATCAAAGTCTATACAGAAGCATGATAGGAAGTCTGCTATATCTCACAGCAAGCAAACCTGACATTGCATTTGCTTTAGGTGTTTGTGCTAGATATCAAGCTGAACCAAAAGTCAGTCACATAAACCTAGTGAAGAGAATACTGAAATATGTCAATGGCACCAGTGACTATGGGATGTTATATACTCATGGATCTGGATCTATGCTAACTAGTTACTGTGATGCTGACTGGGCTGGATGTGCTGATGATAGGAAAAGCACATCAGGAGGATGTTTCTTCTTGGGGAACAATTTGATATCATGGTTTAGCAAGAAACAAAATTGTGTGTCCCTATCCACTGCTGAAGCTGAGTACATAGCAGCTGGAAGTAGTTGTTCTCAACTGGTTTGGATGAAACAAATGTTGACTGAATACAATGTCACACAAGATGTCATGACATTGTATTGTGACAACCTGAGGGCTATAAATATTTCCAAAAATCCTATTCAGCACAGCAGGAAAAAGCACATTGATATTCGTCATACTTCATTAGAGAACTTGTGGAAGAGAAAATCATAGAACTGGAGCATGTTACTACTGAAATGTAATTAGCTGACATATTTACAAAGGCTTTGGATGCTAATTAGTTTGAATGTTTAAGAGGGAATTGGGGATTTGTATTCATGAGAATTTATAGCAATTAATTTGGAGTGGAAAAGGGAATAAAAATATTGTCTGCCCACTTAAAAGAAAGTTCCCCATTTATGGTAAATCATTACCTAGTATTGGAACTAGCATCTATACCATTTTCACACGCTACCTCAACATAACCACTTCCATCTTCATCAAACTGCTTAGACCATCTCTGCTAGGGCAACAAATTTTTTCTCAAAAGTTCAACAAAATGTCACAACATCCCTCATCTTCTGGTTCAAAACCCACTCACAAAGCAAGGACTCCCTCCATGGAGTTTCTGGATGAAGACGTTTTAGAAGTTATTCCTCTTTCTGTAATCCCATGCGACGCCCCTGGTCCATCTTCTACGGCAGGAAACAATCAAGGTAACAACTCTGATAACCGTCCACCTAAGGATGATATGCATTATACAGATCGTGTCATTAGGAACCTAGTAACAAGGATCCTAAATGAAGGACACTCAGTCAAGGGAGTTTCGACTCCTCTGTCTAGAAGGGACCCCTCACCTGAGGTGGAACCTCAAAATGAGAAAAATGATGATTCATCTAGGTCAGAGAAAGACATTGCTGCTGAGGGACTATGTTCTCTAGGTAAAACCTTGCCTAGTAAGAAACCTGTAAATGCTTCTCAGTCTAACAAGCATGAAACTGCTGAGAAGGTGATTGATTTGGAGGAAGAGAGCTCAAAAGAGGAAGATGAAACCTTGGTTCATCACTTGAAACCAAGTGTTGCAAAGAAAATGAAGACCAGGAAAGGCAAGGCTGTGACTGAGATGTTGACAGCCAGAACTAGTAAGAAGGTTGCTGCTGTAGGTCCTTCAAAATCATGGAGTAAAGTGGAAGTCAAGAAGAGAAAGGTCAGAGAAAGTTCTGATTCTGAAGATGATGTCGAAGACGATGTCCCAGACATCTCTCCTGCTAAAAAGCAAGCTGTTAGAAAATCTCTAGCTAAGGTTGCAGTTGTGCATTTGGACAACGTTTCCTTCCATCTGGAAGATGGTGCAGCCAAGTGGAAATTTATTATATAGAGGAGAGTTGTTGTGGAGAGGGAACTAGGGAAAGATGTTGGGGAAGTGAAGGAGGTTATGGAGTTGATCAAGTCTGCAGGTTTATTGAAAATAGTTAGTGCATTACCCCAATGTTTTAAAGGTCTGGTGAAGGAGTTTGGGGTGAATATCCCTGAGGATATTTCTGACAAGAATATCAAAGAATTTTGCAAGGTGTTTGTGAGAGGAAGGTGTGTAAGGTTCTCCCCAACTATAATCAATAAGTTCCTAGGAAGAGGAACAGAAGGAGCTGTTGAGTTAGAAGCCACATACAATGAAGTCTGTAGGATAATCGTTGTTGGTCAAGTCAAGGAATGGCCAAGTAAAAAGCATCTATCTAGTGGCAAATTAACTGTAAAATATGCTATCTTGCATAAGATAGGTTCAGCCAACTGGGTGCCAACAAACCATATCTCAACAATCTCTAATGTTCTTGGAAGGATAATCTATGCTATTGGAACCAGGCTCAACTTTGATTATGGAAGGTTCATGTTTGAACAAATTGTTAGACATGCCTCCACTAATGCTGTAAGGCTGCCAATTGCCTTTCCCTCAATCATTTGTGGAATAATTTTAAGCCAGCAACCTGGTATTTTAAACACAAGTGATATCCCCAGTAGAAGTTACAAGTTATTTGAAGGCGGTCATGTCAATGACATTGTCATGACATCTGCAATGAAGAAGCCAGCCTCTCAAGGTGGCCTGATTGCTCAATTGAAAGAAACCTGTAAGGAGTTGGAAACTGGGATTAGGGTGGCTAAGGCTAGGAAAGAGGCTTTAGAGGTTCTCATTAGTAGCTTGGAGCAAGAAGAGATGGATAAGGTGGGTGAAGCCAAGGAGACAGATGCCCACACCTCAAGTGAGAGGTCTAATTCTCAAGATCAATCTAGTGGCAATTCTGGATTTGAAGGTGAAGAAGATGCTACCTCCTCAGACTAAGTTGTGGTGGTGATGGTCCCCCTGTTTGAATGTTGTGTGTTCTGGATGCTTGGATGCTTGGATGATTTGATGTTTGATGTTTGATGTTTGTAGTTTTTTTTTGCAGTCTTTCTGATGCCATGATGTAATATTTGGGCTCTTTATGAATTCCCTGGATTCCTGATTATCGCAGCTAATGCAGCTGTGTATAATTATGGTTATGTACCACCTGACATTTATGTTTTAACATTTTATATGTTATAACATCCTTTGTGACATTCTCTGCTGGACTGATTGACATTTATTTTGTCTAATTGGTCACTTTGGTCTATTTTGACTAAAAAGGGGGAGAAGTTATTATGTGGAGAGCTGCAGTTAATGTGTGGAGATGTGGAGAGCTGCAGTTATTATGTGCTGAAGTAACTAGCTAGGCTAGACAGGTGACAACTGATGTTGAACAGAAGAATGTTCTGTGTTGTACAGGTGGTTGTACAGGTGATGTTAAAGGAGATGTCAGAATGTGATTCTGAATGTTACAGATGTTGAAGGAAATGTCAGAAGGAAATTCTGATTGTTACAGGTGCAGTTGATGTTGAAGGAGATGCATGTGTTGAACAGACTTAGGGGGAGAAGAAGCACCCACGTGTTTAATGTGTGTATTACTAGTTGCTATTATAGCTAGTAATTGCGTGGTTATTGCTTCTTCTGCTGCTTAACTGCTGATATGTGTATACTCTTGTGAACAAATGGACTGATATATGTTTTAGCCAAAATTTGCCAAAGGGGGAGTTTGTTGGTTCTAAGTGTTGGCAGTAATTTTGGTAAAACCTAGAGTGTGTTCACAAGTTGTCACATGTGATGTCTTAACATAAGATATCTTGTACCTGTTGGATGTTTAAAATATAATTATGCAGGATTTTTCCAGGATGTCAGACCCGATGTCATGACATTTGTATACAGAACATTTAGTCTGAATGTTATGTATTATGTGATTGCGATTTTAATGGCAATCTGTGTATGATTGATGAGTTCATTGAACACGTTATCAATCAGTAATTACAACGTGATTAACTTATTTTCCAAAGAGATCTAATCAACTGTCATGAGAAGATATGAATGGAAAATAGTTTTAGGGTTTTATGATGTCCAAGCCCAGCCAAATGCTTCTATAAATAGAACATGGAAAACCTTATTTGATACACAAGAAATAACGAACGAAATATTGAGAGAGAATAAGGGTTTAAGTCTTGTGTGGTCGTGTGTATTGTAAGCCATTCAATTCATCCATAGATGATTGAATTGGTCTGATTTTTGAGTTGTAATTTGTCACTCAAAGCGTTTAAGCATGAGTGTGTGTCTACTTGATTGAAGCTGCTAAGTAAGATCAAGTGTGTGTCTTTGAAGAGTGTCTTCTTTTCATTGTAATTCTTGTTTAATATCACTGGTGTGATTGAGGGGGAGTGAGTGGGATCTCATATCTAAGAGTTCTTAGGTAGAAGTCACACGGGTAGAGATTAGGTGAAAAAGACTGTAACTTGTGTTGTTTACTGAGAGTCTTTGAACTGATTCTATTTTAGTGGATTTCCTTCCTGGCTTGGTAGCCCCCATACGTAGGTGAGTTTGCACCGAACTGGGTTAACAATTGCTTGTGTATCTTGCATTATTGTTCTTTATCTTTTATCTTGTTTGTATTGTTCAGATATTAGTGTCGTAGCATTACCTTCGACATCTCATATCTGATACCAGAATTTCACTATAATCATTTGATGCTGAGAAAGAACCTGAACATGAGCCTATCATTGGCCCTAAGGAGATTGATGATCTAGTTAGACAGTTTGAGTCAGAAGCGAATGAGTTTCTACACTCTGTGATGCAACATTGCGCATAATGTGTCAATCCTGCTTAGAGTGATGCTGCTTGGGCTGGGTTCAAAAGATGGATGAATTCACGTTCCTGGGAGTTAAGAGAACTTTGCTTCAAAGATGCTCAGAAGATATTTCATGAAAAGTTGTATTGAATCATATATCCTCTTGTGGATATGTTTAGTCCAAAACCTCTTCCTACTCCTAAAGCTGAAGTTGAAACAAAAGTTACTCTTCCTCCTCCAGAAACTGAGATTGCAACTATTTTTGGAACAAAGCTAGTGGTGGAAGTTGAACCCATTACTCTTGTGTTGAAGACTCTAGAAGAGCTCAAGCAAGATAATGAGGTTGTTATGACTCTCCTGGATAAGAAAGACGACATGTTCAAGGAGCAGGCTCAGTCTAATACAAAGATTGAAGGACTGCTTCAACTTATCTTGTCAAGATTGCCTCCCCCAATCTATATCTTTATCTTTATGAATTAGATGATGTTTCCTTTGTCTTTATCTTTATTCTTTTATATTTATCTTTATCATTTTTATTGATGACAAAGGAGGAGAAGAGTGGACACGATTTTGATATATTTATTTCCCTTCTAATCCCAAACATTTTTGACTTTGATACTTAATTCTAACATTTCCCACCCTGATTACTAATCTGGGAACTTTGATAAAGTTCACCGATATTGTTAAGAAGACCCTTCTCAATCACATTAACCAGGTCTTTCAGAAGTTACGTTAACCAGACCTTTCAAAATTATTCAGACTATCAAGTTTTTAACTTCATAGTCAAACAAGCGTTAACCAGGCTTGTATGATTTTTAAACCAAGATCTTATACAAGCTAGTTTCCAACCAGGCCTTGATACAAGAAATTGAGAATTTCTAATCAAGCTCTAATACAAGGAATATGTCCCATCTAGATCTGATAAAAGTTGAACCAGGACTCTAATACAAGATAGACTCTTGATAACCAGACTTTCTGATAGAACACATTATGATACGTGAAGTCATGAAAGTTCAAATTAGAAGAAATTTCAACCAGGCTTCCTCGTACATGGAAGTTACTTCTTTCATGCTGATTGAAATGTTTTATGTGTTAAAATTATTTAAATTCTTAAACTCGGGGAGAGCTTGCAAACACAACTCTAAAGTTTTAAGTTGAGAAATAATTTCAATAGTATAAAACTCAGGGGGGGCTTACAACCTCACTCTGATTCTTTTATGTGATTAAACCAAGTAAAAATTATTCATCAAAATTCATGGTTTTGTCATCATCAAAAAGGGGGAGATTGTAAGAACAAGATTTGGTTCTATATCTGGCCTTATGTTTTGATGATAACAATACATAAACTCTTAGAAAACAATTTTTTACCCTAATGGTTTTACTTAGTATGCAGATACTAGATACAAGTTCTGACTCTGAAGAAGTGACGTGTGACATCATCAGATTCTAAACCTAGTGCACTCTGACTCTGCGATGTGTGTTCTACAAGATATTCAAGCTCTGTACTACTCTACCCAACGCTTCTGAGCATTGTCTATCCAAATCTTTATGACTCTGAAGCTTCTGACACTGTCAAGCTCTGAAGTCTTGCGCTTAAACAACTCTGATGAACTGTGTCACCAGAGTCTAAAAACTAAGTTCTGATGAACTAGATAAAGACTCTGAAGACCAAGTTTCTGAAGATTCTCTCAACCAGGCTCTTATTCTTCTTTCTATACATGCTTCATCACCTTTTTATCAGGAGCCTCTGAATATTGAAGATAAAATCAAAAGGTTTTACGTGAGAAAATAGTACACGTTACAAGATCAAATATTCCTTCCACTACACTAATTTTGTGGGCTAAGGACTGTACTATTGTACTATTATGTCTCCCATTTTCATAGACCATTATGCAAGGATACAATTACATTTGTGTATTCCACTTCTACCCTCAAATGGATCTCCTTACTGCCTATATAAAGGAGTCTTATAAGAATGGAACAGTAACCAAGCAAACCAAGTGCTAAGAATATTATTACGTGAATATTGCATACTATGAATAGCTTTGAGAGAAAAGAAACATACACACAAGGAAATTTTGTTCATACTCTTCATAGAATATATTTTGTGTGAAACACTTTGTAACTCATTTGTTTATTCTACTTTCTTAGAAGCATTTTATAAACACAATTTGTATCTCAGTCTCTATGGTTGTATTTCCTTGAGTGACTAGGGTTTAGTCATAATTACTCAAAAAGAAATTGACAGTTGGTCTTTATGTTGTAATCAAGTTTAGTTATAGTGGATTAAGTCCTTGTGATAAAGCAAAATAAAATTGTCGGGTGAATTGGAGGTGGCTTTGTTAACAACGAACCAGGATAAAGATAATTATGTTCATTATTTTTGTTCTTATTTTTATGTTTGTCACCTTGGGTTGCAAAAGTTTTTGTTCTTGAAACCTAATTCACCCCCCCCCCCTCTTTCTGGTGTTTCCATTACCTACAACTGTAACATATATGAAATAGTGAAATATCTCACAGGGTGTGATGGGACTGGAGTACTCTTGTTTGAAAAAAGGAATCAGGATATATTATTTTGTTCTTTACTTTCTACACTTATTTTTCAGCATCTTTACATTCACATCAGTTCTAAAAAGTTAAGAACATAATCTCTAAAGATACCAATTAAGAAAATTTCAATAATTCCAATTAATCTAATTCACCCCTCCCTCTTAGATACATTTCATACTTACATTTTCCATAAGAGAAGGTTATAGGTAACTTATTCCTAAAGATCCAGAAATGGCTTCCGCAAATCGGGTTTTAAGAGACGGTGGTAGCAACAACCAACCTCCATTATTTTGTGGTGAATACTTTGAATTTTTGAAAATACGTATGAAGGCACATCTCAACGCACAAGGATGAGAATTTTGAGATGCTATAGAGAATGGTTTGTTCGCTCTTACATGTGTTGTCAACGAAGTTGATACAACAAAGATCAAAAGTTCATGGGATGCAAATGATAAAAAAAAGGTCCTCTGCAAGAAGAAAGCAATCAACTTACTTCCAACGACTCTAAACATGGATGAATTCTTCATTGTTTCTCAATGCACAACGATAAAATAACTATGGGATATGTTAGTAGTCACTCATGAAGGAAATGCCGAAGTAAAAAGATCAAGATTGAACACTTTATGTTAAGAGTATGAATTGTTCAAAATGCAAATCGGTGGATCAATCCTTGACTTGTAGAAAATTTGTGTACACTTGATCTCAATTGGTAAGACTTTTACTAATGATGAACTTAATTTTAATGTAATTATATCTTTAACTAGGGAATAACAACCAAAGGTGACAACAATATCTGAAAAGAAGAGTCTATCCACCATGTCATCTGCATCATTATTCGGAAAACTTCAAGAGTATGAAATTGAACTTGGAAGACTAGAAAAGCATGAGATTCAAGAGAAGAAATCCAAAGGTATTGCTTTAAAAGTTTATTTAAGGGAATAATTATAAGAATATGTTATGGATGAAGATGATAACTTCATGCTTCTTGTAAAAAGGTTAGGCAAGTTTTTCAATAATGATAAATCCTTAAACTTTTCAAAAAGAAATAAATTTTTCAAGAAGACATAAGCCTCTACATCAACACAAAATTTTACTTGCTTTGAATGTGGAAAGCAAGGACACATGAAGGCGGATTGTCCAAAACTTGCCAAGAAAAGTGGTCATAAAGGAACAAAGGAATCAAAGTCTGAAAATGCCTATATTGAATGGCTTGATAATAAAGTAAGTTCATCATCTGATTTGGAAAACAAAGAAAGCTTTGATCTTGCATTGATGGTATCACACCATTTCGATGATGAAGAAGATGAGGTTAGTAACGAATAAATTTCTTATGATAACGATGCACAAGGAGCAATAGATGAATTACTCAATGAGTTTAAAATTCTATACAAAACAGTGTCAACTCAAAAGAAAAAAAATATCTCTTGAAGAAAAGATTGACACTATGCAAAAAAAAACTATGATAAAGAAAAACAAAATTATTTTAATAAAGAAAAACATAATTTTACATGCAATGAGTGTAATTCACTTTGTTTTCAAATTTTCCAATTAAAAAGAGTTATTGAAAGATATGAAAAATGACAAATTGGATTGGAAAATGTCCTTAGTAGACAAAGATATTCCAATGACAAAAGTGGACTTGGTTATTCAAAATTTGACAAACCAAGTACTAGTAAAACCATATTTGTTAAGGCAAGTGAGCAATCCAATAAAGATAAAGTGAATAAAGTACAAAATAATCATCATCATCCTAAGAAAAGATTTATTCGGAAAAAATCTTTATGTTCCCAGACATTAAAGCAATTTTAAAATGAGAATGATTTCTCAGCTAAATAAGCTTGAATTAGTTAGAGGCTTACCTAAACTGAAGTTTTCTTCAGATGCTCTTTGTGAAGCATGTCGGAAAGGCAAGTTTTTTAAAACATCTTTCAAAGAAAAAATTGTTGTTTCTACCTCTAGATCGTTAGAACTTCTACACATTGATTTGTTTGGGCCAATGAAAATTGCCTCTATTAGTGGTAAGAAGTATGGATTGGTCATCATTGATGACTATAGTCGTTGGACATGGGTAAAGTTCTTGAAACACAAGGATGAGTCACATTATGTGTTCTCTACCTTTTGCTCACAAGTGCAAACAGAAATGAATTGCAAAATAGTCAGACTCAAAAGTGATCATGGTGGAGAATTTGAAAATAAGAATTTTGAAAATCTTTTTGATACAAATGGCATTTCTCATTATTTCTCATGTCCTAGAACTCCACAGAAAAATTAGGTTGTAGAAAGGAATAATAGGATATTGCAATAAATGCCCCCCACCATGATCCAAGAAACTAATATGGCTAAGCATTTCTGGGAAGAAGCAGTTAACACAACATGTTATATTCTGAACAGGAATTCTATTAGACCTTTTCTGGGTAAGACTCCTTATAAATTATGGAAGAATAGAAAGCCTAACATTTCTTATTTCCATCCTTTTGGGTGTGATTGTTTTATGTTGAGCACTAAAGAGAATCTTGGCAAGTTTGATTCTAAGGCACATAAGTTCTTATTGTTAGGATATTCTAAATGCTCAAAAGGCTACAAAGTCTTTAACACTGAGACATGAATTGTCGAAGAATCAATTCATGTTAGATTCAATGATAAGCTTGACCCTAAAAAGTCAAAGCTAGTTGAGAAATTTGCAGACATGAAGATCAATCTTTCAGAATCCAAGGATAACGATTATGGAGATAAAGAATCAGAAGACAAAGCTAAAGAAGCTGAAGCAAAAGACTCAGAAGCGACTCAACTAGAAGTTATTGTTGGTCCAACTCATCAGAAGAAGAGTAGACTAAGAACTAATTATTCTTAAGAATTGATTCTGGGAGATAAAGATGCACCAGTCAGAACTCAGTCTTCATTTAAACCTTTTGAAGAAACTTTTATGGGTTTGGTATCTCTGATAGAGCCCACATCTATTGATGAAGCTCTTCTGGATAATGAATGGATTCTGGATATGCAAGAAGAACTGAATCAATTCACCAAGAACGATACTTGGGATCTTGTTCAAAAACCAAAGGGTTTCCATGTCATTGGAACCGGATGGATATTCAGAAACAAGCTCAATGAGAAAGGAAAAGTCGTCAGAAACAAGGCTCAACTAGTTGCACAAGGTTATAGTCAACAAAAAGGTATAGACTACACAAAAACCTTTGCACCAGTTGTCGGGTTAGAGTCTATTCGTCTTTTAGTTTCGTTTGCAGTAAATCATAACATCATCCTATATCAAATGGATGTTAAGAGTGCATTATTAAATGGATACATTTCTGAAGAGGTGTATGTGCACCAACCCCCTGGTTTTGAAAGTTACCAAAACCCATATTTTGTTTTCAAACTGAAAAAATCGTTATATTGTCTGAAACAAGCTCCCAGAGTTTGGTATGAAAAACTAAGTAACTTCCTTTTGGAAAATAATTTTAATAGAGGGAAAGTGGACACAACGCTTTTTTGAAAAACCTTTAAGAATGATATTCTAGTTGTGCAAATTTATGTTGATGGTATTATTTTTGGTTCTGGTAATGCTTCATTGTGCAAAGAGTTTGCTAAGTTAATACAAGCATAATTTGAAATGAGTCTGATGGGAGAACTTAGGTTCTTTCTGGGGATTCAGATTGATCAACGTTTAGAAGAAACGTAAATCCACCAGAGCAAGTATACAAGAGAACTTTTAAAGAATTTTAACTTGTCGAAATGCAAGCTAGCAAAAACTCCAAAGCATCCTACATGCATTCTGGAGAAGGAAGAGGTAAGCAGTAAGGTACGTCAGAAGCTATTCAGAGGTATGATAGGTTTTCTCCTTTATCTAACCGCTTCTAGACTTGATATTTTATTCAATGTCTTTTTGTGTGCTTGCTTCCAATTAGACCCTAGGGAGACTCACTTAACTGTTGTTAAGAGAATCTTTAGGTATCTGAAAGGTACTACTAACCTTGGCTTGTTTTATAGAAAATCAAGTGACTTTAAATTAGTAGGTTATTGTTACGCTGTCTATGTTACAGATAGAGTAGAAAGGAAAAGCACTTCTAGAAGTTGACAATTTGTGGGAGAGAGTCTGATCTTGTGGTCTAGCAAAAGGCAGTCAACAATTGTGCTTTCAACATCCGAAGCTAAATATATCGTAGATTCTGGATGCAGCACTCAGATACTCTGGATGAAGAGTCAGCTAGAAGATTATAAGATATTTGAGAGTAACATTCCTATTCCTATGATAATACTTCTGCTATTTGTTTATCTAAGAACCCTATCTTGCATTCTAGGGATAAATATATTGAAATTAAACATCACTTTTTACGAGACTATGTTTAGAAGGGTATTTTTCACTTAAAATTTGTTGATACACACCATCAATGGGCTGATATCTTTACAAAACCCCTTGCTGAAGATATATTCGTTTTCATTCATAAGAACTTATTTATGGACTATTTTCTAGAATAAAAAGATGAATTTTAGAATGTTAAGCTTCTAGAACTCTTGTTTAGGTTCTAAGAATTTATTTGTTGATTTTGAGACATAAGCTTTCTAAAGTAAGGAAGTTTCATGAATCAGAAAGGTTCTGATCAGAAGCAATCTTACCGATTTGTCTTTTTGATTTTGAATAGTTATTATATTAAATGATTTTTATTTCGTTTGATATCATGTGGTTCTTAGTGGTGATAGGTGTACCACTTTCTGAGCATGCATGATGTTGGTGTGACACTTTGGGTTTTCTCTTTCTTGGGATTAGGTTAAATCGTTTATATTTCCCTATGATGGTTATTCCTTTTGTCGTCATCATTACTAAAATTTTCTATATAAACCCACTTCACTCACATTTCACACTACACTCACTTTACTCCCACACTTTCAATCTTTCAAACCTTCAAAACAGTCTCTATAACTGTTCATCATTCTTCATCTTCAAAATGCATCAATGGCTTCTCTTCAACAACAACAATCTTCTAATCACTCCATCATTGATGGAAAAAACCCTATTATGGAAGGTCTTCCTGAGTTAACTCTCAAACTCCTATTGATGGGCTTATGGTTCTTTGTGAAACCATTGACGACTTCAAAAACCTAAAGGACAACAATTTTAATTTCTATGAGGATATGGAGTTACAAGGGTGGAAGGGGTTCTTCGAAAGATTAACTGGTCCAGTGTATCCAGTGCTTGTGAAGCAGTTCTGGATACATGTTGTTACTACAAAGGGCACAATGACTTCCTTCATCATGAACAGGAAGATTGTTGTCACTAAGAAATCGATTGTTGACCTAATTTCTCACAACGGTTGTGAGAAAAGGGTTTACTATGTCAAGACTGATGCAAAGCTCGATGAAGGAAAAGGTTCAAGTGTTAAAGACCTAACTAATAAGTTGAGGGTACGGTTCAAGATAATTTTGGGTTGTATTCATCACTGACCCAACACCAACTCCTCTGATTACATCAACACTCATCAGAAGTATATGTTGTTATTTTTGGAAAAAGGGTTCAAGTTGGCACTTCCAGTGACCGTGTTCACGTTTCTCAGGGATTCTATTATAGAAACTAGAATTGGAAGTACGACAAAAAAGGGAAGCTTCATTTCAAATGGAAGGTTAATTTCTGACCTCCTGGTTGAAAATGGTCTTGTGGATGACCTTCTGGTCAGTGGTTTAACGTAGGAACTAGTAAAGGATGATGTAATGTTCTTCTGGGGGAAGAATCTCAATAGCATGGGTCTCATATCCAAGTTAGTCAAGCCAGATTACATTCCTTCAAAGGAATATATCTATGGAATGAGGATTCTGGTTGACAACTTCCCAATCTTCACCAAGATTGATCCTCCAGAAGTTTAGAAATATTACCTTGAGAGTTATAACAAAGACAAAATATATCCAATGGTTGATCCATACAACCTGCTAGAGAGTTATCCAGATGTGCATGGGAAGAGGAAGAAAGAGCCTCATGGAGAAGAATCTTCTGAACCGCATAAGAAGAAGAAGAAGGAAGATATGTTTTTGAGTGAAGATGAGGTGCCCCTCAGTGAGCTCCAGAAAGAAATGCTTCGGAAGGAAACTTCTGGTGTTATCCAGCGGTCTTCCAAGGCCTCTAACGCTCCCAATCCTTGGAAGTATTCTTCGGTCAGAAATATTTTTATTTCTGATTCTTATTTCTCTGAAAGTGTCTTACCAACGCAACCATCTCCATCTCTATCTCATAACACTATCCCCACTCATATTCCAATTCCACAACCACCTTCTACAAATATAACTTATGTAGAATCTGTTCCAGTTTTTGAAACACAACAACAACAACAACAACTATTACCACAAACACCACCTCCTTTACAGTTACTAAATTCATCCATTCCACCACCATCACAAAATATTTCTGCTACCCATCAAACTAATCCAAATACAGCACCGAGAAAATCTCCTTTGAGAGATTCTGATAATGAAGAGTCTGAGGGGATTCTAGAAGGCTTGTTCAACTTCGATCTAGAGCATATTGCTTTTGATTCTGATGCTGAACAACATTCTGACCACCTTTCTCTTCTTGTTCCCCACATCTATGGCCCCGACCCTAATCCAAACATTGCTGACTTTTCCATCAAATATCCTAGCCAACCCAAACATAAAGAACCTAACGTTGGTAAGATTATGAGGAAATTTGAGCCAGATTCTAAAATGTGCCTTCACACTACTATGGGGAATAATTTTCTGTCCTCTAATCCATCTGAAAGTGATTTGGCCTGGGAATCTTATAGGGGATGGGTAAATTCCAAGATTTTTAAGCTAAAAAACTTTGGACACAGTTTCTGAATAGAATTTCCATTCATGGTTTGCACCTGTAATGGCAGCCATATAGTTACGACGTGCTCCATCATGTCTTCCAGCTCCAAAAATTGTGGAAGAAGTTAAAGAGACTGTGGAAGATGTTGAACATCAAGATCTTCTCATGGAAGACACCTCTAATTAGCAAGACAAAGGAAAATAAGTTGCTTCTGAAGTTCAAGAGCCAGAACAACAAATTATTGTATCTGAGAATCAGATAGCTGTTGGAACTTCTTCTGGGGCAATTCCTGAAGTCGTCATGAAGAATCTCGTCGAAATGAAAGAAGAAAGTGCTTTGATCAGAAAGCGTATAGATAGGAAAGATATTCTGTTTGAGATGATTCTTTCTAGACTTCAGCTGCCTCCTCCGCCTCAGAACCCAAACCCTTAGTTTTCCAAAATTTTATGCACTTTTGTGTTTTTATTTTGTCTAAGTGTTTTTTGTTTCTACTTTTACAAATTTTTGTACTTCTGTACTTCTGGAATTATCAATGGAAATTTATTGTTTTCTCATTTGTTTTCTCACTTTATTTTGTCTATGTCTTTTTGATCGATGACAAAGGGGGAGAAACGTATATGACATTGATTTACCTATGTTCGTGAATCAGAACCCAATCAATTTTTTGCTTCTACTAACAACTACTTTGAAGAATAGTTTGTTAATTATTTTTCAGGGAAAGTCAAGAACGTCAGAAGCTCTTGAAGTGTTTTAGATCAGAACTTAAGTCACCAGTTTCTGAAGAAATGATCTACTATCTGAATCTGAAGTTTCAACTTCACCGTGTGAGAAAGATTTCCAACCAGGCATCTCACAAAGAACCAAGCTCTGAAGCTTCTTCAAAAAGAGTTCAACCAAGCTTCTGAAGTAAAGGTCATAATAATATTTATTTTTACAACCATTATTTTGGATAAGCTCAAGCAACTTCTGAAGACAAAACAAATTTTGATGGAAAATCATTCTGGTTCTTCAAAAGGGTTAATCAGGAAAGTGTTCTTTCATTCTGATTTTATCTTTTTAGGATTGTACATCTTAGGGGGAGCTTTGTTCTATGTAAGATCTATCTTTCCATGATCACCCTGTACAAAATTGTTCATCAAGATACATGGTTTTGTCATCATCAAAAAGGGGGAGATTGTTAGAAAAAGATTTGGTTATGCATTTTTACCTTGATTTTTGATGATAGCAATGTTGTATTTGTGTGAGAAAATTTTTGGTAGCCTAATAGTTTGTTATTGTATAGCATTAATAACCATTTCTGATTATGAGTTTATGACGCGCAACGTCATCAGTTTCTGAATATTGTGTTATGAATTCCACTTATGCGCTAATCATGAGAAGTTCTGAAAGACGTCAGGTTTCTATTGCAATGCTCTTTCTGCTTCTGTACTTATTCACTCCTGAGAAGTTCCGGAAAAACGCTATGTTGCTGCTGCTGCAATGTTCTCTCCGCTTCTGCTTCTGGATGTGACTTTGATTATCAAGCTTATGAAAAATGGAAAGCTTATGAAGTTTCGTTACTAAGATGAAGTTTATGAAGATCTCAAGCCAAACACTGACGCGGTCAAAGTTCTGACTGAAGATTCTGATATCAGCTTCATGTTTATTCTTTTCATGCTTCATCAACTATTTCTCAAAAGCCAATGAATTTGAAGATAAGATCAAGTGGATGTATGATCAAATAGTACATAGTACAAATCAAATATTCCTTCCACTCCTTAATTTGTGAGCTAAGGACAATACTATACATCACACCTGTCACTGGTATTATGGGTGAAGGACTGTACGATGTACCACTCTTGTCACCAATCCAACAGTGAAAATCCACTTTATTGGTATCTGCATTTTACCCTCAAATGGTCTCTTTCTTATGCTATATAAGTGGGACTTGGAGACTTGAAGAAAAAAAGAAGTACTACAATATTTTGACAAGTCTGTTTCTACGTGAAAAGCTATAAATTTTTGTACACAGTTTTATTTAAGTGTTTTGTATTTCATTTGTGTAAAATCTGCTTGTGTAGAAGAAACTTATAACATACAAATTCTTATTCAAACTGTTTGTTTATATTTTCCTTAAGGAGAATAGGTTTTAGTCGGATCCTTGAGAAGACAAAGGAAGTTTTTCTTTGTGTTTGTTTTGTAATCTGTTTGGTTATAGTGGATTAAGTCCTTGGGCATAAGGCAAAATCACCTTGGCGGATGGACTGAAGTAGCTTTGATTTCAAGTGAACCAGGATACTTGCGTCTTTATATCTTTGTTCTTAGTATTGTGTGGTATTTTAAGTTGGTAAAAAACTTTTGTTTTTGAAACCCAATTCAAATCCCCCTTCTTGTGTTTTTCACACCTTCATTAAGATCCACTCATTTCTCACACTATAAATTAACCTCATCTCTTGAATATTTCACCAAACACTCATCCTCTCTAAAACCTACAAAACATCAAACTTCCATTTTTAACTCAGAAGCAGAAATGGCGCCTTAAAGAAAGGATAAAGGCAAGGGAAAAGCTATTGATGACTCCACTGGCCCTGGACCTAACAGGCCTGAGAGATTGAACTTGGGAAGGTTAGTTCCTACTCCAAAAGAGAAGATTAATTTCATGCTTGTATTTAGAAACTGTGCACTGACAACTCCAAAGTATGGTAATCTATAATCTTTTCCTGCTTTTAGATTTGATTTTCCTGAGTTGCTGAATCTTCAAGGGTTATGAATACTTATTTCAGATTTTGGTCCTTGTTTTCCCAATTTAGTACGAACCTTTTATTATAAACTTTCTATTGCAACTGGTTGATTACTATCTATGGAATATATTGGGAGATGTTTGGATGCCTCTTTTAAGGATGAGAAAATTTGTCAATGTTTTACTTGTGACTGGGCTAGCTATGAGAAAAATAGATACTATTCTAGCATAAGTAGGCTGACTGATTAGGAGATCTTCAATAAGAGAGCAAGGATTGTTAGCTTTTATTCAAACCAACAAGTTTTATATTCGTCAAATCTATCAGTAAGTGACCGAAGGCTTCACTAATTCATTTGTTACATACTTATGCCAAAAAACTCTAACCATTCTCAAATTAATGATAATGAAATGCAAATCATATATGCGGTTAAGAACAAATGGCAAGTGAATTGAACTTATATTATCATGCATCATACGATACACCAAAAGAAGCTTTTCGGTGGTCTTCCTTATGCAAGGTTGATTACTAATATTCTATAATTTTTTCAAATTGATTTGCATGGAGAATCAAGGTTCAAAATGAATGCCAAGGAACATGACATAAACATAGGAGCAATAAACAAGAATATGAGAAATTTCAAAGACAAGGATGGTATCTTCAAGCACAGAGAGGTTGCATTATCTACTTATTCATCTTCTTCAATGCCCGAAGGAGGTACAACCAATCAAATGCTTTATGATAAACTTTGCCGCATTGAAAACTTTGTCACTTAAGAATTCCGTGATATCCATCTTGAGATAGCCAACCTTAAACGCAACCAAAACTAAGAGGGAAGTGAAGAGGATTCAGAGGAAGAAAGTGACTAGAGTGGCTAATATGTCTTTTCTTGTTTATGTCTATGTCATATCTTATTCTATGTTTATGTTTCCTTACAAGTTTCATAATTATGTCCTAGTCTATCATTATGTTCTCTTGCTGGTTTTATGAATTGCTTAAGTTTACTTATATATTGCTTATGTTTTGTAATGCTAAGACACGTTATGCTTTTGTTTCCAATATTATGTTTGACATATTACATTAGTATGATAACTTATCCTTCCATTTTATTTCCTATGCACATCTCTTTTTGGTTCTTTTGCCTTCTTTTTTATAATGACAAAGGGAGAGAAGAGTATGTTGTAGTTTACTAACCTATGCAGGAACAAAAATTAATTGAATTAAAATATTAATCTATCAAGGGGGAGATATCTTAGTAAGGGGGATTATGTTGCTCAAGTACCAATTTTAAAGCATCTTAATAAGAAATGGTTGTCATCATCAAAAAGTGGGAGATTGTGAAGACAAGCTTCCAACATTATTCTATGTTTTGATGAAGACAAGTATATCAAGATCAAATGCATTATCCAAGAAGGAAAAAGTTATAAGTTCAAAGGAAACTATGGTGACAAGACTTGATAACATGCACTCTTCAAAATAACATTGGACTTTATTGGATTGATCTAAAAAATAAGGTACAAGTTACAATTAATTTTTGTATATTACCATAGTACTCAGGAACAATCATGCATCCTTCATCTCTAAGCATTCAAACTCATTTTGAAACTTATGCTTTTGAAATCATATGGTTACAAATTGATTTTCATATTTTTAATCAACTGTAATCGGTTACACAAATGTGTTAATCAGTTACAAGAATAAAAACTTAACATTTTTGGAAAAACTTCAGTTGTAACCGATTAATCAAACATTGTAACCGGTTAGAGCCTAGAAAATTTTGTAAATTATTTTTTAGCTTCAGCTGTAACCGATTATGACAATGGGTTAACTGGTTAACACTGAAGTAGTGACACTTTTTCCTTTTAAATCTGATTCCAACGGCTACCAAACTCATCTATCAATCATGACAATAATTCATGATAATATACTTTTTCTAAAAGGTATAATTCAATTATAAATATCAATGATTTCAAATTTTCAAATTACACCTCTTTCAAATTCATATCTTTTTCAATTTTCATATAAGTGCCTTGAGCCAAAAACTTAGTGAAACTTTCGACATAAACTTTCATTGCATCATTAAGTTTCATTGATAAGTTCTGAGCATTTAAGTAATATACTTTGTCAATTATTTACTTGAAAGGGAAGATCAATTCTCAAAATTGATACAAGTACAAAATCTTCCATACTTATTCAAAATTCTATATTGTTCACTAAGTGTTAATGTTCATTGTACATAAGTGAAAATGGTGTGCTTTCTCTTATTTGTTATAAAATCAAAATGCGACATACCTTTGTGATTGTGTTAGATAGTTAAGAGAGTCAAGTTGATCGATCGTAACGTATCTGACATAATGAAATCTTTTACGGGGTGTGAGGGGATTGGAGTACTCTTGTTTAGAAAGAAGAATCAGGATATATCGTTGTGTTATTTACTTTCTGCAATTATTTTTCAACATCTTTACATTACATCAGTTCCAAAAAATTAACAACATAATCTCTAACAATATCAATCGATAAAATTTCAATAATTCCATTTAATCTAACTCATCCCCTCTTAGATACATTTCATACTTACATAGTGGCCAACCTCCATATTTGCTTTGCCAAAAGGGCCTGATAAAAATATTATTTTTCTTAAGTCCAATCCCACCTTTGTTTTTATTTAGGTGGAGCCTTTTCCAGCTACTCCAACATATTTTTCTCTCTTCCAACTTGGCTCCCCACCCATGGTTGCGAGTCAATCTATCTATGTTGGCAAAAAAATTATCTAGAAATTTTAGCACGCTAATAGCATAATTAGGAATTGCCCAAGCCACCACTTTGATTAAGATGTTCTTACCCACATAAGACAATTTTTCCTTCCAACCCGTTAATTTACCTCTAATCATGTTTAGAATATAATCAAAATCTCTCCTCTTAGACTTGTTAAGGTGGAAGAATTTATCCTGCCAACCCTACAATTTGACCTCCCATCCAAAAGTAGTGTTTTTACCTCGTGTTTATTGGATATTCTATGAGTTTTTTGAAAAACCAGTGTCAAAAGCATAATGTATACACCGGTTTTTAAAAAACAGTTGTGAAGTCATATATTTTTTTTCCATAAATCTATAATCTTATATCGGATTTTAAAAAAAAAACAGTGTAAAATCGTACTCCCTCCGTCTTATAAAAAGCGTTTCATTTATATTTTTTCATATCTCAGAATAAATGTCTCTTTATAATACCAATACAACATTTATTATTTTTTTCACTACTATATTCCTATTTATTAACTTTCATTCTTTTCAACAACTCCACTAACTATAATAAATAAGGGTATTTTAGAAAATAATAGTACTAATTTTAATCATTTTCTAAGAACCACGCAGAGCTCAAATAAAACACTTGTTATGAAACGAATGAAGTACCTTTTTACATTGAATTTTCCAAAATACCGTATAAAGTCATAATTTTTTGAAGAAAAACATATGACTTTTTATCTGTTTTTTCAAATATGCCGAACTACATAACATATTGGATTTTTTGAAAACTTCAATAGTATTGATTTTTTTCCTATCGAATATGAACTATCATTTTTTTTAATTCAAAAGATTACTAAAGATATCAAATTTATTAAAAAATCTGATATGTTAAATTCATTTTTTTATAAAAAAAATCGATAAAAATACATATTCGACTTTTTAAATACACCATCAGATTTTTTAATTGTTACTCAAACTTTTTATTTATTTTATCGGATTTGTCGTGCATATATTTTAACTTAACTTTTATCAAAAGTAATATACTCTCTCCGTCCCAAATTATAAGACGTTTTGCACCTTTTACGCAAATTAAGAAACATAATGACTCTTGTATGAGAAAGATAAATTATACATGACTTTACATATTGTCCTTTATTTATTATAGATGACAGATAAATTTAAGGAATTAGAAAAAGAAATAATAATAATTGATATAAGATATGTTGCAAAAAAATCATTAATGTTATATTAGAATTGTAAAATGATTTATAATTTGAGATAAATATTTTTAAAAAAGTGACTTATAATTTTTGACCGAGAGAATAGAAATTAACTATTTCCTCTGTCCCATAATGACGGACTCATTTGATCATTTCACACACATTAAGAAAAATGAATAAATGAAAAGTGAGAATAATATTTTTACTAAACTACATTTATCATGTATTAAGAATGATTAAAATAATATTGATTAGAAGATAAAATTGAAAAAAATACATTATTAATTAAAAAAAATATTTATTTTAATATACTCTTTTATTTCAAAGGAGTGATTGTACGAGGGAATAAAAAATTGTTAGATACCAAATCAAATTGTCGTAGTCACATCATAAATCTTCCTAAGGTGGGTAGGCATTCTGAATACTATTATAATAGACTTGTCGTGATTAATAAGCTATCGTGAGGTTTTCTCCTTGCTAATACTGAATATTACGAGAGACTTGTCATAATTAATAAGCTGTCCTGAGGCTTTCTGGTAGTCTTCAATTATATTTCGGAGCTCCCTAGCTTTAAGTATACTTAAGTTTTGGATAATCCGTAGGTAAAACTCATTTAAAAATTGATTTTATTTAAAAATAAGTGACATGTGATTAACTAATGATTGAATAATATTATACAAATAAACTCTAAGGTATTGATCTATTCCCAAATGAAAAAATATTGATGATTGTAGGTTTGTAGCTATACAAAACATTTACGCTGCCCTGGAAATTTTTTTGTATGCAAATATATTATTCTCATCCATATATTTGTTAAGTGTCAACAATGGTGGAAATCGTGTAACAGAATAACAGAAAAACTGTTAAGGGATGAAGAAGAAGCATTGTAAAGAAACTTTTCTTGTGTATCATTGATAAAAAAAAAGGAAAAGATTACAAGATAAGAGTTTATATACAAACACTAAGAGGCCCAATAAGAAGTAGCCAACTGTACAATATATTATCCTATAGTAAAAAGAATAAAAGAATAATATAAGCTATTCTAATATGCTCCCTCAAGTTGGACTATGCAAGCTGCAGAGTCCTAACTTGTGCATAAATGATGAAAAAGCTGGATAGTGCAGCGGTTTGGTGAAAACATCTGCCAATTGAGTTGCAGAGGAAATAGGAAGCAAGTGAATAAGTCTTGAGTTAATCTTTTCTCTTACAACATGACAGTCCAACTCAATATGTTTGCTTCTTTCATGGAAAGCAGGACTATGAACTAGATAGGTAGCATATTTGCTATCACAATAAACGGCTGCTGGTTGAGAAAAACTAATGTTAAAGTCATTGAACAAGTAATGTAACCATTGAATCTCACAAGTAAGAGAAGCTAAAGCTCTGTACTCGGCCTCAGTAGAGGATCTGGATACTATGTTTTGTTTCTTGGACTTCCAGCAAAGAAGAGAAAAGCCAAGAATCACACAAAAACCAGTAACAAATTTCCTTGTGGTGGGACACCTGGCCCAGTCAGAATCAGCAAAAGCACACAATTTAAGAGTGCTGGAAGCTGAGAATAGGATGCCTTTAGCCGGAGAAGACTTAAGGAATTTCAACACCTTAGTAGCAGCCTGATAATGAGAATCATGAGGTTTAGAAACGTAATGACTCAGATGTTACACAGCAAATGAGATATCTGGCCTAGTGTTGGTCAAGTAGATCAATCTTCCAATGAGTCTTCTATACAGGGTGGGATCAGCTAGAGGAGCCCCATCAGTAGGAGAAAGCTTGAGGTTCGGATCAAAAGGAACAGAGGATGGTTTGGCTGCAAGAAAACTTGTGTCCTCCACCAATTCAAGAGTGTATTTCCTCTGATTCATGAAAATTCCCTGAGAGGATCTAGCAATTTCAAATCCCAAAAAGAACCTGAGCTTACCAAGGTCTTTTATTCGAAATTTCTGATCTAAAACCTGCTTAACTTGTGCAATCTCAGACAAAGAACTTCCAGCAATGACTATGTCATCAACATACACTAAGATAGCAGTAAAACAATTATGGTGAGACTTCACATACAAAGAGTGATCAGCTTGAGGTTGAGCATATCCTAAAGAAATCATAAAAGATGAGAGTTTAGAGTACCATTGTTTGCTTGCCTGCTTGAGACCATATAAGGATTTTTGCAACCTGCACACCTTAGAAGAAGAATCAATAGAAATTCCAGGAGGCATTGTCATATACACCTCTTCATGGAGGTCACCATGGAGAAATGCATTGTTGACATCCAGTTGCTCAAGATGCCAACCTTTGATGGCAACAATAGACAATAGAACTCTAATTGTGGTAATCTTTGCCACAGGTGAGAATGTATCAAAATAATCAACTCCCTCCATTTGTGTATAGCCTTTAGCTACCATCCTAGCCTTATATCTTTCAATGGAGCCATATGATTTAGATTTGACCTTATAAACCCATCTACAACCAATGGGAACTTTACCAGGTAGGAGGTTAACCACTCTCCATGTATGGTTTTCTTGAAGAGCCTGCAGTTCAGCATCCATAGCCTTTCTCCAACAATCAAGTTTAATAGCTTGATTGAAGGTTTTTGGTTCAACAATAGAAGAAACAGAGAAATAGAAATGTTTGTATGAGGGTGAGCATTTATCATAACTAAGAACAGAAGATAAGGGATAGAGGACTTTGGAAGAATGTTCAGAGGAAGTTACATAGCAATGATAGTCTTTTAGATGTGGAGGAGGATGAGAAGTTCTAGAGGAATGTCTAGTAGGTAAAGGCTGAATGTCTGATGATATGAGATTATCCTGTGTATTCGTGACAGGTATGGGTGTAAGGATGTTATTTTGAGTATTTAAAAGAGGGTCACTAGAAGTAGATGCAGTAGGTTCACTAGAAGTAGATGCAGTAGGGTTGTAATTGGTCAAATCAGTGGGTACAGGGGAGACAAAGCTAGGAGAAGTAGGGCTAGCAGGATCTGTACTTGTAGAAGATGAAAAATCAGAAGATAAAGTCATGTTTGTACTATGTTGCTGACCAAAAGATGACTGAGATGTGGAAAGGAGGATATCATCCAGATTTTGGGCAGTGTGTAGAGATATAGCAGGGGGAGAAATGTGACTTTTAAAAGGAAAAGTGGTTTCATAGAAAACAACATTTCTTGAGATAAAGATGTCATGGTTTTCAAGGTCATAAAGAATGAATCCTTTGGTTCCTTCTTTATATCCTATGAAAACAACTTTTCTAGCCCTAGGTTGAAATTTTGTTCTATGTGCCTGGAGGGAAGTAGCATAGGACAAGCACCCAAAAACTTTGAGATGCAACATGACAGGAGGTTGCTTGAACAAAAGTTCATAAGGGATTTTATATTTTAGAAGAGGACTAGGGAGTCTATTGATGATATGCACAACATGCTGAATACAAAAGTTCCACAGATTTAAAGGTACATTAGAGTGAAAAAAAATTGATCTAGCAACATTGAGAATGTGTTGGTGTTTTCTCTCAACCACCCCATTCTGCTGGGGTGTCTCAACACATGTTCTTTGATGAGTAATACCTTTGGACAACAGAAAACTAGTCATGGCAATGAATTCTGTGCCATTGTCTGTTCTCAAGCATTTAAGGGTGGTATGAAACTGATTTTCAATGTAAGCTATGAAATTGATGAGACTTTGTTTGGTTTGATCTTTAGTTTTTAAGAAAATTACCCAAGTATGTCTTCTGAGCATTGGAATTCTGATTTCTGGGACGAGAAGAGTTTGTGCCTTGTTTAGAGGCATAATTGCCTTCATGTGCCTGAACCTGCAATGCAGAAGCATCTTCAGCAGAACCTGCAGGAGCAACAACACTAGATGCCACACTATCCATTTCACGTTCTTGTTGAATTACAAGAGAAAAAAGCTTTATTGATGTCAGGTAATGGATTCATCATCATGATCTGAGATTTGGACTGAGCAAATTTTTCAGATAATCCTTTAAGAAAACGTATAACGTAATCTTGTTCCCTATACATCTTAACAGAAGCTATAACACCACACGAGCAAGGGATTGCGCAAGAGCAAAAAGGAATTGGCCGGTAATTCTCAAGTTCATCCCACATTACTTTCAGCTGAGTGAAATAGTTAGAGACGTCGAGAGTACCTTGCCGGAACTTGTATAGATCTTCTTGAATGTCAGAGACGCGGAAGATGTCGCCGTGAGAAAACCGTATCTGCAAGTTGTTCCAAACGCCAGCGGCATTGTCAATCCATAGAATCGATTTCGCAATTGACTCCGAGATTGAACGCTGAATCCACGGAAGAACCATGGTATTACAACGAATCCATGACGCATATAGAGAATCAGATACCGGTGGCTTGGCTAGGGTTCCGTCAATGAACTTCTCCTTGTTCTTGGAGATCAGCGCCCAAGTGTGATAGTTCTTGTCCGTGAGAGGAGGCGTAGTGAGAACAAGAGCGGGATTCTCATTAGGATGAAGATAATACGGATTTGCAGAATTGGTTGTGAAATCGGCATAGCTCTGGTTTGCCATTGAAGAATCAAAGAAAACAAGAAAGAAAAGGTGTGATCGGAGAAGAAGAGGAAAAACGAGATCAATCGTTGTGAGGTAGAGTGTGGTCGTAAGTATACTCGTTTCCCCCACATGTGTCTGACTGTTGTGATAAATTATGTAGTGCGCTACCTATCACAAATGTTATATTAAATAAATGTTATGATATATATATATATATAGCTCATGCGTTTGAAATCCAACAACATCAATTTAATTAAAGCGCGAATATAATTAACATTTCATCACGGTTATATATATATATATATATATATATATATATATATATATATATATATATATATATATATATATATATATATATATATATATATATATATATATATTATAAAATATGTTGGTTGCTTGTTTTTCCTTACCCCTCAATAAACAAATACAACAATTCAAATTAATTTAGAAGATAATAATCTGAAAAATTAAATTATTCTTGAAAATAACTTAGACACTTCACTGTTTTTCAAATTGCATGCGTCTTCTAATTCATCTCTCGCTCTTTAACTTATAGAATTTGGTTCAATGGCACAAGTTGTTCAAAACAACAAATAATTCTCTTATAGTTTATTTTTCAAAGCATAAATTTGTTTACTAATTCTGCGTCATCATAATCACTATCATTATCATTATTTTAGTCGATGATGATGATTCAAAATTTATCAACAAATTTGATGTTTTGCAATATAAAATAAAAGAGAATGAACTATTGCTTTGAAGAACTTTGGGTATTGAACCAAATTTTATATGTTAAAGAACGAGAGATGAATTACAAGATGCGTACAATTTGAAAAACATTGATTGATCTAAGTTGGTTTTCAAATATGTCCTAATTTCCGATTATCATTTTCTAAATCAATTTAAATGAATGCATGTTTAGTGAGGGGTTAGTGAAACAAGCAAACTACACACGATATAATAAACTCATATGAAATTAAAAAACGAGGCAAATATTTTGAACAACAACAACATATCAACTCATAAAATGTTTCACAAACGTAACTTTTATTGAAAAAAATCGTGGAGAATTAAGACGAAGGAATGATCTACTTGTTTCAGAATGAAATCCACAATGAAAGGAGGATGAAGTTGAAATAAGAGCGGCGAACTTATGTCTCATGATCTGGATTTTTCACACAAGTATGCATCTTTCACATTAGCTTCGTCCTCCTTGTATTTTTTCTTCATAGCAACACAAATAATTTGAAAACTACACCTACAATTCAAAATATATATTATAATGTTAATCTGATTTGGAAACATAAAATAGCATGACATTGTAATCCTACAAAGCATGTTAACATGATTTTGAAACATAAACTAGCATGACATTAACAACATGTTAACATAAACGGAAATCCAAGTAATGTCTAATACATTGATGTCTCTATTGAACTCGTGTCTTAAATGTAATAAAATTGACCTAGACGCAAATTATATTTTTTAAGAAGAATACGAAAACAAAGATCATTTCATAGAGCAGATATGGTAACAAAGATTTTTATATTTTAAAGAAGAACTAGTGTCATACATGGAACAAATATGATAACTAAGACTCATTTCAAAAATAGAGATTAAAGTATAGATAACCCCAAAAACACGAAAATCATGCCAAATGAAAACCCCAAACCCTAAGCTTTATGTCAAATGAAAACACGAAAATCATGTCAAATGAAAGCGTGTGAAAAACAAAGAAAAATAGAAGAACCTATACAAAGAAAAATGGATAGAAAGCGTATGAATAACATGGAAGAAAACTTATGAAGAATAAGAAGAAGAATGATAAAGCGTATGAATTTAACTATATTTTAGTATGAAGAAGCTTATGAGAACATGTTAGCTGCATGTGAAAGAGAGAGAGAGAGAGGGAGAGAGAGAGAGAGAGAGAGAGAGAGAGAGAGATGTTAGAGTTTTGTTTTGAGAGTGACAACTATTATGTGCGAAAGCTTGATAACTTAGCTTATATATATGTAAAACTTATCACCACGACTGTTAACAAAAACCGTAATAAAATGTAAGTATTATTCACAATGGTGTCTGGTAATAAACTTAGTAATAATTATTTTAATATTAATATATTTATAAGACCATAAGGACAAGCCCTTTTTGTAACAAAAAATATAAAATAATTGTTGGTGTTGGGAATCGAAGCAAGTAACATTTCATTTATCACAATGGTTCTTATTAAGGACTATGATTAAATGTCTTTCAATAAAATAATATAAATTTAGGCGCGCAAAAATGAGTTGTTACTACGGTTGTTTAAATGGCAGTAGTAATATGGTGTTACCAAAGGTATATTTTGTAGTAATGTAGTCATCTCTTCTTTTCCCTTCCTTTCAAACAACCAACAAACTCCATCAAATGGTCCAAAAGAAAGCTACAAAAGATCTACTTGCGAAGCCCTAACCAGTAAATAATTTGATTTAAGACTGATGTAGCCACTGAGCAAGAAAGAAATAGGCGAGTTTCAGTTTCTTCTAGACCCACGCAGAGTGGACAACAAGGTTATGAGCACCTACCAACACCCCATGATTCGCAAGCTCATATATAGTTTAAATCTACTCCAAAGCAACCTCCACACAAACACTTGAATATTACTTGCCAAATTTGAAGCCCACAATAATCTAAACACCTTTCCTCTGTCTTCCTCACAATGGGAACCTGCATCAACAATGCCAGACAAACAATTATACATAGATTTTACAGAAAATCCTAAGGTATTGTGCTACCAAATAAAAAGAATAAGATGATTCTGGATTAGGATTAGTATGCACAAGAACTTATCAAGCTTATCCCATGCAGAACTCACCTCTTTACCCATACTAATATCATCAGAATTACTAAAATTACAAACCTCTTCACTATTGGTTCAATCCCCAACAACTTCAACCTTAAGCCTGAGACTCTAAAAATACTCAAAGAAAACTGGAAATAAAAATTTGAAAGGCGTTACCCCCCGCCATATGTGTCTCCAAAAATCAATGCACGGCTCATTTCCCAATTTACATGGGAAATTATTTTTAAACCAATTTAACTCCTCACCCCAAACTCCGATGGACAACCTTAGATCTCTCTACCAAATGGATGAGTTCTTCTTGCTTACAAACTACGATGAGTCAAGGAGGAGACCTTTAATATCACCATATTTGAATGCCAACAACCTGCTCAAAAGAGAATCAGACTTCAATAGAATATTCCAAGCCCACTTGACCAAAATGACTTATTGAACATTTCACAATACTTAATTCCTAACTCCCCTTCAATATTTAATTTGCAAATGGTAGACCAAGATACTGATTTAATTTTTTTCTTCTTTTCTTCACCATTCTACCAAAAAAGGTTGTTGAACCTTAATCATGTCTTGAACAATAACTCTAGAAGATCTATAGAATCAAAAACAGAATAGTGAAATTGAAATTAAGAATGAATTAATGAGAGATACATGACCACCAAGAGAGAGACTTTTACATTATATGAAAAGAGTATGTTACTCATTTTCATAAACACGGGTTCCCAAGCAGAGCGCCTTCTAGGATTTTCTCTGATTGGGATTCCTAGAAAGGAGAAGGGGAAGAAGTTAATTCTTCATGATAGGAAAGCTGAAGCTGCTTGTAGAAAGTCTGAGCCTACATTGAAACCTAAGATCTTACTCTTATAGAAATTTACTCACAGACCCCAAGCGAATTCAAATCCATGAAGCACTGATTTAATTTCCCAAATATTTTCCCAAGACGTGTTTCCCTTAATTATTGTGTCATCCGCAAACTGTGATAACCTAACTTTAAATCCTCCACTAGCTTAAAAGGATAAAAATACTCCAAGGTGCATGCATTTTGCATCGATCTTGTGATGCCCTCTGCTGCATTTAAGATTAAGAATGGTGAGAGAGGGTCGCCTTGACAAAGCCCTCTTTTTGATTGAAATTCTTGGGTTGGACTTTAATTCATTAGAACAAATATGGAAATAGAAAACACATAAGCACGCACCCATTTGATCTATTTTATCCCAAAATTCATACGTTTCAACACATAGAAGAGATAATCCCCAAATACTGAGTCAAAATTCCTTTCAAATTCAACCTTGAGAATGAATAACTCCTTCTTACGCCTTCTTGCAAAGTCAACCAATTCATGGAAAACTAGCACTTCATCCAACATGCTTCTACTAGATATAAATGTCGATTGAGACTTTGAGATAAGTTTCCCAATCACCCCTTTCAATCTTCCAACTAATAGCTTTTAAATTATTCTATAGAAGTTACAAATTAGGAAAATTAGTCGGTGGTCATTGAACTCTTGAGGATTATGAATATTTGGTATCAGAGCAATGAAGGATGTTGCTATTGCCTTAGGGAGATGGCCATGCCAGAAGAATTCGTTAACTAACTCAAATAAATCAAAATTAATGATATGCTAACATGCTTTATAGAATTCCAAAATAAAACCCTCGGGCCCTAGGATTTGGTCATTTGTTCAGCTCCAAACAACTTCTTTTATGTCATGAATTATAATTTCCTTTTACATATTAGAACTTTCTTCCTCATATAGCTCCTTGAAAGCTACTCCCTCCAAGTTGGGGTGCCTAAAATGATGCTCCTAGAACCTCCCTTTAAAGTTTTTAGTAGTTAGGTCTTTAACACCATCAGCACCATCAATCATAATATCGCCAAATTTTGGGGCAACTATAGCATTTCTTCTAAACCGGATTTTAAAAAAGAATGGAAACATATGGAATTCCTATCACTTCTCGCAACCATCTGCATCTAGATTTCTTCTTAATCATAGACTCCATGTAGTGGAGTTTTTTTCACACCAACTTTTGAGCCTCCCATATCTCTACGGATAACTCAATGCTGGAAGGTCAATTAGTTCCATTTCTTTGATGAACTCACAAAAATCATTCATTTGAGAGTTACGTTGATGAACATTCCACCCTCTCCTTTCACAAGGTCTGTTTATGGCGATGAACCCACCTCTAACACATCATTCTCCACCAGGAAACAAAGATTTGAATCTTAAAAGATCCGATCACAATTCCCTTTTCTTGATGGTGCTACACCAAAAATAAACATTAACTACATAAATTACACAATCTTTCTAAACCACTAGGATCCCCATAAACCCTTCACCTTCAAAGTTGAAAACATATCTAAAAGCTCCAGGTTTCCACATAATAAAGATTATGCCTGATCTTCCTAATTCCTTATTTGCAATCTAATGGACCTATTTCCATCCCAACAAGGATTTCACCAATAACTCCTCTCCAAATTGCACTTTTGTCTTGTAGCAGGCAAGTGCCTATTCTATCTAAAGTTAATTGTGTTATTAACAAATCTTGCTTGATAGAACTACCTACCCCTTGATGTTGTAAGACAATACATTCATTTAGCACCCAAATTTGGAACATCCTTAAATGATATCCTCTCTCAATCCTTTTGTTCAAAACGCTTGATATCTACCACATAAGCGCAATCATCATCTTCATCTCATATTCCTAAATCTGATGCCTTTATCCAAGCTTTGGTAGCCACAACCTCGTCTTAATTCTTCCAAAATATTTCATTTCCTTTTATGACGTCCCTATCCTAAGAAGATTCATAACTAATAGTTGACCCCCTAAAATATTTATTAGATGAGTGCTTAGATGACTGTGAATGATTAGGCTCAGGATAATTGATGATTTTTGGAGGGATTGGGGTGGAAAAGTATGAAGGCTTAGTGATATAAATAGTTATGTGTATCTGAGAAATGGAAGAAAGAGAATCTAGAGGCTTCTCAAATAGACCCCCATTGTCTCCTAAGTTTTTAATTTCCTTTTTGGTTGAGCCACCATTATAGGCGAGCTCGTAAGCCCATTAGTCACAGATTGGAGCCCTTTGTTAGAACAATATTTGGTTCTACATTTGGCCTTTATTTTTTATGATAACAATGCATTGTTTCTTATAGAAAAATTTATACACTAATAGTTTTTATCTAGTGTGTAGCTTTTGCTAACAAGTTCTAACTCTGAAGCAATAACGTGTGACGTCATAAGATTCTGGAATCAACACACTCTGACTCTGAGGAGATTCAAGTGCTTTACAAGATGTTGTCAAGTTTCAGAAAGCTCTTAAACAACAGTTCTGAGGAACATTCGTGTTAAAGATTCTGACTGTAACTCTGATTGAAGAGCCTCTAAAGGTTTGTTTGCCTTCATGATTCTGCGCTCAAGTTCTAAAGATTCTAAAGAAAAAGATCTGAAGACTAGGTTCTGAGGAACTGTGTCAAGACTCTGAAGACCAAGGTTATGAAGATTTTGTCAACTTGTTTCTTGATCCTTCTAAGCATGCTTCAACATCATTTCATTAGAAGCCTCTGAAGATTAGAAGATAAGATCAAAAGGTTTTGCATCGGGAAAATAGTACACAGTACAAGATCACCCTTCCCTCCACTATCCTAATTTTATGGGATAAGAACAGTACTATTGTACTATTTTTCCTCCCATATGCAAACCGTTATGAAAGAGACAACTGCAATTCAGTATTCCAATTCTACCCTCCGACGATTCTTTTATATGCATATATAAAGGAGACGTGAAGATTATAAGAAGTTTATAATGCTTTGATAACGCTACTACACACGCTCTTCTAGAAATCATATTATTTATGTGTATAGTTTTATAGACACATAAGGACTTTTGCTCGTTACTATGTGAGAAATATTCATTGTATTAACTTATGTTAATATGCTTTCTTAGAGGCATTCTTTGTAAATACCATTTGTAAATCTCAAATCTATTTGAGGGGTTTCCTTGAGTGACTAGGTTTTAGTCATATAAACTCAAGAAGACAATGATGATTTGTCTTTGTGGTGTTTGTAATCAGGTCTTGATTATAGTGGATTAAGTCCTTCTTGAGAAGGCGAAATCACCTTGGTAGGGTGGACTGGAGGTAGTTTCATTAACAGCGAACTAGTATAAAAATAACTTTGTTATTTTTCTTTTTCGTATTGTTGCTTTATTGATTTGGTTTGAAAAATATTTTGTTTTTGGAAACCCAATTCCCCTCCCCCCCCCACCCCCACCCTCTTTTCTTCTGTTTCTTGCCACCTTCACCCTTTATCATTTTTAGAGACTAGAAGATTTGGGTATTCCAATGGCACAATTTCTTTGCAATGTGAATTCCCCAAGAGAGTTAACTTTGAACCCACGCCTTTTAAATGTATCAAGGTATCATTGTGCAAGAAGTCAGGTCATCAGATTGATTTAACCTAGCATTATTCTCATTTCCCTCACTATTTTGACACCTTTGCTTCCTCCCTTTGTAATTTTAAGAGCCCATAAGATTTGGGTTTTTCAATGAAAAAATTTCTTTGGTATGTGAATTCCCCATGAGAGTTGACTTCGGGACCACACCTTTTCTACATATCAAGATTTCATTATGCAGTGGAGTAAGGACATCATATTGGTTTGAACTAGCATTACTCTCATTCCCCTCACTATTCTAACACATTTGTTTCCTAGTACCAAAACTCTCCTTTTCTTGAGACAAATCACCATCACCCTTTTTGAATACCACTAAATCCCGATTTTTTGCCATATGATTTAACTTCCTAGCACCGACTCCGCTCCTGATTGGGAAACCCAGATTATCACCCTTCATTGTTGTTGCAACCTCTTCTTTTTCTTCTTTCCATTCACTATGAAAGTCACTTGAATCATCACTCGACTCATCTGACTCACTTGAAACTGAAATTTGAATTATCAACCCTTAATACAAGAGAAGATAACAAAAGAACTAGCAAAAGGAAACATAATAAAAGCGCTAAAAACTATAAATATTTACAATTGAGACATCTTATTGGGTCAATCCTTGAATCCCCCCATCTAAGGACGCTGCTACTTCTAAACTTAACTTGATACCACTCTGAAGTTAAGAATCTAATCCTCCCCGATAAGTCCCAATTACCAAAGAGACCTATCTGAAAAAGAATATTATTCCTAGAATTCCAACATGTTGTTGACAAAAACAAACAAGAAGATTATCTTGAAATTTTCTCTCCATCTACTTGCAAAACTGGATGACGTGCTTTTCTAAATATTCATTACTTTCCACCATTGGGATACTAAGCCAAACATTCAGACCATACCATACTACCACACTAATTGGGGAAAAAAGGAAGATATGGACATCATCTTCCTCATCTAAGAAACACAAAGAATAAATAATATTGTGGGTACCTTCCATAATTCCACGCATAACTAGTTGGGATCTTGTTGACAATCTATTCAAAATGAGTCTCCAATAGAAAACTTGAACCTTTATTGGAACTTTTGTCTTACATAATTTTTCCAACCCGATTAAACAACCTTTATTCATATGAGTAACCTCACCAATGGAATGACCGATTACTGCATAGTTGTTATTTACAAAGAAACCAAAGTTATCCCTCCACATATTAAATGAATCTTCAACCTTTAATGTTACCCAAACCTGGTCAATAATTTGCAACAAGTTATCCAATTGGGAAGATTATTCTAAGTCAAACTCTCATTCTCTAAAACCATGTTTTATTACCACCTCCCACTATGTCGTAATACCAAGTCAATTATCTTTGCATCTTGAATTGCTGAAATTTCATAAACTGCTAGAAAAATCTTGCTTTGCATATCATTTCCCGACCATTTAACTTTCCAAAAACTAACTATTTTACTGTTCCTACTTTACATCTTATGGATTTTGCAAACCAGTTCTCCACCTCCATAGAACTAAACCCTACAGACAGCAAATCTTTCCATCATATAAAATCCTTTTTGCCTATTAAAGCCCTATATAAGTTAAGGATATTTGAGTTCACATCATCATACCTGAAGGATAAGAGCTTCATCCAAACTGAATTTATTTTAGAAAAAATTCTCCAAAGCCATTTGCTAAGGAGTTATAAATTGAAAGCTCTACAGTGTTTAACCCCAAGCCACCCTTTTACTTACCTGTACAAATAGTATTTCAACTAATCCAACTCATCTTCTTGGGATCAGTCACACTAGCCCATAATAAATCTCTCTGAATCTGAATGATTTCTTTCACAATAGCCTTTGGGGATTTGTAGAATGAAAAGTGAGAAATTGGAATATTTGAGAGGAATGAGTTTAGAAAAACTAATTTTCCTCCCATAGACATATGCTTACCTTTCCAAGAGGAGAACCTTTTTCTCATCTTGTTCACTAATGGAGTCTAAGCTTCCTTCCTTCCAGGATTGATTCTTACACACTCTCCTAAAAAATTGAAAGGCATACTACCAAAAATTTGATTCTTACTTTTGAAAAATACACACAAAGGTCAGATGCCATTTCAAAGCCTCTCAAAATGGCTTTAAGACTCCAAATATTGTTCCATGCTCCATCTCAAAATAAATGTCTTCACAAAGATGAAAACCTTGTAACTCTCTTTTATTAGATGCATTGTGAACCAAAACAAAATAAGACTTATGCTTCTAGCAAAAAGAGAAAAGGAATAAAGAACCCCCATGCCTCAATCCTCTCCTAACTGGGAACTCCTCAGAGGGGCAAACATTAATCAAAACAAACATAGAACTATTGAAGACTAGAGCCTCCATCCAAAGCATCCATTTGGACCCAAAACTCAGCCTCTTCAAAATGTATCTCAAGTAATCCCAACTAATAGTATCATAGGCTTTTTGAAAATCCACATAAACCATAAACCCTACATGATTATAAGTCAAGTAGCACGCTACCTACTAATACAACTACTTTAAACAACTGTTGTTGTATGTCTCAACCTATCACAATGGTTACTTTAAACAACCATTGTTGTATGTCTTTTAATAAAAAAATACAGCAGTAGAACAACAACAATAACAATAGCAAGAAAAACAAGAACAACAAGAACAACAAGAACAAGAACAAAAACAAAAACAAAAACAACAATAATAACAACAACAAGAACAAGAACAAGAACAAGAACAAGAACAAGAACAAGAACAACAACAATAACAATAGCAAGAAAAACAAGAACAACAAGAACAACAAAAACTAAACAAGAACAAGAACAACAAAAACAAAAACAACAATAATAACAACAACAAGAACAACAACAAGAACAACAACAACAACAACAACAACAAGAACAACAATAAGAAGAAGAACAAGAACAAGAACAACAAGAACAAGAACAACAACAACAACAACTGACATTGATAACTTGAATCCATCTTTTCCTTGTCTCATTGAAGTTGGAGAAGAGGTGATGGAGTTATGAAATTTGTTAATGAAAGAAATGATGTTTTCAGTTTTGTTTATGGAAGAAATTATATTTTCGAGCTTGATTTAGTGGAGAAATAGAATATCGTAAATCGTAGAAGATGTTTGGATCTAGAAGATGAAGTTTGTCTAAGTTGTAAGTTCATCTAAGTTTTACGTTTCACGCGGATCACTAATGATAGTGTCTTGAACGTTGATACTCACTAAATGATTGGTAAAGATTTGTTTAAGAACGATGAAGAAACTCAATAAACACGTTTATATAAAGTGACTTAAAAATAAATAAAAACACAACTGTAGATTCCAACCTATCACAATGGGTATTTTAAATAACCGTTGTTGTATGTCTTTTAATAAATAAATAAATAGAAATAAAATTGTAGGTGCTAAGATTCGAACTCATGATCAGACACCACTTTTCACCACAGTTTGAAGTTCCAACCATGGTGAAAAGTGGCTTAAAATAAATAAAACACAAAATTATAGGTGCTAGGATTCGAACACATGATCATTCGCCACTTTTCACCACAGTTGGAACTTATGACCGTTGTAAAATGTCTTTTAGTAAATACAGAAAAGAAACGTCCAAAAAAATTATTACCACAATTAACAGAAAGACCGTTATAAAATGAATGTTACAAAATATCTACTTTATAGTCATGATTAATCTACTTTCCTACTTAATATTGAATTTAAAAGAAATTGCGAAAGAGATTAATGAAATAAATTGGCACGTCCTCCTAATTTTTAAGTTATTCTATCTCTAATTTTATTTATAAAAATAAGTTACTTTCTAAATACAAATGATTAATGTATTTGTTCCAAATACATTAATTATACGATAATTTAAAATTAACTATTATATCAAAGGAGTATTTTAGTTTCCAGCCGATATTTATTTCCCAGAGTTTTCTACAGATTTTACATTTTTCAATGGGTGCCCCCTATTAAATTAGAAGGACACGACAATTGATTTGGCCTATCAATTTTGTAAATTTATTTTTTAATTTAAATATATTGGATATAAAGTATGAAAGTGTATTAGTTTGGATATAAATTTAAAAATGTGGATTACTTTGGTCAAAAAGTACTTGTATATAATTAATTTCATATGTTCTAATATTATTTGTTATGATTCATAGCATTATCATTACGGTCCTGTAACAAAAAAACATTATCATTACATCTAAAAAAAAACATTATCATTAGAGTTATGCTAATAGAAGCAAAAGGAATGGAAACTTTATAAATGGTTGTTGTTGGTTCTGTATTTGTATGAATGGTTGTTGTTGTTGGTTCTGTATTTGTGTCCAACACCCCCAGAACTAGGGCTAAAATCCTTCATCCCTTCAATCATTTGAAGCCTTTTAATCCTGTGTCCATCTCTAGGTGATGGACCATCTCTCCTCAATGTCCTGAAAACATCATTTGCCTCTCCAATGACACCTTTTTTGCCTTGTAAAGGGCTAAGCAATGGCCAAGCTTCTGATACACTAGGAGGAACTAAAGAGAGAATAAATAAGAAAACAAGAAGAAAAATAGTGTGAAATGTGACAGAGGATTTGAGCTTTGTGTTCATTTTGTTGAATGAAAATCAAGGCTTAATATTAAGAAAATATTTTAATCAAGGCTTAATATTAAGAAAATATTAATCAATGTTAATTGTGATCTTTCAAAATTAATTTCTGAATCTTTACCATGATTTTTTTTTTGCAATAGATTTAATCTCCAATATGTTTGTCTCTATTTAATTTATTAATATAAAAGAGTTAAAAATTGTTACGCGGCGCACCCCATCAATATCTTTGTCATATTATCATGTCAAATCGCGTATCATGTCATCCTTCATTTCATTAACAGATCTTAATCTTAGTCGGAAGAACAATTAATGTGGATTAAATATTTTATAAAGACCATTGGAAATATTTTAAGAAATTAAAAAATAAATTTGATATATTTAAGGGACACAAATTTATTTATTCATTAATTAGTTATTTTCTAAATAGATATCTAATGAGTCTTTTTAACTTTATTGTATCACTTAATTGATTAAGACTAATAAATAACTAATATAATTAATATATAATAATTATTATTAAAATAAAAAAATATATTTTAATATAAAATATTTTAATAATCTTCCACTTAGAAAATATATCTCAATAGTTATATCAGTTTAGGTGTATATTCGATTGTTGTTTATCTTTAGATTTTAATTTTATAATTTGGTCTACCGCCTTTCAACTTTACATGTCTCTTTTTAATAATGAGACACCGTCTTTCACCACTGAAGTATAACGTGACAGAACTCCGATGCCCACTACATCAATACACTTGAAGATATAGATTGACATGGATGAATGATAAGAACATTTCATGCATTGTTATATCTAAATTACATCTATTTCCAAGTGGTCCAACTAAAGTTTTTATTAAAATCAAATTGAAGTTTCTTAGATGCAATTCAAAATTAAAATCTTTGGATGTAACTAAAACTTAATATTGTTATAATAATAAGACCTCGTAAGTTTTATTTCTAAAAAAAATCAAACATAACAATTTTGTACTAAAATAAACCAAAGTATAGAACATAAAAAATGGAAAAGACTCTCATTAATCTAAGACAATCTCAAAACCAAGACTCATGTGAGCAACATGCCCATGAAAAGTCTTAGGTGTCAAACTTTAATTTGATTAGTGAATCAACTACCATTAAGTTTAACCCTATATGTTCTATCAAAGTCTATTTCTCATGAAATATTTCTTTCACAACATGATACTTGATATCAATAAATTTGACTTTGTAGAACTCATATTATTATTGAAATAGAGAACAATTGTAATATTGTCACAACAAATCTTCAAGGGTCTCACGATGCTCCCAATAATGTGTAGACTTATGACAAAGTTCTACACCCAAGTCTCATTATTTGATGCCTCAAAGCAAACTTCTTTGCCATGGTAAGGGGAGCCACTAAAGTCAATTTGGGAGACTTCTTTGAGATGACTCCTCCACCAAAGAGGAATATGTAACCAGTTGTGGAACGCTTTTTATCTAGGCACCCTACAAAGTTGGAGTCAGAATAGCCAATGATCTTCAATTTATCTTCTGATAAGTGAACATGAAATGTCTAATTCTCTTCAGTTAGCGCATTACGCAATTTACTGCTATGCAATGCTTCATAATATGGTTGCTTAGATATATGCCAAGAACTCCTACAATGATGTTAAGTTGGGACGAGTGTATACTTGAGCATACATAAGACTCATATAGATGAAGTGTATGTAACATTATGCATATCTTCCTTTTAAATATCCATTGTGGGGTACTGTTTGAGACTAAAAGTTTCTCCTCTAGCAACAGACGTGTCTCCTAGTTTACTATCTTTCATGGAAAATCTATTCAAAACTCTCAGTATAGCCCCTCTATGACAATCCTAAAATACCTCGATAGCAATCTTTAAGTATTTGAATTTTTAAAACAAATAATGTGTCCCCAAGATCTTTCATCTAAAAATTCTTTGTGAGAAGTCTCTTGCTTTCGTGTAATAAGCCTAAAAGTTTAACTTCGGCTTTGAACGACTTAAACATGTCTAGAGATTGAGATTTCTCACAAATAAAAATATAGGTAGCTATACCTCGAGTAATTGTCTATGAACATGATAAAACCATTGTCTATTCAAAAACTCATAGGAAAAGGACCACATGTATCAATATGAATTAGTTCAAAGATATTCTTAGCTCTTTCAACATTAAAATTATTTTTGTTTGTTTGTTTACCCTTGATACATTGAATGCAGATTTGAAAATATGTCAAATCAATAGATTAAATAATACCATGCTTCATAAGCCTCTCAATTCTATGTTTACATATATGTACTAATTGCTTATGCCATAAAGTGGCATAATTCTCATTCAATTTTTGTTTTGTACCATGTGACTCTATTTGCATTATTTTGTTATAAGAACATCCAATATAAAGTATCTAAAGATTATAATTCAAAGACATGTAACCAAAAAAATTTGAATAATATGAGAGCTTACATCTATTATTTCTTATACTCATAAAAAATCACTAGTGATAATTTTACCAGTGAGGACTAGTAAAGTCGTAGTCAGATGCTATGTGAATTGTCTATCTATTTTTCATTTGTGATCGTCTCCTTATATAGTAGTTCTGAATCATTCCATACTTATGGGCCATCAGGGACCCTTTAAGGTGATTATCCTAATTAGCGTGATCTCTTAATGATAATTGGAAATCACACTTTATCGTCAAATCCTAGGCCATAATGATCTCAATTAGCCATACATGTATTATCTTTCTGTATTAGCCTTATGCTGATACAATCAACATGACCCATTAATTTCCTTACCCTGAAGTAGTTCTGGTTGATGATTTATAATTTTATATGGACTTTATTGGATTCAGGCTATAACTCGACCTACTCTTGGTGACCCGACCCAATAGATCGGACACGTATAATGTCCTTCAAGCATGAGCCGTGTAGAGGTGAAATGCTTTCCTAAAGACATACCGAGAGACCAGACATGTACATAACCCCTCAAACATGAGTTATTTAGGGGATAAAGGATTTCTTGAGACTGGTTAATAATTGTATAAATTGCCTCAATGGGCTATCTTTCTTGGGCGAGCTTGCTCTAATTTTTCCAAACGTGGTGGCCTTTGACCCTAACCAGCTAATGTTGGTTGCCTGGATATTCCATTTCCACCAGTTATAATGATTTCCAAATGTCTTAGGAATAGTAGTAAATCATGGCCTATTCCTACTTATTGGAGCACTAGGACGGTAGCTTTAAATGTTGTCGTCATTTGGTCGGACACGCATCCCTATAAATAGAGTTGATGGATTTTCATTTCCTATAACTCTTTGTTTCATCTCGTATAGTTGTAAAAATCACTACTGCGAAAAACACATATCATAACAGTTGGAAAAGGGATACAACCACGTCCGACCAACCGTTGTGAGGTAAGGTGTGACTGTATGTATGATGCTTTCCACCACATGCGTAGAACCATTGTGATAAAATAGGTAGTACGCTATATATCACAATGGTCAAAGTATATAACCGCTGTGATGTAAAGTGAAAGATAATGTGTTTGAAACTCAATGATTGTATAGTTTATAATATTTTGTGCTCTATCTATAATAATGGTTGGTATAAATGATCGTGATTAAATACTTCATTTTATTTTATTTATTTTTCCATATTGTAGCGGTAAAAATTTTGAGATTGAGATATTGATTAGCTTAACTCACAAAGTAAGAGTCGCCATTGTGCTTTTATTATTTCCGAAGGAAATGGAAAAAGAACAAACAAAATCCAAAGAAGTTTTAAAATAAAACTAATAAAAAGAGATAAGGGTCTGGGAATTGGTTATGCAAAGGAAAAGTACTAACATCCTAAACATCTATAGTACTATATAGGAACCTCTTTGAAAAATCTGTATATTTTGGCTTTAAAATGGTATTATTTGTAAAAGATTTGGGAGATGAGAAGAGAAATGTTTTTTATAATTTTGTGTTTGCCAAGACATCACGGGCCTCATGCCTACGTACCAACAAAATACAATGGAGGATCAAAACCTCGTAGTTCGTGGTAAAAATAACAAAGATGTTTGTTTTGATTCATTTTTAATAAAAATACATTTTTTCATTTTAAGGAGAACATTCAACTAGCTACCTACAAGTATGAGAATTTTACATCACCATAGAGAATGACTCCAACTGGGATAAAGATCAACAAGTATGTCATTAGATCTCTTAGGTGAAAAAAATTATCATCAATACTATGGGGATATGAGAATTACAATCTCACTTATGAAAATGACTTGTTTTCCGATTCGGGACAAATTTAGCGTTATGTTAAGCAATCATAATTAGACTTATATAGAAGTCACAACTATCTGAGGTCGGTCAATAATAATATTTGTGTTAATACATGCTAGAGAAATGATATGTAAATCATTCTTCTAAAGTTATGTCACACAAAAAGAAAAGAGAATGGATCAAGCACAAAGGCTAGGAGAGTGGTCCATTATATCAATCCATACTTTATGATACTTAGGACACACTTATGCATCAATCCAAAGTACCTTAAGTGATCCATGATCAATTAAGAGGTAGATTTGAAATGATGAAAGTTCATCAAGGAACAATCCACACATCATGAACAAGATGGACATAAACCATCCAATTGATCAAAAAAAAAAGAAGAGAAAGAGATGAAGAAGAAAAAGACAAGAGAAACCCAAATTTAAATTGGATCAAAGGCTTGATCAAGTCATCATCAAAATCAATCATCAATTTTGGTGGATTAGGATTTTCACCCCAACAAAGGTCAAATAAACATAAAATGCAAAAAAAAAAAATGAATTTTAAAAGGGAAATAAAAGAGAAAATCTATAAAGTCATTCAAAACACCAAATAAATGACCAAGAAAATTAAGGAAGGTTGGAAATAAAATAAGAAGCATACAATAAATTTTTTCAGTAACTTTAAATGCATAAAAGTATTTTTAAACCAATTAAAATAAAGGAGAAAAGAGAAAATTCAAGAAAAATAGAAAATCAAGAAAATAAAATATGGAAAATCCATAATCAGATGAACTGAAACACTATGGTCATCTTCTTCGGTGATCCCTCATCGGAGTTTCATCATTTGGCGAATCCATAACATGAGACTACCACCAATGTGATCGCCTCCTCGTCACGAATTCAACTTCATGCTCGAAATTCATTTTTGTCTAAACTAAGCATAGAGAATTTCAGAGAAGTTTCAGAAACAAGCAAGCCACGAAAAATTAAATTAAATGATGAACACAATCAATCAACTCCAGATAAGTTAGGGGAAAGCATCAGAGAGTGAAGGATTACATTATGGTAACTTGTTTAAATTCAAATGATGCTCAGAACTACCTTGTCCAAATGATGATCAGAAGTTGATGAAGCTCGATTTGGTCAGGGCACTTCAGAAGCTCTTAGAGCTTGGGAATTGTTGCAAAAGCTTTAGATAAGACCGAAGGTGCTAATGGAATCAAGAAATTGGATTGAAACAAGCTAAAATACAAAACACGATAGCACAATTTTCTGGAAAAATTTCAGAGTGAAGCAGGGGTTTCTTAGCTCTCAAAAGCTTGAGAATGAAGCAAATATGTTGCTCTATTTATAGGGAAGTGATTAGTGATCTCATACGTGCCAAATGATGCTCAATTCGTGCAAAACGAATTTTCTCATGATGTGAGAAAAGTGTGACTTGCAAACCATCAAAACTCAGCCAAATCATGCGTTTTATGAGTCAATTAACTTCTGGAGACTTGATCAAACATGTTAAGATCCAAAACGCGTGGTAAATTGGCTTGTAATTGAGATTAGTGAAATTCAAAATTCGGATCATGGTGATTTCTTCAATTTCAAGTCATCATGTTTAAATCAATGGGGCATCTTATTCAGGAGGCTTTTTGATCTCATTCTTCTTGCAATTTGTTGATATCATATCAAAGATCACAATATGCCAAGAAAGGTTGCATTTGGATGCTTAAGCACAAAGTTATGAAATGTTTAAGTTGGCACGAAAATCTTATAATGCAACTTGAAAAATTCTAAGTCCTAAATGGCTGAAAATGACCTATAATGTCTCAAAAAATTCTATGGCCTTCCAATCATAATTTGACTTTTATCCTTGAAGAAAACTTGGAGAGGGCATCAAAAATGATATTGTACAAAAAGAATCAGCCTCAAATATTGAAAGTTGAAGAGGTTATAATCCTTTAAAGTTGAGAAAAAGTCACTTGAAAATAGGTCAAATTTCACTAAATCCACAAATGACGTATAATGTCTTCAAACTTTTGATGATCCTCTAAGCATAATTGGCTCTTATAATATAAATAGAAGTTGTAGAGGATATTTATCCTCATAAACAATTACAAAATGCAACATGAAATACTAATGCAATCCTCCTAGGAATATGCATGTGGTATCAAGTTTTTGGATTTCAGAGTTATTATACTAATTTATCCATGCCTCTGGTCCCTCTTTGAATCGTGTTCTCTCTGAACAATGAGACTGCCATTGGTTCTCTCTAAACACTTGACATAGTTTACCTATCTTCGATATACATGAATGCATAAACATGACAACAATATTCACAACTCATAACAACAACATAATTATATCTCAACTCAAAAAGAGGTTCCTCTATGAACCCAAAATTCGCCAATGTAAGGCTAAAGGTAATTCCTCTCTGAATTACTCATATCAAAATCATATCTCAATAATTATATCAATAATCATAACTGAGAAAAAATATATTATTATTCAGTAACTCAAATTATCCATCAACTCAGAAAATACTCAAAACACATCAACAGAGTAATAATTATTTATATTAAGTCACAACCCATCAAAAGGGTAACAATCTTTATCTTCAACTCAACATAGTTCTCAAGGCGAACTCTAAACGACTCTATAACAATCTCTACAACTCTAAAATAAGTCTAAAGTAGTCAATTGATAACTTTAACATAATCAAACTAACTTATTTATGTCAAACACCCAAAAACTAACTAAACTCAAAATTGCTAAAAAAAACTCATTGGACTCAAGATTGCTCGAAAACTCACCGAACTGGACTGCAGACTCGAAATCGTCGAACTGCCTCATGCGATTCGTAGCCGACCTTGGGCCAACCTGTCATCTTCGTCCAAACCGCTACAAACGTTAGGCAGCATCCGACTTCCGGCGGCGGGAGACACTAGATTTTCTAGCGGCTTCTGCCGCTCGTCGCCATACATCCATCGATTTTTGGCATGTTTTCCACCTACCGCCGCTGATCGTTGGTGCGACACTGTTCACAACCACTGCTGGTCACAAGCACCCCTACCTGGATTTTCTGGATTTTTTCTCGATTTTTCGATTTTCTCAAATTTTGCCGATTTTTCGGATTTTTGAACATTTTGGGATTTATTTTTTATTTTTCAGGAATCTCTAAAGAACGTGGATCAATATTCACAAACATATTTAGTTATTATAATTTTCCCCACGGGCACAACCACATATCAATCATGCAAAATTTATCAAAAAGGCACAAATCATACATCAACCATCATAACATTACAAGAAAACAACTCATATATCTACATCAAAGCATTACAGGGATTTAACAAAACAACTCAATAGTATTCAAAAATTGAAGGAAAAATGGTTAAGGCAAACACTTTTACCACAAACATAACCATAAATAACAAAGAATGAGAATAAGAAGATAGGAGGGGGTAATGACCCCTCTCTATCCGACTACATAACCACCCATATGTGAAAAGTCCCCTACCTCAAAATTTGTCGATCGATGAAAATCTTGGGTTTTGATATTTTGTTTCTTCCCTTTTTCCAAACGATCACTCTCCTTAGATTTTTCTATGTCGCTTGCTTTTTCCCAATTTTCACATTCTGACTAAAATTTCAAATTTCATATCTATTTATATTACCTTAATTCTCTTATTTTATTATATTATAAAATCTATTCTCAACTCTTACAAAATCTCCTTAATCCACTATTTATAAAATATTTCTATGTCCCTCCCTAAATCACAAAGTCTCTAATTTTCTATTATATCTTATTATTTAACTAAATAATAAAATTCTAAATATACTCTATTATCTCAAATAATTAATAATTATATTATTTTCAAATCTCACCACACCCTTAACTCCTTACTCCAATCATCGATTTCTCTCTAATTTTCTATTATCAACTAATTAAAATTAAATATAAAAAATTCCAATAAAACACATATAACACTTAAATAAATTTAATAAATAATTAAATAAATAGCTAAAGTTGGGGTGTTACAACTCTTCCTCACTTAAAGAATTTTCGTCCTCGAAAGTTACTTGACTCAAACAACTCTGTATATGACTCTCTCATCTGACCCTTCAGCTCCCACGTCACACTACCTTCAGCGGGTCCTTCCCATACTACCTTCACCGAAGCGATATCTTTATCCCTCAGATGCTTCACTTCTCGATCCTCTATCCACACGGGTGATGCGTAAACCGTCAGGTTATCTCGCACTTGCACATCATCCATTTGGATCACATGAGACGGATCAGGAATATACTTTCGAAGTTGAGACACATTAAAAACATCATGAATGTTTGAAATATATGGTGGTAAGACAACGCGATAAACAACAACTTCAACTCTTTGAAGAATCTGATAAGGACCAATGAAATATGGAGTAAGATTTTGTGACTTCAGCGCACAACCAACACCAGTCACCAGAGTGACTCTCAGAAATACATGGTTGCCCTCATGAAACTCAAAAGTATCTCTTCGCTTATAATGGTAACTCTTCTGTCTACTCTGTGATGCTTTCATCTTCTCCTGAATCATCTTGACCTTCTCAGTGGTCTATTGAACAATCTTTGGCCCAAGCATAACACTTTCGCCATATTCATACCAACACAAAGGTGGCATACACCTACTACCATACAAAGCCTTGAAGGATGTCATTTCAATACTAGAACGATAACTGTTATTATAAGTAAACTCAATCAACGACAAGAAACCGTACCAAATACCTCCTTGCTCTAGGACACATACTCTCAAAAAATCCTCCAAAGATTGAATAATCATCTCAGTCGGGTCGTCTGCATGAGGATGGTAGGCAGAACTCAAAATACATACTTAAAATAAAATCATGAAAAGACAATCAAAATCCAGTATAAGGTGTCACATCACAACCCAAAATAACAATTTCCTCAATTTAAAATATAGCAGCGGAAACTCAAAAATATAGTTCAAACTTCAAAATCTTGAATAAAACAACGGTAAACTCAAAATAACAATTAGTTCAAAACAACTCCAAAACACATGAAAGCATGATAACTTACCAACACCCTAGTGTTATAGATCAGAGCATTGACAAAAAAAAACTAAATTGGGGAAAAGCACAAATAAATGAAGGGGCTTCAACGCCATCTTTCAGGTTACATATCAGTTACTCATCTACCTGATTATCAGTACTCCAAGAAAGTATGTAACACCACAAATAAAACAAATAGGGGTGAGAATAATTTTACAAATGTTATCAGTGAATAAAGCAATATGAATAGTTTCAATAACATTCATATAAATTACATAATTAATTCACACTCATAAACGATTATAAAATGCAACATGAAATGATAATGCAATCCTTCTCTGAATATGCATGTGGTACTAAGTTTTTGGATTTCAGAGTTATTTTACTGATTTATCCATGCCTATGGTCCCTCTTTGAACCATGTTCTCTCTGAACAATGAGACTGCCATTGGTTCTCTCTAAACACTTGACATCGTTTATCTATCTCTGATATACATAAATGCATGAACATGACAACACTATTCACAACTCATAACAGCAACAAAATTATATCTCAACTCAAAAAGAGGTTCCTCTCTGAACCCAAAATTCGCCAATGTAAGGCTAATGGTAACTCCTCTCTGAATTACTCATCTCAAAATCATATCTCAATAATTATATAAATAATCACAAATAATCACCACTGAGCAAAAATCTATTATTACTCAGTAACTCAAATTATTAATCAACTCAGAAAATACTCAAAACATATCAACATAGTAATAATTATTTATATTATCTCATAACTCATCAAAAGGGTAACAATCTTTGTCTTTTAACTCAACAAAGTTCTCAAGGCGAACTCTAAACAACTCTATAACAATCTCTACAACTCTAAAATAACTCAATGGACAATTTTAAGATAATCAAACTAACTTATTTCTATCAAACACCCCAAAACTCACTAAACTCAAAATTTCTCAAAAACTCATTGGACTCAAAATTGATTGAAAACTCACCGAACTGGACAGCGGACTCGAAATATTCGAACCACAACATGTGACCCGCTTCCGATCCACCACCAACGTCCGTATCGCGGCATACCCATCGCCCTACGACTCGTCGCTATGCAACCATCAATTTCTAGCGCGGGCACGACACTGTTCATCGTCGGCGACTTCTCCTCCTGTTGATGCGCGACAAAATTCACGGCTGCCGCCGATAACCGGAGCGGGCCCCTCCTAATTTTCCAATTGTTTACTCGATTTCCCGATTTTTACCAATTTTTCCCCACTTTTCGGGTTTTTGATCATTTGGGATTTTTTCTAACTTTTCAGGAATCGCTCAAGAATGCAAATCAATATTCGCAAAAAGATTCAATTAGTTTAATTTTCCCCAAGGGTGCAACCACAAATCAGTCATGCAAAAGTTCTCAAAAAGGCATAGATCATACATCAATAATCAAAACATTAC